>NW_019525127.1:1419192-1484467 GCF_002814215.2 Seriola lalandi dorsalis | reverse complement strand
GGGTAGGGGGGCGGGGGTGTGGGTGGGGTTGACCTCCGCCCCAAAAATCGGTTTTCAGCAAACAATTTATCAGAATTGTGTCTGAACATGCTGCGCTATCATTTTGTTCCCACTGTGTTTGAAAGGACTTTCACACAGGAAATAATGTAATTCATACTGAACCGCTATAGCCATTATTTTGGTGATTGTAATGTTGTTGTGCATGTTTGTGTGTGTTTGTATGTGTAAAGGTCATTTCGTAGCAATGGTTCTTTTCAGTTGGATTGTTAGTTGGTTTTGAAAACGGTCGAGAAGGCACACACATCATGTACACTGAATCTGTCCAGAGCGATGAGAGAACAGTTTGTTCGGTATTGACCACAACCTCGATGAAGGTTCTCAAAATCAGGAAAATTGCAGCTTCATCTTTTATGGTTTCTCTGAACAGCGATGCCCGGAGATCAATCTGCAACAGCAGCCTCAGACGTGGCCGAACTGTACGTCATTCACATGTCACCAGTGTGAAAGGGGTTAAATGCATTCTGGATGCTAGCATCAGCAAAATAACCTGCACCTGCCACATTAATGACAGTTTGATGGAGCTGGAACTCACGCAGAAATACCTTCATTCAAACAGCACTCAGCTTCAGATAAGAGTCTCTGCTGGCAGTGTCTTCTAGTTGTCATCTTGGACAGTAAGAGGAAGACAAAGAATATGCTACAGTGTGTAGAGCTGTATAGATGACATTGGGTTTTTCTCCAGTTTATAACAGATGCTTTAGCTGAACCACAGAGTGTGGCTCACTGGGGAGCAGCTGGAGCACTGTAAATCTTAGCAGCACCAGCAGCTAAGAGAGCTGTGGCCACATGGTTCACCCAACCCCACTGCTCCTCGGGGGATCTGAAGTACAGTAACCCCCACACAATGACCCGATGTTCATCAAGTGTGATGGACAGATAAACGCTTGTACGTCTGTGACTAAAGATAACAATACTGGTGTTAAACGCAGATAGCAGATAAGCAAACATTGTTAAATTCCATGTTTGGTCTGACAAACAGGTTAATTTTTTAAAATCCTGTTTTGCCACTATTCCATGACACATGAAGACTGTGTAATCAGATTGACAACATGACATTGGACAACTTGTCTAGGGGGCTTTATCTGGAAGACGTGACTGGTCCTGTCAGGCTTTGTCAGGCCACCAGCTGTGGGGGCCTGGCTGACATCCAGTGTGACACCACCCGTGGTGTTTTGTCATCTCTGCTCCCTGACCAGAGAAAGTAAATGTGGCGGACAGGTATTTTCACAACACATGATGCTCAAAATTGCAAGTGGTGGCTGTGAGAAAGGAGCCCAGCAATTTGAGATTGAGGCTGCTTACGTTTTTTTTATTACTTATTTATTTATTTTTATGTTTGATGAGGTTGGCCAGTTAGCTGATGAAAACCGCACTGGGTTTGAGATGTGACCAAAATCTTAACTCAAATTTCATCTCTAGTGCTGACAGCCTGCACGCCCATAACAGCATCAAGCAGAACAGCAGCTTGTTTATCTTCCCCTTTAGTAAAAGCAAAAGTCTAAATACTTGAGACTTGAGATCTGTTGTGTTGCTGTAAGCAAAATTCCTGTATTATTAGAAACAGAAAATGCACCACTGTTTGAGAAAAATGTGCTGGATAAAGGATATTGTGTGCTAATCCGATTCATCTCCAAAGGAATCTCCTGCCCAATGGGAAAACGTCCTCGGCCTGATAAGAGACTCACACAGGAGCCACACAGTGATAAACATGCTTGGATGTCACGAGTCAGAAAATTACCTCTAATTAAAAAGCAAGCTCATAAAAAGAAACGTTGCATTGTGCTGTCACAGTAATTTGGAAGATTTTTTTTTTTTTTTTGTCTAACGGGCACTGTGTGTATGTGTGTGTTGGTGTTAACTGTGGTGATTAACACTTGATTCTGACATTTAAATATTCTTCAGGCTACTTGGGGCCAGCTGCTTTCTGAAAAAAGCCCTGGTGCTCGGTGCAAACTAGAATCAGGCTGACAGTTCATAATGCTGCTTTCCACTCTGCTGTTTCTGGTCGGTACACTTCCCCAGCAGAGAGGGCACTTGAGGTCAGTTTGTAAATCCTTTTCTTTCCTTCGCCACGCCACACCGGGGTAGGAATAAGCCACTTCTGCCTAAATCCATATCAAAAGTGCTTCCGTTTTCACTTTTCCATCAGCAGCTGGAAACAGACTCTCTGTACAGTAACAGAGGAGGCGACCGGCAGATTTTGTCACTCGTGTTTTATTATTAATGTACTGTATGTTCTGTGTGTTTTTGTGCTCATCCCAGACTCTTGAAATAGGTTCTGTTAGAGAAGTGAAGAGATTAAACCTGCCGAGAGTCTCATCATCCACGCCTGTCACCGGTTTCATTCATAAACACAATATCCGCAAATCCAATAGTGACCCAGGGACATAATCACTCTGCTTCTTCATGGGGCTGCCTTCTCTTTCTTTTCCTCACTCTGTTTTAATTCTACTCCATTTTGCCTCAACTCTCTTTCTCGCTCCATTTCTGTTTTCTTTGGATTATTATTAATACAGTTCAAGTAAAGTTCCATAGTCATAGTTGATGTTTTGTGTGCGGTTTTGTCACATTTCTGTGTGCACACCCGGGAGCTGCCAACCTATTTCTGCCGGACGGATTGCTTTGATAATCCGAATTTTTTTTTTTTTTTTTCTGTCATAGTGGTAGCTGGGAGATATTTTGAGTGAATTCCACAACACTCCAACACAGTCACAGGCACACACACACACACACACACACACACACCATACACGTCTTTTCATTCATGAAGGGCTCATCTTTATTCACGACCTCCAGATTTGTCGGCACAGTTACTGATCGCTGAATCATGTGAGAGCATTACAGAATTAATGAAGAGGGAAAATCCACACAAGTGTGTTTTCTTAGAAGCAAAGAACAGTTGCAGAGGTTATACACTGACGGCTCTGTTTTAAAGGCGCAAAGACCAACTTCAAACACAAGGTCATGTTGGCAAGGTGACTGAATATGTATCCATGTATATCAGCAAAGTGTTCCATCCATAGACTTTAAATAAAGATGGATCTGCTCATCACAGAAGCTATACGGAGCGGTTTTGAAGCTCAGAGCGGGCTGCTCCACCATCGCCATCTTGGCAGTGCCTTCTCACTCCACCTAACTCCCAGCTAACCATAAAAATGTGCAACGAGTTGGGCCGTGTGAAGCCGAGACGTTGTGCATGCCAGTTTGTGGTAACCATACACTCACCCACCTGTCAATCAAAGCAGCACATCCTCAATTATGCATAACTCTAAGCCTTAAGTTATATAAAGATTAACCCCCATATAGTTGTCATGAAGGAGGAAATTTGCTATAGAGACCAAAACATAATAAAATAAACATGTTTATTTCTGCTGTAAAGTTGGGCATTTTAACATGACAGTTTATAGGGATTGACTCACCTTTGGAGTCAGCCTCAAGTGGCCATTTGAGGAACTGCAGATAGGAACTTTGGATAGCTATAGAGGAAGTCGTTCATATTCCCTAAAGCATTTGCTATAGTTGTATTAAACCTGCAGTTTTGTTGTGTTTCTCAAGATGTCCTTCAGTTAAAAAGCATGTCTGATTTAAAAAAAACAAACAAAACACACAGTGTTACCTTTCACTGCTGTTTTGGAATTGCTGTGTATTTCTGCCAAGCATTTAGTTTGAGCCTACTTGCACAAAATTAATAGCTGAATGAGGTTGCATTAAAAACGGATCTGCTTTTCAGCATAAAAGACCCATTTTCCAGTAAAACTATAAACACCTCGCCTTGTGCTGCCTCAATGTATTTTGTAAGTGCCATCATGCCTTTATGCTGCCTCTTTCGTGTCGCGCAGAGCACTGGGCGTGAAAATACCAAAGTAACAAAGTACATTTCAAGGTCAGGAAAATACCCACGTCTTATAGCAAAAGCTTTCACCAGTCTTGTTGCTGCCGTTCATAATTTGAATTCATAGTAGAGAAAGGTATTTGACTACTTTATATATGGAATGTAATTATAATCAACATTTACATATTCTTGACATATTGAAATGTATTCATATTCCTGGGGTGGTTTTTCACACATTATCATACATTAAAATGAGCGTTTTGCAGTATGTTCTGCCATTGGCGCCGTAGTAAAGGACCTTACGTACTTTTTCTGCACAATCACGCTGACCTCGGTAACTTCCCCTGACAAGGTATGCAGTTAGACTTGACTTTTGACCGTGGGTAATGAAATGCCTAGTTCATTAGTGCAGTCAGGACAAAAGGCCACAGCGTGTCGATGCTGTCATATTCAGACTTGCTCTTCCTGCTGCTAACCTGCAGCACATTATATCTTACACAGTGCCTCAGACTTTTCCAGGGGTTTAGTGGGTGGTGAAGCTCCAAAATGACTGTACAGTTTACCAGCTGCTCAAAATCAGAAATTAAACACCCACATTCTCCATACTGTTTAAGTATTATCAGAGCCTGTTTCTTCCTTTTCCGAGAAAGAGACATCAAATTCACACTTCGTGTTCATCAGTGTAACAGCCTGTAAGAGTTGGTAGACAGCTGTCTGCACAGACTGCCTGTAGGCCGATGTCTTTAAAGGATCATCCATTCTACTGGAATTACACCAAAACTCCAGAAATAATAATAGCTAGCTTCTCATATATACACAGTGGTGAGAAAAGTACCTTTGAAATTTATGTATAATTCTGTCTTAAAATGTTGACAGATCTTCATCTAAGTTACAATAATGAACAAACAAGATTGATTTGAATTAATAATAACTTACTTTTTCCACCACCACTATGAACGTTTAATGGGTGTGTTTGATAAAGACACCAGGTAAATCCAAGGGCTCCACATATTTATTCTTGCCACTGGAGGGACTGTGAGAATTCAGAGATAGAGGCGTAACATAACGGCCGAACGATATGCAAAAAAAATCATATTGTGATTATTTTGGGAGATTGCAATCGCAATGTGACTTTTTGTTGGGGCTTGTATCAAACAAATATGTTTCCTAAATCAGGAGACTATGATTTGTGGCCGGAGCATCTCTGTAGCACCACAATGCTTCCTTCATGTTGTGACACATTTTACCTTCATCAAACAATTGCACCTCCTGTGATTTGGATGTTGCACTTGGCCATACGGTGATTTCGATATGTCGATTAATTGTTCAGCCTTATTCCAGGGAAAATCTAGGGAAGGATACGAAACAACCTATATGTTGAGATTTCACATGAAAATAGACCATGGTTCAACGATTAATTTGCTTTTCTGTGTAAAAACATCCAATACAAGTTATCTCAAGGCTGATGTGTTCTGAATGTGACAGGAAGCCTCTTACCAGACTGAACGACTGGGCAGTAAGGGCGTCGGTCAGAGAGGTGACAAAGATTCAAAGAACCACTGGCAGAACTAAAGTTTTGCTGAGATAGCACATTTTGAATGACAGCAGTTAGAGCAGCTTTTGCTGGGCAACATGTCAGAATACTGAAAGACATCACTGCTCCGGAAACAGTATGACTCCCAGAGCAAGACACTGCTCTGAAACAAGGGATAATATAACTCTGTAACTCTCAGCTGTAATGCGCAGCAGTCTGGAGGAAACAGACAGTTAACAACATCCCTGCTGTAATATAAAGCGTGAAGGTGGCAGTCTCTTGCTGTGGGTGCTCTTCTCAGTGCAGAGGGACAGGGGAACCTGTGAGGGTGGAGGAAAGATACATGCAGCCAAATGTGAAGCCGTATGTTATGGACAGTTTATGTTCCCGCACGAGGGATATGCACCGACCTCAGTCGGGAGAGACTGTTTATGAATCCAGAGTCCCACTGATGAAACGCAGATCAGCTGTTGGCATAGACTTACTTTGGGCTAATACCCAATTACAGTGGAATAACTGTATAATTGGTCAGCCCTCTGGTTATGTTGATGTCTGTGTGGGAGACAGAAGTGCAGGAGGCGCTGGTTGGAGTAAATAACATACACAGTGTTTAGTGAGTGGAGATGTTTCAATCTGATTTGATTGGATAATATGAAGCAAGAAGGAGTTTCCTCTTCTTGCCTGATTTGATTTAAAAGAAGAGGCAACTAAATTGTGAATGGAGAAGAGCCAAGAAGGTGGAGCTTAAATGATTAGATTAGAAGTTGTCAATGAACGAGTAGAAGCAAGAGATTTAAGAATATAAAATAGTCTGCCTGGCTGCACTTACGCTAAGCTCCATATTAAATCACAGCCCTTCCATATCACTGCAGTGGCTGCAGGACAAGGAAGTGACAGTCCTTATATGACCCAGTAAAAGCCAGGTCTTAAATCCCTTTGGAAAATCTGTGGAAAGACCACAGTATAGCCGCTCACAGACGATTCACTTTCAGCTCGACTGAGCCAGAGTGACTGTGCTCTGAAAAATGGGACGTAAATCCTAATTCAGATGGTCCGGGCTGATAGAGAAGCAGGTGTCATTACCGATATATATGATGGTTAAAAACTGATATTGATGTGATGCCAGTATTTCATTCGCATCATGTCAGAAAAACAATTCTAAAATCTGAAAATCTCAGTTTTCAGATTATGTTGCAACAATACACAATGTGAGGAAAAGTCAGTGTGGCCGGATACAGTCTAAATGCACCGCATATCTTTTTATCTTGCCGCTCTGTGTCAAAATTCATTGCGAGCTACAGAGGTGAAAAAGCTCAGACGGGCTTTACTTGTACCAAAATCCTAACAGAAAGTGTTTGAAAGTGGGGGATTGCAGAAACAGGAAAAAAAGGGGACACAGCACACAGGCCATATCTCTCCTCAAGCCAAATGAAAACTCTGAGGGATGCGTCAATCACAAGACTAGTCACAGTGACGGAGACAGTGAGTGAGAGAGTCCAACAGCCAAAAGAGCCAGCTGCCTGTAGGCCCTTCAAAACATGACCTTGTCAAGGTCAAGGCTGTTCATACTGAGCGACTTGACTCTAAAACCTTGTAACAGGGTTGTTACAGTCAAGAACGGACGAGGGAGGGAGCGGGAGCCCCTTAAACGTGACTGTTTGCACATTGTCTCAGCAGCATCTCCAAACATGAGAAGCATGTTTCTCTTTTGACAGCATGAGGCTTCACTAGCTGCAGCCAGCCATCACCCTCACCCCCACACGTACAGACTTGTAACTCCTTACAGACTTACCCTAACCTTAACCGCTACATCCCTAACCTCAAGCTTTACCAATAACCAAAACATTCAGTGGTTGACCTTGAGGGGACTAACTGTTTAACCACAAATGGGCAACTCCTCATAATGTGATTAAAATAAGTTCACACACCCTGTGAGGACCTTTATTGACATTCCTTCACTCTTAATCTGCACTAATCATTTTTCTTTTATATTAACAACTGATCAACTAATCATTAGTAATGACACAGTGACAATGATCACCCGACTGCAGCTCACAGAGGAGCATTTAGCTGCAGATATTTACCAGAGCTGTGGCTGCAGAGTGAATATGAGACCTACATTAATCAGGTGGACGAAAACGCTGCTTTATGTCTGCTGGATGTGTAAATAAACAACTGCTTACTGACATCTATGTGAGCCACAACAACCTTATGAGGCGGTGATATGTCAGTGTTGTGTTTACATCTTGTTTTGTTGCTCCCAGGTGGCCAAAATAAAGCTGCAGCTTGCTGCTTCTACCACCTCTACAATTACAGTGAGGGCCAAAAGTCTAAGAGGTGCCAGAATCCAACACTTCTGAACCTTAACCTAAATCTAATTCTAACTGGGCCCTTAAAACCAAAGGTATCCTGTGGAGTTTTTGGCCTCTAGTGGCAATATGCAGCAGTGGTTTGATGATGTCGCTTTGTATCCTGTATCTTGCCACACAAACTGATGCACATGTACGAGCATGAGCGCATGGGAAACAAGAAAAGCCTCACAGGGTTTGTTGTTTAATCGTCAGTCGCCCTTGGGAACGCACATTTTGGAGACAAATGTTCTTACTTTCCAGTAAGCATATCCTTACTCCCTAAAGTCCTCACAAAGATAAATGTCACACGCACACACACACACACACACACACACACACATATACATATATATATATATTCAGTAAAGCTCTCAAGCAGTCACGGGATCTTGTGACAACAGCAGGTGCACCTAATTCCATATAGAGGGCAGCTGAATGACAGATATAAAAGGACAAAACTTAATTAATAGCTGCATGTGATCCTCGGCAGTAGAATGGTTGGTATGTTCTATGGGAGATAACAGACCACCGGGCTGATCAGCTGTGTACTTGGGGCGAGACCGACAGGTCTGCCAGGGGGTCATGGCAGACATGAAATTGCCTCTTGCACTGGAGTGATTGTGGAGATATACGATGCGCTTAGTTCCCGTCTGACATGCAGTAAATGCATCATATCAGCTGTGACAGGGTGTTGTCACATTGAGGAAAGTGAATCCGGGCTTGTCATTAGACCTTGTAATATGGTGCTTACTACTATAAATGCAACACGTTCCACTGATACACAAGTGACAGCTGTGAAAATGCTGTGAGGCTGCATGTTAGGATCCTGCGGTACCTGTAATGAAAGGCCGCTCAACAGTAAATGATGCTAAAATGCATAATTAAGGAAAACTGGAGACACAAAGCGGTGCCTTCATTGCACATTCATCCCACAGAGCGTAACAAGATATCTGCTCTTTAGCCTGTTTGAAGTACGTCATGCGTTGCACTTGAGAGAGGGTGAAGATCACAGCCGCTGACTCTCGCCTCTCCGCGTGCCACAGTGTGTTCTCCGACAGGTCATGTATAATTTTCCCATCAGTTTGGGGACAAAGAATGCACTTGTGTGCCCTTGATTACCGCCCCGCCTGTAGATCATGTTCGCCTGGCACGCACAATGTGGAGTCCTTGCCGGCAATTAGGAAAATGCATTATTTAGCGACAGGGACCCCCTCCTCCCTTTCATTATTCACCAACATCAAAAGGTGACAGTTGAAAGCAAGTTGAAGTTCACACACGCCAAATCAACCGGGGGAAACTCCCAAACATGTTTACGCATTCACACAAGTACACACACACACACACACACACACACACACACACACACACAGACACACACACAATGCTAAACTTGCAGATGCATTCCCTCTCAGCATCCAGCCTTGAGGCCCTTTCCCTGCGGCTTATGTAACGAAGTAGCAACAAAAACAAACTGAGGTCTCTAAAGGACTGCGCTGGTGTTTTTGCATGTTTTAGCATATTTACAAATCGGGTACTCTTAAAATTACTGCCAACCATTTTCCAAAACATGGCATAGCTCTTTTGGATTTTCAAAAGGATTATCCATCCTGCCAGGCAGCTTTTGCATTTCTTTTAAATTTAAAGAACTTTGATTTAGATCGTCACACAGAACACCTTCAGGGTGATAGTTTTGTATGTGTTAAAGAATAAAATTGAAATGGTTCCTTCATAAATCTCCTTGGGGACTAGAGATGTTTACAGAGTTTTTTTTCTATGATGTTCATGATTTGTTCTCTGTACGCTGATATTTGTTCTATAATTTTTCCATCACTATAACTCTCTCCACATTGGAACAAATGGCTGGCAGAGAAGTGGGGGAAGAGTCAATATGCCAAAACAAGCAAATCAGTGGTTCAGTCCTTTTTTCAGGCAGATACCTCCACAATGTTTCTGAATGAATAATTTGACAGTGTCTCTCTTTATCTTGCTCATTTGGATGCTCTGCTTCTGTTGTCAGTGACTCATGCGTCCTTCCTTGTCTCTCCTCTGGTTGTGTGTCGTCTGTAGGGAACATCTTCGTGGTGAGCCTGGCAGTGGCAGACCTTGTGGTGGCCATCTACCCGTACCCTCTGGTCCTCACCTCCATCTTCCACAATGGCTGGAACCTGGGTTACGTCCACTGCCAGATCAGCGGCTTCCTCATGGGCGTCAGCGTCATCGGCTCCATCTTCAACATCACCGGCATCGCCATCAACCGATACTGTTATATCTGCCACAGCCTCAAGTATGATAAACTGTACAGTGACAAAAACTCCGTCTGCTATGTGATGCTCATCTGGGCGCTGACTGTGGTGGCCATCGTGCCCAACCTCTTCGTGGGTTCGCTTCAGTACGACCCGCGGGTTTACTCCTGCACCTTCGAACAGTCAGCCAGCTCGGCGTACACTATCGCAGTGGTTTTCTTTCACTTTATTTTACCCATCATGATTGTCACCTACTGCTACCTGCGCATCTGGATACTGGTCATACAGGTGAGGAGACGGGTCAAACCAGACAATCGGCCCAAGCTAACGCCGCACGACGTTAGAAACTTTGTCACCATGTTTGTGGTGTTTGTGCTCTTCGCCGTTTGCTGGGCGCCGCTCAACTTCATCGGCCTGGCCGTAGCGATCAAACCGGAGGTAGTGATCCCCCTCATCCCCGAGTGGTTATTCGTGGCCAGCTACTTCATGGCCTACTTCAACAGCTGCCTTAATGCCATCGTGTACGGTGTGCTGAACCAGAACTTCCGCCGCGAGTACAAGCGCATTGTAGTGTCGGTGTGCACGGCGCGCATCTTCTTCCAGGACAGCTCAAATGACGCGGGGGAGAGGCTCAAGAGTAAACCGTCCCCGCTCATGACGAACAATAACCAGGTCAAGGTGGACTCTGTCTGATCCAGAACACAGAGGGATACTGAGAGCACGTGAACAGATTTGCTGTGACTGACAAAGGAAAAAAAAAGAAAAAAGAAAGATGAGCAGGAAAAATACCAAATATAATTATACAACAGCTTCTATCCTCTAGGCTGTCCACACATGTCATACGGTGCTATCTGACCTCTGAACAATCACAGTAAGAACAGGGGTGCATATTATCTTTGTCTTTTATCAAGCACTTTTGTTTGACTCTGCAGTATCTGTAGTACAGTAAATATATGATGTTGGTTTTGTTTTTATGTTTACAGTGATGATATAAATGTATCATGCATCATATAAGTATTTATTTTGTATGAAATGTCATGTAGATGTATAGTAAGATATATCAGGTTCCAGTAAAGTGAAGACAAAATTTCAAGGCCAATAAAAAGAAAAAAAAAAAAGAAAAAGAAGAAAAAAAAGAAGCAATTTCTACAGAAATGGTGGTTGAAAATATAACCAGAAGTTTATAAATGAAGTTAATCAATTTTAGTAACCTCATTTGTGACACTGTAACACTGAGTGCAAGCAATGTGTGTTGCTGCTGTCTTTATTATGCCCTGCAATACCGTCCCTTTCATTAGGTGGAATATATATTTTAGTAAATAACAAAAATCTCTCTCTCTCTCTCTCTCTCTCTCTCTCTCTCTCTCTCTCTCTCTCTTCGCCACCTTGTGAGCTCATTATACTGTATGCATGGATATCAGGAATTGTTCATATGCAAAATAAAATCTGATATTGATGGAGGATCTTGCTTCAGTCCTGTGTTCAGTTCATTCAGTATCACTCACAAAATGCAAGTTTATTGCGATTCTTTTTTTTTTTTTTTTTTTTTGGCCATCATCATTCTCTTGGGACACAACCACACTAAAGAGCAGTCCGAGCAGTCGGATGATCAGACTGGCTTGTTGGTTAATCAGCAGTTTAACCAGATTATCTAAACCAGATTATCTGGAGGTTAAACTGCTAATGAAGGAGTCCACAATACACACACAACTACAGCAAATATGTTAGGTCACAGTTGAACCAAATGTTTGGTCTGTAAACTGTCATGGATGTTTCCAATTGATAGTTTGAGTAGTAATTTTACTGTTTGCCTTTGTTGTCTCTATAAAAAACTGTCAATGCAGTGCAATGCTATGTTACTGATATGAATGATGGCAACACAAATAAGACCCATCCTGTGGTTAACCTCTAATTACCTTAAGTCCACGTGGTCTCATTGATAAAAAGATAAATACTGCAGTATGTGTATGTACTATATTCTCCAGAGTGGCTATAAAGGTAAATCAGCATCTCTCTAAAACAATTTTATCAACAACTGAACATGATAACTTAAAGAAAGATTTATTGCAGGGCTGTTGAATTATATTCAATTGACTTCAGCTAGGTGTACTTAATAACCTGGAACCTGGGTGTATTTGAATTGTTCTTCTTGTTCTTCTTGTGCACAAAAACCTTTAAATTGTTTTTGTTGGCTTGTCCTCTATTCATATTTTTTTTGTTAAGGATCAACTGTGACAGCTCTGTTACAAATCTGCCTGAGTAATGTAATTGTATCCAAGGTGGAACACATCCAATGAATATTTTGTATGTCAGGCATTTTTCTCTGCATCATCTGACTCACGTGTGGTAAATCTCACACAGAAGCGATCAGGTTCTGTCTGCAAAGGAATCTCAAGGTGAGCATCTATAAAAAAGTGTTGGTGGGCATTAGTGTCCTTCACAATGTGAAGGACTATGCAGTGTACAGACAAGCAGGGGCCGTATAGCCCACTGTACAATAGTGTTTGCATGTCTGTTGCATCGCGTGCGTGGGCTTCCCGGTTAGTGGAACACAGACAAAGGCATCATGCATCAAAGAGGAGAACGGCTCAACTATGCATTTGAAATCCACTTGGCTTACATAATGGCTGCTGACCATCATCCTCAAAGCAAGAGCTGAAAGAGCCAGCTTCCAGCGGACTCCCTGCCCCCTTCTCTATCCGATTAATCCCAAGAGCTGTGGTAGGAAACAACTGAATGGGATGGGGATGAGCAAATGTAAAAATCCCAGGGATTTACACTGCCCCCAAAAAGAGTTATACTGTAATCTGGGCCCAAAGATTTTTATAGCCCAGGATGTACAACAAAATGGAAGAGAAAAGTCAGGTGTTACACTGGTCATGATTAGGTCCATCTTCCATTACTAATTCAATACCAAGAAAAGAAAATAGAATGTATCTTTCACGGTGACAAGACCATAGATCAGAGCTCCAGCAGAGCATATCCTGCAAAAGTCAAAACACACCAGAGCCCACACCGTCTTCAGTAAAGTTCTGCAGTCTGTGTAAACCTTAAAAGGAAAGATCTCACTTTCTTGAAAAATGTTTTTGTTGGCAGAAAAATATTCACTGAGCACATCTTTACAATATCTATTCACTTGACTCGCCACCAAGTGAGTATCTCCCCTGGAGCGGTGCTGGATAAAAACACATGAACTGATCAGTTAAGGGTCACTACACCCAAAACACCATAACCCAAAACATGTGCTTTATGTGTCAATCTCTGAACCTTTGGTAAATTGGATAATACAATAGCAAAAGTAAAGACAAAACTCGACAGTGAGGTCTGAGCACCCAGCACATTTTTTTCTGAAGAGACAAATTGCTGCTGAGTGTTTCAAACATCACTTTCACTGGTTTGAGTGTCACAAATAAATGAGTTGAGCCCCATTGTCTTGAGATAGAGTCAATAGTCTCAGCAACAGATATCTCAAAATGCTGGTAAACAAAACCAAACTGGACTCTTCATGACTGCTCAGGATTAAGAGGGGATATTTGTTTTTTTAATTCATTCTTGACTTCAAACACTGCAGTACCTGTGATAAAATCACCTGAACTCAGGGTTTACTTGCTATCTATGGTGATGTGACAACCCTGTTGTAGTCTCAAGCTACACAACCACCTTTGGTCACGTGACCAAAGTTACATACTGAATGACACCTGACATAAATCATTGGACTCCAGCCAGAGGGACACCAAACAAAAAATGTAATAAGAGTTATAGAAAATTATTAGAATTAGAATTATTTTCATATTGCACTTCTTCACATCCATCCCTCCTGTACTTTGGTGCTAAATTACACAAGTTATTTTTAAAATGTTCAGCAGCATGACAATGAGCCACTTGTCAGAAGTGTGTCGAAATGTGTGTAGAAGACACAATTTTCAATTCTTTTTCCACTGCTACTGTATATTTATTTCATTCTTCCCACCAAGAGTGGCAACTTCACTCATTCAGTCATTTTCTCCCACAGGGTTTTTTCATGCTTTCTCCAGCTTTCATCCAATAATGGAAGCTGTTTTCACATACCTTTTATCACATTTCCCAGCGGAGCGTGTCAGCTCTGGTTTCGGCCTGACCACACAAGAATGATATGGACCATTAGGAACATAGAGAGAGAAGAAAAGAGAAATATGCAGAGGGAAAAGAAAAAAGAAAGTAACGACATCAGGCTGGAGATGCTCTTATTTTTTTGGATAAAGCAGACAAAAGCTTTTCAGTCTCTTTCAACCATTCAAAAATGAAACCAAAAAACCAAAACATGCATTGTGTACCTTTTTTCATAACTTCGCCGATATGGAGCTACATGTGTTATTCTCTTTTTCTTCACCACTCTGTAGCAGTAACTGATGCACTGGAAGAGTAACACATTTCAGCTCACGGCTTTCATTCAAAAACATCAGCAAACATCAGGGAGTTATTGCACACATTTAGTTTTGCTTCCCTCAACACCAAAATGACGAGTGAAGTAGCAACAGCCTGAATCACACAGGCTGACATGAGTGTTAAGAAAATGTGCAGAAATTGGGCTTACTTTGATACGCTCTTTGATAAATGTGGTTGTAAATCATTATACTGAATTGCAAAAATGATGATTGATTTCTTGCAAAATATTGGGGTTTATGATTTATGATTAACTTCATTCAACCCAGTCCAATCCCTCCAGTAATTCTGTCATCTCAAGTACAGTTCTCCTTTAGCCACCATAAGGTGTTTGTGGTGTGGTGTGTCCAAGTGTTACTTCAGTTCCTCTGGCGTACCTCAAGGATTGGTGCTTGCTCCCCTTCTCTTCTCTGTATTCACTACCTCTCTTCATAAGAGCATCTGCTTGCATAGTTTATCTTACCATTACTATGCTGATGCTACCAGTTATCTTGTTACCTGCTTTCTGTTCTTCCTGCTGGATGAAACCAAAAACCAAAACTCTACTTGATGCCATGTCACTTTTAACTACTGCATATAAAACCAGAAAGAATATCCACTTGTCCCTTATCCACTTAGCTCTTTGTGCAGGTGCTGGTCATCTCACACCTTGACCACTGTAATACCCCTCTGGCAGTGCTGCAAGCATGCATGATAACACCTCTGCAAACGGTCCAAAACACAGCGACTCATATGGTCTTCAATCAGCAAAAAAAGTAATAGTCTTTTGTGGGAGCACACCTCTATGCTGAATACATACAAATGGGTTATATTTACTTTTATACTGTTTTCAGTGGTTTGCACAGTAGCAAAATATAGCTGTAAGCAATTCCATTGGTTGTGCAAAAACACACCAGGAAGAGTTCAGAGACAGAAGTCCTAGATGGAGTTTATATATCTACCTAGGGAGGCACTAAATATTATATTACAGTATGGGAGTATTGAATGAGCTGACCTACTTGATTTAAATGAATAAATGTAACTAATGTTAATTGCTATTTATTTGCTATAAAAGCAATACTTCACAAAGCTCTCACAGTGACATGACCATCCCTCTCTCAGTGACTGACAGACAACAGCTTTCTTAAATAGGCCCATCAATCTGCTGAAGGATCAACTTAGGTAGATCCATATTATACTCAGGGGTGTCTTAGTCTCTCTCTCACCATAAAGTAAATGGCAGTTCCACGTGTTCTGGTTAATATGATCAGTCCTCTACAAGTCAACATTCATCACCATTTTGCAAAAAGAAAACTTCTATAATCACCAACAAATTCTTGTGAACATAACATTAAACCCACTACAATCCTCCTATACTTGGAATTGCCCGTGACATCATCGATGACATAAACAGCAGGCAGGAAGTGTTTGGTTGCCACCCTCTTTACCTCCTGAAAAAAAAGCATGTCGAGTATGGTAAGTGATAATTTGTGATTCAACCAAACTAAAGATTCAACAATAACTGAACTATGGTTTTCTTAATTAGGATTTAACCTGGGAAGATTAATGGTCACATGCAGTAGATTATTTCAAATGAAGATGGTTCTGGATAAACAAATCACAAGCATGGTTGAAAACACATACAATAAAGTGCAAATTGGACAAATGGTGTGATCTCATCCACTGTGTCACACACACACATAGCTTTTGACTTAATTTGTTCAAATAAACCAGGCTATCTTATTCAACTCATCTTGATAAATTGAAATAAAAGAAGTGGTTTCATTATACAAAAGTGTTGACATTCTTACACAATGACCCAAACAAGCAGAAAAAGAAATAACTGAAGAGTGTGTTAACTCTGTTAGAAACTGATGATGGTTCACATATGTTTCCCAGTACAGTGTGACTGTTTCAGCAGCGCAAACACCATTAAAGCCGTACTATGAAAGCTTTGTAAATGTAAACAAAGATATTCATCTTAGGTTGATGCCACAGCCACTTGTCTCCTCTTCAGTGTAAAGTATGTTTTTGTGACTGTGTAAAGATAAATAGTCACAGCTTTTCAACAAAAGCTGCAAGGGTTAAACATGTTTGCATTCATGGCACAGTGAAGTGGTTTGAATAAATGTGTGCTCTAAATAGCATGTGTTTTCCACTGCTCACTTATTTTCTGACCTGATAATGAGAGCACTTTGGTTAGCTTGTTTACATGACTGTTTTCTGTAAACTGCCTTTACACAGCACTCAAAGTTGAATGCACTGCCTCGACATTAAAGGTGCATTATGTGGTTTTTCTTTTTGTTTTTATGTTGTTGTTGTTGTTGTTGTTTTTTTTTTTTATCACTGCAGGGTACAGAAGAACCACATTCTTATGCCTAACATACTGTATGAGCAGCCAGGTTCTTTTGACCACCCCAAAAAAAAACAAAAACTGTGCTGTGAGGCAGTAAACATTGATTTATGTCCCAATGAGTCAGAGGTTGCCTTTAAAAAAAAAACTAAGCAAGAGCCGTAACTGAGTCCTGTCTCACTAAACTAAACTGGATTACAAACTTAAGTGGTCAGTTTAAAACCTGGAGGCCTCTCAAATCTGGAACATGGACTTAAATTCAACTTTTCCTTGTTTTATTCAGAAAAGTTCTCTCAGTGCCCGCCCACCCCCATTCCCCTCTGTATGCACTGGACCCTTGGACTCTGGCTAATATTTCATGTAATTTAATTAATCAGGCCTGGTGATGTTATTGAGATAACATTTACATTATAGCCTTCCATCATAGGCCCTCGAGCAATTGTCAATTCTTTGAAAAATATAAGAACGGTACATAAAGCCTGTGACAGAGCTGTCACGCACTCGCTGGTTTCACAGAGGGGTCGTTCTCTTATCAGAAATCACAGTCAGTGAGGGTGATCACATGACAGATCATTGCGCTTGTGATCTCAGACAACATGACGTCCTTAACTCAAAAAATATGACATCAACGTGGATTTTTTTTTTTTCCTTTTTTCTTTTTTAAACACTAAACACACCCAGCATACACATTTAAGGATCAATCAGTATGTGACAAGAAAAGCTACAGTGACATTTAAGAGTTCAGAATGAGAGATATACTGTAGGTAGGTCAATGCAAGAACGGATAAGGAGATTAGATAGGAAAAATTACTCCAAATTATAGCTATATTAGCGTAGGAGTAGCTAACACTAAGTAAGCATCATCCTTTTTATTCGGATGAATGTGTACAACACTGTGTGTGAGCACTGGATTATTTCATCAAAGGGCTCTGCCAGGAAAGGCACGATGGTGACTCATATTTGAGCAACTGGGTTTCAGGTGGCTCTCAGATAATACTGACATTTTCTCTAGCCCTCATTCTTTTTTATTACTTTGAGATTTAGAGCATGCCTTGATGAAGAACGGTGCAGCCACCTTTAATGTTCTTAGGAGGGGGTGGGGATGGGGGCGGGAGGGTGGCTATGTGATGCTGATATCCTAATAGAAAGAGGTGAGATGTCTGCGCCCTAATTAGTGTGATACTACTTTTACTTTGAGAGATAATTAGAATTTATTTAAGAATCACTTTGGAGCTGATGTCATTATCTGCCATGAAACACTGACCCAGGTGTGCGGCTCACACACACACACATCCTCACAGTCACATACTCCAGAGCCTTTTATCTCAGCAGGCCTTTTTCACAGCAGATGTTTTGACTTTGCCCTAGTAGGAAAGGCAAAGATGCTACTAATTACATTAATGATGGTTTTGTTCTATTCAAGTCTCCCAATAAGCTGTGACAGTGAGGCAGCATGCACAATAACCATGACCCTCAAACCGAAGTGGAATTAATCCATCGTTAGTTTTATAATTTACACCAGTGCTTTTCCAACTGCGACATGTCGTCAAAGAAAAAGGCCACTGGTGCTTTCTAAAATCCAAGAGAGAAAGGTTATAGTACTGTCTCATTACGGACACATAGGAATCGTTTTATAGATTTCAGTAGCACTGACTTCACATTTTCTATCTTCCCACCATTAGCACAAGAGCAGTCTTATGCATGTGGACTAAACTGAATCATTTTTCATTACCTGAGCATGTGGAGTCTTAACCTTATTCCTACTGCAACAACGAATCATCACTGGAGGAAATCAGGCAGTAAAAACGTGGGCTTAACAAGCCACATAATTCTGGAACTGTACGCAAGTCACACAGGTGGCTCACAGACGACCTGAGCACACACATCCCAAATCTTAACATGTTGATTGGACTTTAGTGTCAAGCTTCGAGCCAGAAAAGAAAAAAAAAAAAAAAACCTTGAACATTTTACCTGAAATCCACACATGTCTATAAGAAACATCCACTGGTGCGTGTCTCTGAGTAAACCCCACGCACACTTGCTTATAAGCAGCCTGGACAAGCATGTTCCAGCCTTCACACAGTAGCAGGACTCCATGCACTGTTAATGGGGATGACTAACCCATGATCAGTAAGATAACATATCTATCTAACCTCATTATGCGTCTTATGGTCAAATTAATCTTCTATATATACAGTTAATAGGTTGGCATCAATATCATGATACACATGATTCATGACCGGGGTGGTATACAAAAATATTACAATACAATCAGTGAAATGAAAAAGCCTGTTCTTTTTATCGTTGTGTTTTTCTGTGTGTTTTAGATTCCTCTTAACGCCGCTGTGATTCAGTCCCATGATGCTACGGGATTCTGGAGGCGGCGTGCTTCACTGCTGGACCAGACTATTTTCAGAGCCAATCAACACCCACAAGCGGAGAAATAAGTAGATTGAGGTAGGAATCTGGAGGAAATACACAACACATAAACGTTCACTGTACTTCCCCTCTTTATCCTTGGATTACAGACAACGATGGCATTTATGTATGTTGAAAATACTTTAAATTAATTATTCCTAATACCTGCACATGGCCAGTATATTTAGTTTTATTGTCCTTTATCTATTTCCTTAAAAGCATTGATGCTCAGGACTCTGCTATTTGCATTCTTCCTCTTTATAGAAAGCTGTGTCTTACTTTTTATTTTTTATTTTTTTACTTGTAAAATGGGTGAATTGTACTGTTCACCTCAATAACTCCAACAGGATGTTAACTATTCTGTATAACAGTCTAAATGTTTTTCCGAATGAAAAGCATCCGCACCATGGTAAAGTTTAGTTTTACACATCTGAAACCACACTAACACCAGATGGAAGTAAATAATTGCCTGGAGCTGTGGATGTACCAACAGCATGGTAGTCTAGATGTCTATGTATTTAACCACTCATTGCATTATTTACATTGAAATGCAGTCATATTTCATTTAATGTTGACGGCTATTTATAGAACCCTGAGAGAAGTGTAGGCACGAAAGGTTATCTGGGTCACATGTAGTGCCAGGTGTGTGTGTGTGTGTGTGTGTGTGTGTGTGTGTGTGTGTGTGTGTGTGTGTGCGTGTGTGTGTGTGTGTGCGCCACTGTTTCTGTGAGGCAGAGTAAAGCTAATAGAGACAGGTTTAGCAGCGTACAATTCACAGATGTTGATGGAGGACAGCTGAGAGATGGTGCGGGTACAACAAAGAGTTAAAACTCACTATGATCCTAACTGCATGTTGAGTAATGAAAGCATGAAATATTTGACAGCCGATCTTTTTAGTCGCTGAGGTCCTCATGACACCGTCAACGCCAAATGAATTTGCTGAGATGACTTAATGTTTAGAGCCCTAACGATTACACGGATAATACTCTAAATCATGTCAGGACCAGCTGGTTCCTTTTTGAAACTGCAAAGTCCGGAGTTTCCCCTCCCTCGCATATGTACTTAGGCTGTGTCCCAATTCAAAGGCTAGATCCTCATAAGTCCCCATTTCTACACTGTATACATCACAGGTTGACAACGTCTGAACCCATTTCAAAGGTTCCTCCAAAGGCAACCAAGAAATGCTGAAGCACTTGTTTCTCACAACTGGTGAATCCTTTGCAGTCACAGGTCTCCAATAGTCCACAGCGCACAGGTTCATTGTGTTTGATTGCTCATGTCAAAAAGTATCATTTAACCACATTGTATAGCAGATATTTGCACTCATGGTAAATGTGAAAAAGACGGTACAAGGGGTAAATAATGGAAACCAGAAAACTGGAAGTTTAATGGTCGCATTTACCATTAGTCACTGTGTTTAAGTGTAAAACTTCATGGAATGCAGGTGTTATTCATCTCAGAGTCTTTGTATTCAGCGTTTGACGGTTTCTATTGAATGTGCTTGAAGTGTAAGTTCAGCTGAGAGCAGCCAGGCCGCGCTGCCCTGATAGGTTCTGTTGGTTGGGTGCATCCGGGAGTGTGTTCATGTGACGGTTGGTTGGAGCTGACACTGTCTTGCCAGAGTGCAAGTCAATGAATGAGATAGTACAGTTGCTCTGATTAAACAGGTCAGTGATCATCAACTGAGAGGCCCGCGGACTCGAATGAGGTCCATAACACTTCTAAACTGTTGTGTACCAACACCCGTGAGACATTTGTTTGTGTTCAGATATCACAAAACAAAGTTCCATATTTTTATTAATTTTTAATCTGAAAATTACCACATGATACTCTAATAACAATCACTACTTTTCATACTGACTCAAAATCCAACCCTGATTTGTTCACTTGTTAGAGATCTATGAGAGAAGCAGCTGCTTTTCCATAAATGGCCTCGGGGTCTAAATGCAATACATGTTGCACTTTTTTACTTATTTCCTGGTTTCACGATGTTGAAACTCAAACTATATTATTATTGAGAGGCGGCATCTAGCCTGAAAAATTTGCCTGAAAAACTCTGCACTCTGATCTGAGCTCATGGTTTGTGTCTGATGAAGATTGGAAGTTGGAAGTTGAGTGAACAATGTGTGAGCAATGTGCAGATTCTACTTCATTCAGTCTCTCCCTGCTGGGTGGCTAATGCTAGCTAGCCAGCTGCTGTCTGTGTTGACAAGGCATCAGCCTAATATCTGCAAACAGTGCAGATGAATTAGTGAGCAGACTTTCAGTTTTTGCCCTGTCTGTGCTCAAAGTGATCATTAAAGTGGATATCTCAACTTAGTTGAAGCATCTGCTGCTGACAGTCCATGTGCAGTTGCGTGGGATAAAATGTATTTTTTTAAATAGGCCTATTCATTCAGTCCTTGTCAGTCACACGTCTCATTCTTGGTCAGCTGTTTTGCCTATGTGGGCCTAAAAAACATAGATGGCTCATGTTTCTTTAATTACATTTGCCACAGTTTCATAACAGGGAAGTGTGTTTATATTTTAGTATATAAAGTGCACTTTACACAGTTTTTAAGGGACCTACAGTGTCGCTCACTTGTTGAATGTCGTTGAAATTTAAGTTCCCAGGATAAAGTGTGAGAGGCACTTCATGCTACATGGGTATTTTTCTGATATAAGTTAATCAACATGGATCAAATCGAACTGAACCAAATCTAAACAAATCGATTCTGGACTTTGCGAACCAAAACCAATTTAGAAATCCGTGCCGATACGCATTGCTAGAGGTAAATAACCCTGGCATCCTTCTACTTTTAAATGCCAGTCTTGATAAATGTTCACTGTTCCCATATCAAGACAGGAAAATGCTTTATAAGTAAAGACACATAAATTGTTTAAAAAATATCCACATTATTTTTAACGCTCCTTACAAGACTCCCATCATATTATCCAAGAGCTGTGGTAAACTGAGATTAGCTTTATGTCTTTACAGCATGTACTCTTAACAGCAAATAGAAGACCTGTAGGCTGCATGAACTGAGATACTGTAAACTTCAGTATGTTAATATGTGAGTTACTGACAACATGTCATTGGCTAATTCATTAAGAGGCAGCTGGATTTCTCTCAACTGAGAATCCATCTTTCCAGACTCCAGGCTGTTTGTTTATGGCTGAACCACAGTGGTTGGAACCAATCAGCATCACATGAGGGAGGAACTGACAGCTAAGGTGTTCAGTGCCTTTTTTATGTGCAAGCTTTCCTTACAAAATCGTCTGCTGACATGCTAACAAAGGTCTTCAGATTAGGGCTTATTGTCGTGTTTCATCCTCTGCACTCTCCTTCTACATCATCAATCACCTGCCAGGTTTTTTTTTGTTTTTTTTTAAAGCGCCTGCCCTTTTCCAAAGAGTTTCCAATGAAGTCTTCCCAGATGGTCCTGTGTAATAAACCATCTGGCGCGTCAGGTTAGTAACACATGAACATAGCAGTCTGTTTTACTTTGTAGGCTTCAACAAAGACAGAAGTGCAGCAGTTTTTATAGGACCAGACTCTTACTCTGAAGAAATATGTCCATGTGTGTTGTCTAAGATCACTTTCCTCCTGCAACTGACGTTGAGTGGTTGTCAAAGAGTGCCATTTGTTGGCAGGCAACGTTGGTTAGGTTAGCTACTGTTGTAACTCATGGGTTTCAGAAGTAGGACAGTAGGAATATGTTGATATTTTGGGAAATATACTGTTGTGTAATATTTTGCATGAAATGCAAATCTCAGAGAAGCAGGGGGAAATGGATAGCTTGTTTCAAAAAGTTCAAAATTATATCTACAAGCATCTCCAAAGGTACGTTCAGACACAAACACAATAGTGTAGATGCTTTTACAATGCTACATTTATGCGGTTTCAACAAACTTGATAGAATATATTTATTAGTGAACTTCAGTGATATTGATAGATACTCTTGCTTCCGGTCTTTACGCTAAACTAAACCAAACTAAGCTAAAATAAAATAAGTGAAGATAAATTAAGCTAAACTAAAATGATATAAACTAAGATAAGCTAAATCAAACTTAGTTGGTCACACTGCTCAGTTCACTCACTGCAGATGGCAATATATGCACCCAGATAAGGATTCATTAGGCTACATACATCTTTAATTATTATGATGGGTTACATAACATAGATGAACTGCTTATGTAAAAAAAGAAAAAAAAAAGAAGAGCTGTCCATTAGCCTGTCTGAAATATTGCGGCATCATTAATCATATCGATCATTTTTTTAGTTGTACATCTACTGCTTTTTTAGCCTTTGCGAAATAAAACATAGAAATACAAGTTTGTTTTACTACATCAGTAATACTGACAGCACCATTTCAACCAGCAGCTCATCTCTCTCCATGTGTCTGTAGACTTCACTTTAGACAGATACTGTACAAGTACATTGACAACTCAAAGAGAATTAAGGAAGTCTTGATGGTTTTTCAAATGGATAAATCACTGTATTAAAAATGAGTGAACAGTCATTTTTAGCTCTTTTCATTACACAGTGGCACATTCAGACCATCCAATCTATCCCTTTGACGGAGGGATGACGGCGTCTGAATGTGGAATTAGCGGATGCCTCCACAGCCTCTTTGTGAGATTTCTTACTTTTAATGACTGCGCTAATTAAGAAGTCCTCCTCGGGTCCTGGATAAAACAGGAAAAGCAATGATGGATGGGTTTAGAGACGAAGAAAGAAAGGGAGTCGAGAGAGATGCTCAAGGGCGGCCCCAGTAGGAGATAGTGGTCTGCTCTCTGTTTCAGTTCACAGCAGGGTTCCCTTTTAGCAAAGGTCCAGGAAGTGACACTTCCTCCTAATGAGGGAGCAAGACAGCTTTTGGACATGCTGCAAAGCCATTAATAGTGTTAACTGGGCTAGCTGGAGGAGAATACATGCTCCATGACTTAGCATGTCCCCGTCTCTTTGTGGAAGTCTTGCACACCCACACACACACATTTATGTATACTGTACACACTTTAACAAGCACAGTTTTCTTCTCTCTTTCAGTTCTGCTTTATTTTGAAAAATCAGTGATCTGAAGCAAAATTGAACAAATGTGTGATCTTATATCTTCATCTTCATTTAAGTATGTCAAAAAGAAGTAATGGACAGAAGCTGGTATATTGATGTGAAATTACAATCTGTCCAATTCAGCAGCAGTATGATTAAAGATACTTAAGGTATCTATGTATTTGTCAGTCATTATGTTGCCCTCGGCAACAATGCAGCTGTTGATTTAAGTAAGAGTAGGAGCAAATGTGATTTACATAGAAATGTCATCCATAAAACTGATTATACATACTAAAAGAATAAAAAATTAAACTTAGTTGTTAGTCTTCTGGTAATACATTAAAGTCAAACTGACTTCTTATCATAAATCCTTTGTAGGCTTTGTATGCCTACCAAACACTCGGACCACCTCCCTATGACATAATCTGCACTGCAATTAGATTTCCTCCAAAACATATTAGATAAAACCATGTACACCAGGGGACAGGGCTGCAATGAGAAATTTCACAGCAGTAATCTAATGAAGTATGAAGTACATTTCCTCCAACATGTAAAGTTCAAGCTATCTTATGGGAGCAGTGCTGAAATGGAAAAACATTTCTCCAGTTGCCAGTCATATGAGTTGTTGCCCTTTTTTCTTTTCTTTTTTTTTTTTTTTTTTTTAGAAAAAGCTGCTGTATTATTATAGATGAAATCTTCTTAAACTAAAATGAGGAGAATTTCTGGACATTATTTTTTATTTTCCTGCCAATGAAAAATGTTGAAAAATGTATTCTGTGTTTTGTAAAGTCACATCATAGACTAAACTTTTGAGCCACCACGATACAAGTGTGGCACTTAAAACGAATTTCTACTCTGTGTGTGTAACCTCCAGCTTGTCACCCCCGGGGTCCGTATGGTACATGAACGTCTTCTACGATCAATTACAGGACAATTAAGGAAACTGAGGCAGACAAAGACAAATGACCGTACATCTGTTGTCAAAAAGATGTGAAGGAAACAAGTAAGAGCATTGTACCAGTGCCAGGATCTCATGCTGCACACACTCGTATACAAGAGCATTTCTCAAGGGGGTAGAAAACCCTGTGCGGCTGCCAGATCCAAAGTCACCTTGTCTTAACTTGACTAGATCGGATGTGTTACTTTGTTTTGTGACAAGAATTCTTCAAATACCTTCAGCAACACGTTGGTGCTGTCATATCCGCTGCTCAAATTACTTCCCATCTGTCATGCTCAAGGAGAAAATTCTTTGTCATTTTCTTTCTCTCTTATCACCGTACCGGCTCTCTTCTGGTCACTCTGTCGCTTGACACTGATCTTCATGGAAATAATACGGTTAAAGAGCCCGTCTGCAAAAGTGTAAGTTGGTGCCAAAGATGTGGGGAGTTAAACTTTTTTCACTTTTTAATTTCTTTGTAGCCTCTGCTGTTCATCTCTTACAAATTTCAGCTATAGCGCCACTTGTCAGAATCTTCACAAATTAGACTTGTAAATCTTGTGAATGTTAATGCGCCAAATCCCATTTTAATAAATAGTCAGCTGCAGAATCCCAGGATTTAATGGGGGATCAGATTCTTGTCACTTTAGCAGGAATGCTGCATAACACCAGAAAACCTTCTTTTTTTTCTCAAACTGGCTGCCCAAAGATGAAAACCACAAAGTAATTTTGCTGTGCACAATGTGATGATCACAGTATGTGATCTAACCAGGAGAAAACCGCAACACACGTATTTAAGAGTTAAACCACAGTTTTTCCACTGCATGATTACATTTACAGAAAGTGATTAGACCCAGGGATAAAGACGTAAATCAAATGCACAATAGCTTTTGCATCCTCTATGTGTATGACAGTGTTGATATTGTAGCTTGAGGCTGGTGGCCCTCGACGACAGGGGGTAGTGGGGTGACCACACTGAGATGACACCTTTAGCCTAGGAACAGGTTTTATATAGGTCAGCTAGAGTTGCATAATGGACACAGAAATCCCTGTATAACCTGGGAATTTACTTTCTTTACTCAGGAAAAGACACCTATGGGAGCACAGGAGTGTGTGTCTGTGTGTTTAAAATACTGAGGGGCTATAGTCTTAGCAACAGTTACAGGTCAGCTGTATGGCACAATACTTTTAGTGTTGTGGTGAGACCAAAAGCTCTGTCCATGATATCTTTGCGACCTTGGTTGTTATGACAACGGCCACCGGGGACTGGGCTAGCTTGACAGTGAGCTGCTGCTCAGAAGTGACCTGTGCGGCCTAAACGCCTAAACTTCCTTCACAAGATGAGTGTCTAAAGTCTATCTGCACATCTGTAAACAAAAACTCAGAGGACAGTTAAATAAGCGCCTGAATCAGATATGCATGATTCCAGGATAGAGCGGTGCGCAACATTACAGCTAAATGTTGAAGAACAAAGCTCACATGCTTTAAACTACTGAAACAACAAATCAAAATAGCTGTGGGACAGATTTTCTTTATCTTCATCTTCAAGCAGGCGTAACCTCAGATCAGCATTTTAAAGACAGTCCTTCACACCCCCCCCCGTGGTACCACTACTACATGTTACAAATTGGCAAGAGACTGAGGATCAAGTGATTCTGTATGGATGACACTGGGATTTTTTTCACCTCAAAGAAGAGTTATGCTACTAAAATCCACATCATGTAACAAATATGGGAGAATAATATTACAAAAATGAAAATAAACTAAATTTTATGATAAATTATGCACACTTCTGTTTGCAACTTTATTTATGGCAAAAACATATATTTGATCTATGATACATTTCCACAAAATAATCATTCTAAAATCACGGGAAAATAATAATCCAAGTGGCCACACTGACGGCTGGTTGCTGTAACGCATACATTGTGTTACGGCAGTGCATGTGTTGCTTTGTACTGCGGAACTTCATCTATTTCTATGAACCATTACATTAAGATGAAGATGTAATAAGATGATAATGGTTCTATTCTTATCGTTTTTGTAATTGTATTCACTTTCAAAAATATTGCCCCCTTGTGAAAAAGTGTGCAAGAAATGGCAGCTTGGGGAGAGAGGCTGAGGCTGTGTAAGAAAAGTTGTTCCAATAGTTGAACTTGAGCCTGACTGGATGGAAATGAGAAATCTCTCAAATTATTCTCAAAACATCAGTTTGTATTTGGATCCCGACGTGAAATGAAAATATAAAGTAAGTCACATTTAGCCAGATTATTCATTTGGCACTGGTATGATTTTGCTCTTCTACTGGACTGGACACTGCCGGTTTGTGGTGTTTTGCGCTCAGGGTAACATATGGGGTTAATGAACTGTGTTGTACAGGACATATGTCCTCTCTTGCTTGGAAGAGAACAGCTCCTCCCTTTTATCCAGGTGGCTGTGTCTACCGTGACACCAGACTCTATAATACCCCACTGTGAATGGTGATTCTCACAAGGTCCGTGCATTTTGTGCGTGCATGTTTCTGGATGCGTCTGCTCTTCACTGTCGCTTTGTTGGAACAAAAACATGTCTCTTTGTCATTTGGGGTTATTACGATCAAACCTTTTGATTTGGAACATTTTTTTAATTTGAAAAAATACATTATTTTTGAACGACTTTGTGACAAGTAGTTGTGGGGTCATACTTGAGGAAGACGTGAACTCACTTTTCCCATCCATCACATGCACTGTTCTGGTGTGATGAAACCGGTCATGGCTTCTTTTATATATAATGGCAGCAGATTAGTTCTGCTGTCTAGGGAGCAAGTCAATTTCCACTAAAAAGAGTCAGTCAGAAGATTTAAGCAGTCTTTTAGACAAAGAGCTCCGGTGGCATTTAAGTATTTGAATGTGATGGTGTGAGACACAAAGCAAACTGAATTGCTATCATAGCTCATTATTTTAGCCACAGGCTGAGATAATTAATATTTGTTTCTGAGATTCCACTGTAATGGTGCGATGGCATAAAAATAGCTTGTATGACCGTAACGACGAGGTAAACGCACAGTGAGAGATACTGACAACGCCAGATATTTTTCCCAGAGATAATTGTTCCCTTCTTGGGAGCATGTCAGCCGCGCTACCTTTACGCTGATTAAGTTATTATGGGAGACATTGCAATTTTCACCAGCTGGAATAATGGGCTTTCCAGTCTGTGAAGTATAAATTTCTGCCTGTATTGTGTCTCAGACTGTGCTTTTCTTCTGTGAGATGATGTTGTTGTTCTTGCACTGTATGCTCCAGTTCATCGCTGCAGAGATGAAGAAAACTCTCTTTGCAGCCTTGTTATCACTGTACCTCAGGCTCAGACGGACAGCTTTGTCCGGATGCTCCTCTCATAACTCAACTGAAAAAGAAAAAGAAATAGAGACTCAGAGTCGTCTTCAACATAAAGAACTCTGTTGTTTGTTATTTGCTTGCTTCTCAAGATGTCCATGTACAGTATCTCATGATGCACAAGTACAAACAAGATTTAAAGAAGTCTTAATGTATCCTGAAGCTGAATTCTTCTGTATAACAATTAAACCTAAATCTTTCCTGAAAACTGCAGCTTGATGTTTTCTGCTGTAAAATGTAACCTTGTAATGCCTTGACAATGGGCAACCATCAGCCCATCACTTCAGTTCCCAACTCCAGCTCTGACTAAGTCCAGAGGTCCCATACTCTTAAGTGACTTACTGGAAGATGTTGATCATAAAGATTATGAACTTCAAACTCCACTGAAATATATCATTTATATATATATATATGATATATTATTTTAATTTTATCACTTCCCAGAATTCCAGTCTAGTACAGTACATGCACATTATTACTGTATACCATAAAGATCACCAAGGAAATCCCAGACCTCTGTTCTTGCTAATGTCCCTTTAAAGTTTACTAGTGGTACTTGGCATGCTTGCTGGAAAGTGCTCCAACACTTCTGAGGGTAGAAAGTCAGACATACTGATCCAGTGCATCTTGCGATATCAACTTGTTAGAGTAATCAAGCAGGAAAGCTTGGTTATTTACCGATGGAGATGAAGGGAGAGATGGGATTACAGTGTATTGAAAAAGGAAAAAAAAAAAAAAAGATCAACTCAGATGGGAAGTAAGGGCAGAGTGATAGAGTGTGAGTGTGCGTGTGTGCACTTGGTTTGCTTGCTGCATGGTTGGCATATTCTCAGTTGGATGAGAGGACATTTATGTGATGTCAGCACGCATTAACCTCTCTGTAAATACATGGGAAACAAACAGGGACACATGTGCCCAGATCCCACCAGCTCTAAGTAACAAGCCTCTGGAAGGAAAGGCTATGCTGGACAACACAGAGCAGATCCAAAAATAGAAACGAGAGGATGAAAATGGTTCTTGGTTGGAGAGGAAACGCAAGGCTTTCCAAGATTGTTGACTAATAGTGGAAGCAATTTAGAGATCTTAATGAAGTTGCTGTTGAATTTATGTAGCTATTTTTTTTTTTTTTTTGTGCAAAATCAATTAAGTGGCATCTTTTGACCAATCCTAGCTTTTATGCAAAAAGCATAAAGGCCTTATAGGCATTATATCCTTAAAAGCTTGTCAGTCTGATGTCTCCCTCTGTGGCTCATGATAGGACTGTTTAAAAAAAAAAAAAAAAAAAAAATCTTTAAAGTTGTGTTTTTTGCCAACATGTAGGGTTTCAAGGATACTGATTACCTTATTTTGCATCTTTTATGAAGGTAAGAAACACATGCACTATGGATCAGATAGTGTGTTAATTGGCCACTGGTTAACTGGAATGATAAGAAGCTAATTATAAGGATCAGAATGAGAGGCTTCCTCATGAGTCCCCCTCCAGAGAAAACACCGGTTCCCCAAAGTGTAGCAACAAACTTAGCATGCTGATGTCATTGGAGGGTACAACAGGTTTCCCTCGCTTGTGTGTGTGTGTAAAGTCTAATTAAATCCATCTGCGCGTTACAATTACACAAAGCCTCCTATTTCTCTGTGCTGATGGAGAAGCATCGGGATGAACATCTTGGCATGGAGGTTCATTCTGTACCTCGGGATCACATGTCTGAGATAACATATGCCAAACTCAATGTTCTCTTCCCATCATGGCCTCCTTTGATAGATGGTTTTGAAAGTGAAATTGCTTGTGAATTGGATTGCAGTGAAAACACTGTATGTGGCTGCACATGTGAATCCATACGAGACAAAGTGATTGTTTGGAACTGTTGATGTTGAAACTTGGTCTTTTTCTTTTTCTCAGTAGGCTCATTCATGTTCGTATCCATACTACTATAACTTGGAATGGCAGAATTTGTCCATGACTTTTAGCTATCCAACTTTTCTGCCTACTCGCTAACGACCTGGTTTTTATGGATAATTATAATCATACTGCAGTTTGGTGTAAAAATGTTACAACTGACACAGGTCGATGGGAAGCTCAGGTGTGTTGGTTTATCATAAGTCATTATTGTGGGGGTAAAAAGGTCCTGTATTGTATGAAGGTAGATTTCCATGTCTTCTTTTATGGTTCATCACAGAGGGATGCACACAGCTTGTATTTAGAAACTAAGCCTTAAAAACAAGCTGTCAGGACTTCTGTAACTTTGTGATGTCACAAAGAGCAGGCAATGCCCTCATCCAATGCACCAAGACCCACCCACCTGGACCCAACATCCAACCTTGCAGGATTTGGTTTCTCTGTGTGTTGTACAGGAAATCTACTATATTTTTATTCGCTCATTCAGAAAACAGCCAGCCAATCAGAGGAAAGGCTCAAAATCTCTCTTCTGATTGGCTCACTGACCTGTTGTTACTAGATAGAATTAGCATAAAATATTTTCGTTTTATCTGAGTCTCTCCATAACCTTTCCATTGTGCCCCCAGGTTTAACTGCAGAATCACCCTGTGGGGTACATGTACCCCACTCACTGACCTTGAGTTAAGTATGGAACTTCAAAGAGATCGTCTACATCCATCCTTTTGCTGAAGAAAGCAATGAGACACAGTTGAAAGCTCCATGAATTGCTAGGTGAACCATGAGATTAGAGTATTTTACCACGGGGTGGACATTAGTTTTACATCTTTCACTTACTGTTGATCAACTGATTTCACTGGCTGAAACCGTAAATGCTCTATGTGAATTGTTACATTAAGTAGTATTTTTTACTATTGATCACTTCACTATTTAACAGTAACTACTTGAGATTGTCTGAAAAGCAACATTGGAAAAATCCCTTAATGTAACATTAGATTCAAAACCCAATTCTTCCAATTTCTGCTTTGACACATTAATAATGTGAATAATTTATGTGCATAATTGATGATGCTTATGTGGATATGCATAATTAGAGAACTGTGCTTATAATGAATAATTGACATGACCTCTTGCATGTTCAATGGATGTGATTGGCTTTTGTACTATATTGTTTCTCATGCAGTCTCAAATCCATTCAGAGTATATGGACCTGCCTGGGAGCGAGTGTGTGGGTTTGAATGGCTGTTAGCGTACTTAGGTGTGCTTTTTCTCACATTAAGTAATCAACTCAATTCTGCTCTTCTTTAATCGTTACTGCAACCCTCCAGAACTATTTGGGAGAACAGCCTGCTTTCTCCCTTTCTTCACAGTGATGAAACTGTCCACCTACTCTTTACTGCCTTTCCCACTCGTGCTCTAAAACCTCCAACCAAAGACAGCGAGGGCTGCTGTGGCCCTCTGGGCTTTGTCAGCCAGCTCCTGGCTCCCACGTTACAGACAGTCCAGTGTTTTCCTAGTACTGCCTTGTGGGTAGAGATGCTAATTTGAAGTGTTCCTGGATGAGACAGCTCTGTGAGAATATAAGCCGGAGTCCACAGAGAAGGACTTCTAATGCCTCTATGCTTTAATGCTCCTCTATCACAAGTGCAAACGTGAGAGCTGGTTTTAGAAACCTAAATTACCCTGTCAGCCTGTGCTACCCAGGGAAAGGTAGCTTTTGTGGGCTGTGGCTCCCAAAAATAGTTTCAAAAGGCATTGACTCTGTAAATTTTTAATGCTGGTGCAGTCTGTATTGGGAAGCCAAATAAACAAGTTCCTCAATATACATGCAGATTTGTACATGCCAAAATTAGACAAAGTGTTTAACCTTATTTATTCACAGAACCGATGAACTGAAATGAACTGTGTCCTCTAGCCTGTTGAATACCTCTGGGTCATGGTTTAGAGGTGATGTTAATCCTTTAGTTGTATAGGAACATCCTACTCAACACTACCTGTTAGGAAAAATTGCAATTATTAAATGTCGTCAAGTACCTCAAGCTGTGGATAACAATAGGGACATATTTTAAATGAATAAATGATTCTTCATTATAATCACTTATGCAATCATCAACTACAGTATAAGAACAGTTGGAGGCTGATGAGCCCCATTTTTATCAAGAATGAATAATTATTCATATCATTTTGCCTTCATTTTACCGTGACAGCAGAGATACATGGGGAGAGACAGAGGGTATGACATGCAGTCAAAGAGTCTGGTCAGAACCGAACCAGGGAGTTTGCCACACCATAACGACCCATCGGCACCATTTCCAATACAAGCAAGTCCCAAAAACTCCCCCTGACATTTCATCTGGCACCACCATCAGAACAGAATTTCTTCACTTGTCTCAAAAATGACCTGGTGAACATCAATGACTTTTTCTGTATATGTTCATAGTTCCCAGAGTATACATACTTTAGATTATGGTGATACTCTGACTTTCCCTCTAGTGCAGCATTGCCCATGTTTATCCAACAATTTAATTGAGAACAAAGGAACTATCTGTTCACATCATCACATCACATCTTGCTTTTCTTCAGTTTCTCTTTGCTCTGCTGGTGGACGGAGCCCACAACATTCTTTATTCAACAGCAAGTGATATACAGGATTATCGCATTCACTTTTTTAGTTCTTACTCTAAAAAGATTACTCCTACTGAAAGGGTTGCCCTCCTTACGAATGCTGAGTCAGCCAAATAGAGAAGCGTCCGCAGGTGTTGAAAAAACCATAGGTAATCAAGCTTACAGTGTAATAGAAATCATAGTTCTTATCATTATGAGTTAGTAATGCAATATGCATTATAACTTGTTCATTACATCAAAGGACCTTAATATGATATTTTAACTAAATAAACCACTAGTGCAATATTGCTTAAAAATATGCCTGGATGTTTTGTTGTTGTTGTATGTTTGTATCATGTTGTGTTCTCTATCTGTGCCAATCTGGTGTTTAAAAAATATGATACAAATGAGATGTATTCACATTGAAATATCAATTTAATGAAGTTTGCACAATTCAAAACACAAATGAAACTATCATTAGTCCCAGAATTCACAGAAACACAGCGGATACATAAGTATGAGGGATGGGGGATGTTTTTGACAGGGTGTCTTTGATGCGTTGTAGAATGTGTCAGCTGTGTCAAATGATGTGCTGTGTTACTGGACATGTTATTTAAAAAGCACAGAAACCCCCCTCATGGTACATGACACTATTGACCCAAATATAAGAGAAGCTTGTTCTGCTGATGTTAACTAATGGCAGGTCCTGTTTGCCTTATTTACTCTTCCGGACAGGAAACAATATGTTCTCTGTTCCACCCATGAATGCAGTGAATACAGTGGTGATAATGCTCGCAAACAGGAGAAGCACTATATGCAACAGCATATCAAGGGCACTAAAAATGTATGTATAGTAAACTGGCCACTTTCAATATACTTTATCTTAGCCAAGGTCAGCCATTGTTAAAGGAATAGCTTCATATTTTTGGAAAATGTGCTTATTTGCTTTCTAGCAACATCTCCATCACCCTCATCTGTCTGTTAAATATGAATGTAAGAACCAGCAGCCAGTTAATTTAGGAGCTTTGGCATATACGAAGCAGGATTCGGGGGTTAGCGAGATAGCTTCAGGCTTAATCCTTATGCTGAACCCCTAACCTGCTCCGGAGCAGGTTAACTTCAGAGGATCAGATAAAAACTTGTCAACAGCTCAACTACTGACCAATCAGATACCTGGAAAAACTGAGTCATCGTTCCCACAGGATCCCAATAGGAACAAAGAGTTTGCAATAAAATGACAAATAATAAAGAGCAACAGATATTCTTATAGATCAGTCGAATCGTTTTGCTTTTTGAGGCATCCCATGTGTCCACTCTGGTTTTAAAAATAACTACATAATAACTATTATAGCTTAATTTTAATTGAATCCCGACAGGATTCCTGACAGTGTTGATGCTTTTACTCTTTTCTTCCATCACTGCAGCTCAGAATAACACGAGGAAACTTTGTGTCTGTAACTGGAAATAAAAACTAAACCCTGTGATGTCTTTTATTAGAAACATTATCCACACATATTTCCCATGATTATAAAGGAACACTTCAGTCAGATTGACCTCATCAGACATGAACTACTTCTCTCCTCTCCTCTCCTCTTTGCTTTGGCTGCAGCAACAGTCTGACAATAGCTTTAACTTTTTCTATTTTAATCTTCATCACATATTCATCATCAGACAACAGAGCAAAAATACTCACTCAGTTAAAACTTAATAATAATTCCTATACTTATTTACAAAATATCCTTAGCCTGACTTTTTCTATTCTAGTCTGTTTTCATTTAAGCTTGTTGAAGATCACTTTTGGATGTCATTATAAACAATTATTTATCAGCAGGTATCAGCATTTTTTTTTTCTCATATTAAGTACTTTACTCATGGTTCTGACGATGTTGCTTGTACTTAACAACTCCACCTCTTTCACATGAAAGCGCTAGCAGTTGGATAGGAAAACCCAGAGTTAGCAGACCCAGTTGATCGCCAGCTGGTTGGTTCAGTGATAAGGAAAATATATCCTGTATATGTTGAACTTGCTTCGTATGCTAGCTGTCTTGCTCTGTGACAATGGCATAGTCCAGTGTACATCTTCTGATAAAACCACAACTTGGTGTTTTTTTTATCCTTCTGTTTTTTGTAATGATTGAATTACTGAGCTCTTTGTAGGTGGATCTTGATTCCTGCGGATGGAGCCAGGTGAGCTGTTTCCTCCTGTTTCCAGTCTTTCTGCTAAGCTAACTGTCTTCTGGCTGTAGCCTCGTATTTTTAACAGTCAGACGTGAGACTGGCATCAATCCTCTCATCTAACTCTCAGCTTGAAATCTAAGTACAGTATTGTCCTGAATGTTGAGCTACGCTTTCAAACAGTGTATGCCGTGTCTGCTGTTATAGCTCAACAGCTGATGTAAACTGACTTACCTTGCTGAAACGCTGCAAGCCCAGCATTTGTTCTCATCCTCTGTATAGATTAGCACCCAGAACAGTAGTTGATAACAGCCAAAGAGCAAATAAATGAGCAGGGATGTGAAAAAAACGAGACAAGACTTCCAATTAAGCGCTATCTGTAAAAGCAGCACATACTATAGGCCTCAGAGGGACTAACTGCTGCAGGTGGAAGTCTTCGACCTTAACGCTGTGCTACACACACATCTGCTGTCAGGTCCACCACTCATTATTCAGCTTCATTCGTTCGTACATACATACATACATTCATCAACAACACACAGTCTCCTTCATGGATTCACTTTAGTGGAAGAACTTTGTGAGGTTTTTCTCTTGCCTCTGTGTTTGCTGCTGAACACTTGTGAGATACAGTCGCTCTATTATTAGCTTTATCTTCAGTCAGCAAGAGAGATGGGACCACCGTGCACCGTCGGTCAACAGCTCCTGTACTAAGTCATCTCCTGATAGATCCAAGGTCACTTCATGCCCGCTCTGTGGTTTCCCACTTTAGCATCTCCAGCTCTCGTTTGAAGCGCTCGGCGAGAAACTTGGACACGTTTTTCGTTCTCATGCTTCGGAGCAGCAGAGGAGGCAGAATGCCTCTTCATGCACATATTTGGCACAGACATAGGGTTTTTTTTCACTCATGTAATCATTTGTTTGTAAGCTTTGCCAGCTCAGCTCAGGGCAAGCTGTTGTCATGGAAACACCTGTCCACCTGGATTATAGAGGCTGTCACTGGAGCCAATTCAGCAAAGGGATTTTAGCTGCCTGGTAACATTTGCACTTATTTCACCGCAGAGTCGGCATGTTCTTGGAGAAATCATTATTAGAGAACTGATGAAGAAATTCTAGCTGCTGCAAGTCGCACCTCATGAAATACAGGCATGAAGTTTGGCCAGACCTGTCGGCATCTACTGTGGCATATGCTGCCCAGTCTGTGGGGTCACAAGAGATGACCCATATTTGAATTAGTGGCACCTGCAGGGATCGTTGGAGGTATGTGAGCCCAGTTAAAGCAGCAGAGGAGCATCATCTCCCCCTGCACACCCCCACCCCCCGACCACCCCCCACCCCTGAGACCCTTAAAAGAGCTCTGACATACAGGATTACACAGAGGAAATGTTGTGTGTGTGTGTGTGTGTGTGTGTGTGTGTGTGTGTGTGTGTGTATATGCCCTGTAGGGTGAGAGTGCAACCTTTGACATTCAAAATCACTCAAACCATGATTAAAACATTTAACAGTGCGAGTCTGACAGCTGTGGAGACAGAGGCTGCTCCTCCTTTCCTGCATGTAGGAGATGAAGTATGTCATAAATCTGACTCATCAGGTAAATCATGTGATTGTAGTAACCAGAGTTGTACTAATTTCCAAGAAAACACAACAGACAAGACAGAAATGAAAGGGTATGTGTTTGCATGTACAAACAGGAAATTTAGAGTGAAGATGTTAAACACTTCACTGTGTAATAATGATTACAGTAGTGTGTACAGGGTGCTCTCTATCATACCATTCACGTGTCATTCAGTCAAGCATTATTCATCTGCACTGAACTGGAAAAACAACAGATTTCGGGGGCTGGGCGGAGGGAGTTGAATTTCAAAACAAAAGCTCATCACTCACTAAACAGTGGAGTCTGGAGTACTTAATCTCATGCATATTTAATGAGGAGTTATTAAAAACGTGCTCACTCATATTGGGCACACTGAGCTGTGTTGTGCTGATGCTATTTTTAGATCCTCCTTCGACTGTTTCTGGCTCCGCACGTGAGGCTTTGGGAATGTCAACAGAAGGCTGCAGATAACAAGATGGAAAATGGGGAAATGTCAGAGATGACAGGGCTGCTGTGAGTATCTGTATGCATTTTTTCTAAATATTGTCACCATGATTAGCGTCAGGCTTGGAGGTGAAACATTGGCCTTTTGCCTGTCAGGCAAAGGCATGGTTATTTAGGTTTAATGCTTTTCCCTCAGTGAGAAAATGATTTGGTGGAATGCAGCTACTATTTATAGTATAGTGTAGTCATGTGTGGAGAGAGAGAGAAAGAGTGATGAAAATAGAGAGGCAGAGAGTGTTAGTGATGGGGTTCATGGGCGTGAGTTCATTAACCACATCTAACACTTTTGTTAACTGTATTATTTTCTCTCAAGTTACATGAAGTTTTATTTGCATCTAGATCTTGTCCTTTACTAAACAGGCTATCTTAAAATCGACTTCACTAATCGACTGCACTAATCAATATTTTGATATGAACAATGGATCACACTAGCCGCGGATTTCCCTGAAATAGATGTCGGATCTGTTGGATTCAGGTCAGGGGACTTGACTAGGCAAGAGGACAGCCACTGCACCTTCTGTTATTGATATAATGGCTCTTCCTATACATCCTAACCCCTCCTGCAGCTGTGTTTCGGCTTATGCTCAGTAGTCTACTGATGCTCTTGTAGCCTCTCCTGTTCAGGTAATTCCTAACCTGAGCCGGAGCCGTGTTGCATTAGCCCCAACCCAGGCCCAAAGTGAGGAAGCTGTGCTGTTCACAGATTAGCTTCCAGCCTTGTTCATGCAGTCAGCCTTAAGTGGAAACCACAGTTGTAATCACTTTTGTTGCCAGGATCGCAGGTGAACTGACTTTTGTTGCATGAGGATTTTACTTTAGGGCCCATATGTGCAATGTGATCTTTCTAACCTGTTTGTTTTTAACTTAGAACCAATACAATTATTGTAAAATGATACAACAGTTGAACAGTTTATTGATATTGGGGGTGTGTTCAGTTTTGTTGTATACTGTATGCTGTGTTTACAGCTTGTTCCAGTGGCCAACAAATGAATGCTGCTTTGATATATTTCAACGAAATTTGTTGGAAAGGCACCACTTTGCATTGTAGCTCTCCGTCTTCAGGATATGAACACTGAACCGGATGGGGCGGCTGTGTATGTGATATGCATCTATAGGGAACCTGCAGAATGCACGGCTCCGTCAGCTCAGGCTCCAGCAGGGCAGTATATTCTTAGTTAGCCCAGAGGAATCAGCCTGACATTTTACTGAGCCGCTGAGATTTCTCCCAATCCTCACAATTACTATCCTGCATCTGGAGCTGAGGCTTTCAAAATTTGGTCTCTGTCTGAATATTGGTTACTAATGCTTTTTGAGGATTTTTATTGTCCCTCTGAGGCCCACTGGGACAATAATGTGCAGATTGTAATCCAAAACACAAATGTTGCGGTGAAATACAAGATTTGTGATGGCTCTCTGATGGTGGTCTGCCATTATTAAAATCCTGGAATCAGAACTACCTGTTTGTTTAAGTATGAAAGTTATGACTAATTAACTCGTGAAGTTAACTTGTGAAGTCTGACATATTACATAGAGTGAGGAACTTGGCTTAAGTAGCTGCAAATCTCACATTTTGAACATAGCAGCCAATCTCCTTTTAGATAGTTCGATAATGGTCAAACATTTGTCTGGTAATCAAGTGTACAGTTCGTATCAATAGATTAGACTCACTACCTTTAAAAGGAGAAGCACTTTTTTTGTCGCTCAGCCCTTTAATGACAAATTGCTGACCCTCTTCCAAAACATGCTCTAACAAATTGACGCAGTCTCGTTTCAAGTCATTTCAGTTTACTGTGCAATTCAAGTTGCAGGGACTTGAAACTTCCTTGACATAGGCAATCCCAGTACACATTACATGACCTTAATTTTCTTGTCAAAAGTTGCATTAAGGTCACATGCAAATGATGCAGTTTGCCCGGCCCATTTTGAACTTTGTCCTTGTGTTCAAGTCTACAATGACATCCATGATTCAAGAGATGGATGACAAATAAGCGTGGCTCAGAAAGCCAAAAGCCTAAAGTGCATTTAAAAAAAAAAATAAACAATTGACGTGAAAATAAGTTCTGCAACATCAATTTAAAAACAGGTATTTCCCGACACAGTTCATGCTTGCAATTCTATTACCATATGACAAACAAAAGAACAAAATATAAAGCTGACAAAATGTTAATGTCATGCATTAAATGTTTTGGAAGGCAGTAACTGAATGAAAGTCACTGTCTTGATGCTTAAAAAAATATCACTAAAAGTAGTTCAGCTCCTTCCAACTTATATAACAATTTAAAGACAATGCAGCTAATTCAAAGGGCAAGAGCAAAAATAAAATAAATGAATAAAATATGTCTTTTGTTGAAGTTTAAGTCTTTCTTTGTTCCAATAATCGCTAATCCATCAAAGTCTGAGCAGATCATTTCTGCAGTGAATGATACTGACAATGTACATTATTCCCCAATAGGATATGGAAGAAAACGTCTTTTGGTCTTTTTCACCTTCCAATCAGCCTGCTTTGATGTGACGTGATGTGATACGATGTGATGTGAAATGAAATCCACTGAGCGGTGATGTCATGATTAGTGTTTGGAAATCAACTCAGCCTGTCAATCATCTTGCCATCACAGCACCCATCAAAGCCCCAGAGAAATGAAAGCCAAGGGCACAGCGATAAGACTGACAGGAAAAAAAAAAAAAAAGATGGAGGGGGAGAAATGGGAAGCTTAGGGGGTGGTTGAATTTATGAAAAGGCTTGTTAGAGGGGAAAAAAGGAAAATATAAAGTCATGAATATAAGTAGAAACTGACATTTAAATATATATAGTATACAAAGACCAAATGTTAAAGGAAAGCCAGAAAAATGGCAAATGAAAGCATATAGTGATTACAATATTTAAAATCATTGGGGCTTATTATACTGTCAGTCGCATTGGGCTTTAGCTGCTAATCTGATCCCAAATAGGACCATAAATCCAGTCATCTTTATTCCTCTGCTCACTCACTAATGCAAGCCACTAAAGACCAACGTACATATTGCACTGATCGCTGATGTCTAGTTTAGCTCATTCCTCGGCTGGTAACACAACGCAGAAACAAAAGACCCATTTTTCAATGTAACACATGTAGTGAGAGTTTGTATTTTGCCCCGGATGCCATGTGGTGCATTCTGTTTTCTTACATAGGCTGCCCCAGTGGGAGACAAACGCCTAACTCAGCATTAACTCCGTGTTCTGTATGCAAGGTGACACAGACATCGAGTGCGATGACACAGTGTGACACTCCACTGCCGACCGGTTGAGAGCATTGAGAGTAATGTTTTGGACATTTTGTGGTTTTGCAGATTTCCCCGTTGTGATCTCACACTTTCACACCCTCTATGCTTGACTGCTCTCCTGTGTGCAGCATTGCATTCATTTGCTTGTCCAATCATAACAAACTCATCTTTCTCTCATTGAGGCTGACCCAAAACAATGGGCACCTTGGCACTTGGCATCCACTTTTATTCAGCAGCCAAAAAAGCAATGCAACATTTAAATGACCACTCATTCTCATTCTCTCAGACATGGCACTGACTGCCAGGTCTCCAAGCAGCAGCTGATTTCCAGCTGTTCAGCTACATCTGCCTATGGCTTGCTCTCTCTACTTCCCCACTAGGCAGCGGTGCATTGAAAGCCCTGTGTGAGTTCTCTCTCTCTCACTCTTGGCTATCATAGGTCAGAATGATGGGCAGGTTGGACTGCTAATTTGGCAGGAACCTTGCTCAGATACACTTTCCAGCTGAGTAAGTGTTCCCACATGGCCACTGTGACACAAAGCAGAGCTTTCCTACATTTATTTAAGGAAGTCCTAGGGGGGAAAAAAAAGTCTACTACCACTATACCAGAACTAAACTGCACTGATAAAAATAAGTATTAGTAATGCAATCTAGCTTATGTGGCTAAAGCTGCTCACCTGTTCAAAAAATACAATGCCAAAGCCTCCTTATCCTGGTTCCATACCCCGACCCTGAGTTCATGCACATATCTCAGATTTGTTCAGAGATCCAAACAGTTCTGACAGCTCTTTACCCCAGTTAGAGAAACAAGTGACCAGTCATGATCATAGTAGGCGGGATTACCACTTTTCACAGACAGACACTAGTCACAAAGTGCTTCAAAATCAAATGAATAAAATCAAATGAAAGAATTAAAGGCAAAATACATCAAATAAAAGCAAACGTAAAAACGCCAAATAAAATATACAAGCGGAAAAACAGATATAGGACACTGGTTAAAAGCATAAAATACCACATGCTATGAAAGCCTGTCTGAACAGATGGGTTTTTAATTGCTTTTTAAGAGTCCACAGAGTCCATGGATCTTAAACTTAGTGGAAGACTATTCTAGACCTTAAGAGCTGTCGACTAGAAGGTGCCCCGCCCCCAAAGGACTTACAGCGAATCATACGATTAGAAGCCCCAGGGTAGAGGACTCTAAGAGCTCGGCTCGTGGTGTGGGGGTGTAGGAGATCTGCAATATATTCTGAGGATGGGCCATGTACAGCTCTAAAAGTGAGCACTAAAATGGATTCTAAAATTACAAGTTGTTACAAGCTACAAGTTGCTATGAGTCGACAAGAAGAAAAAAACTCTTAAATCAACATATAGTAAACTGCAAGTGAGGGTAGAATGGCTCACACGGCAGGATGTAAGCGGAGTGGAGCATCGCCTCTGTCTTGATCATACATGTGAACAAACAGAGGTGGTGGGAAGCCAGTGAGAGATCAAATCTTTGTCATGGTCTACTGTTCGTCTGGGGGTTCCTACAAAGAGGGCGGTGGGATCTACGGGAGAAACGATGAACCTTTGTCTGAGTGTGTTTGGTGGGGCCAGGCCGGTTGAAAGCAGCAGAAATATAGATTGCGTGTGTTGTTCAGATGTTTGGAAGTGTCCAGGTGGAACGGTGCACTCTAGGTGTCAGAGACAGTGTATTCTCTGTAGCATGTTGTGGCCTACACACCATTGCTATAGGTCATGTATGTCACATTGACCTCACAGGACAAAGAGCAGCATAGAAGCATAGATGCATGTGCCACTTGAATATAAAGCACAGATGCTCTTTTCACAATCAAAACCTATTTATCAGTATAACTGATGATGAAACGACTCAAGTCAGCCTCACATTTTCATGATGTAACATCAAGATCATATGTGAAAATAGGCCAAAATTTCATTGTTCGCTTCATTGACCTTTCATGGTTCCCTTCCCTACACCTCCTACAAAGGGTTTGAAAAAAAAAGGGGGGGGGTGTGCACGTGAGGGGCACAGTTATTCTACAGCCTCTGCCACCAGCCGTTTTACATTTGCACTTATGGTGACTATCCCTGTGTGTATGACACTGTTCATCCTAAGGAGAAAGGTAAAGCGTCACTCTCAGGCAGGTCATGTGTCTGTCGATCATCTCAAACCCACCTTGCTGGAGGTCAGAGGAAGGGCTGATAGCTATTATCCCTACAGTGTCATACTCTTCTGTCTTTAACCTCCTCTGTCCTTGATGTAGGTGTGACACTGGTTTGTATTGTAAAGTGATGATATATACTGTATATATATATATATATATATTTTTTTTTTTATAAAGTCTGCTTTATATTTTATTTTATTTTATTTACTTTTCTCTTTTTTACACATTTAAATCGCATAACATTTCTATGAAAATAACTCCATGCTCTTCATATTGGAGCTTGATGTTAGGTCTGTATATACAGTTAAGTGAAGAGTGTAAAGACCATTTTCACGGCAGACTTGTTACAGACTTGAAAGAAAGATACAGGTGAAACAAATTTCATTAACAACGGCTCGGATCCATCAAGTGTCCCAGTAAGCCTTGACAGTGAGACAGCTTACACAACACCAATACCTGAAGGTACCCTTATCTACCTGAAATACTGTCATCTTAAATGTTACCATTTACCCCTGCGCTTCTCCTGCAATGACAAGCCAAACTGTCGGCTTTGAAACAAGTCTATTGCAGCGTCAGTCTCAACACACAGAAACTGTTTGTACAAACGGCATAGTGTCTTTATGTTACATGCCTTTGGGAAAGAAAAAAAAAAGGCTGTACTTCAAGTATCTAGATGCCATTAAAAGACCGCTACTGAATAAAGATCAATAGGCTGCACACCAGAAACCCTAACAGCAGGAAATGTGTAGTGAAAGAGACATGCAAACAAAAATCCCATAATCTTCTGCAGTGGCTCGGAGGGCTGCAGCCTGTAGTCTGGTAGGGACAAAGAAGGGTTTTATTCTTTGAGCAGGCTGCAGTTCCAACAAAAATATGCTTGTCCTGCAATTACCTTTTTGCAAAAGGAGACAAAAGATTGGGGTTTTTTATTCATGAATTGTGTGGCACTGTCAGATTAGTGATTTTGTGCATTTTGGAGATACTCTTAAAAAAGACTTGTATCTTCTAATTCTGCAGACTACATATGCATGTTAAATGTCCTCACCAGCACCCACACTAATCAGAAAATGTAGAATTATTCATAAATTTCATTAGAGGTCCCTATAGTGAGTTATAATCATTATTTTTAAATAGACAGTTGTTACTTATGGCACTGTTTGTCTTAATGTTGATTTATATGTGGCAAATGTCAATGACATTCAGATAATCTTCTTCATATGTAATTAATTTAATTGAGGAGGCTCATTTAAATTCTACTGTGAAAGCATTACTAACATTTGTCTGAATCGCAAGTGAATTAATACAGTGTTTATTTTAATGGGAGTAATGTTTATTTGTCTATATCTGTCTATTTCCTCCTTTTTTTCTGTGGTTAACATGACTAATGAGATATGACTACAAACTAAAACTACCATCTGCAATTTTTTTTTTCTATCTGAAAATACTGACAGATGTAAAGTTAAACTGTGTTTTGTGCACTGAAGAAACAGCTGTTAGTCACAATACCAAATAAAAAAAGTTAGTTTTTTTTGGGAAGTAGCCAGAGGTTTGGACTAATCAGTTGTGACAAAATGAAATGAAGGCTACCAATTAAACCAGTAATTGCATTGCAGGGCAGTAATTAATTTTGGCAATGAACAGCTAGTGAGATGCGCAATCCATTTATCCAGTGGCACGACACTTAAATTACTTTCAGGAAACTACATCAATAACGATAAAGCTTCTCTAATCACTGTTTTTATATTAACAGTTAGTAAAATGGCTGTGTGTAATGTGAAATGGGATGCTGTGATGAACCTACTGAGCATGCAGCCCCACACAAATCCTCCTCCTTTATAGCATCTTTTCACTTTTTTATTTATGGAGTTTTATTGTTTATATTCACTCTCTCCGCTCTCATTAGTTTCGTTTCGGGCCACAGCAGATTTTTCTGGTGAAAAAATTGTGATAAAACCCACTGTCCATTACCTGGGTGTGCTCTCTGGATATATTGCGGTTGAAAGTTTTGGTGTGTGGCCAAAAGAAAATCAGTTAGGGCAGCTTTAAATTGCAGAACACAAAAAGGAAGTCTAGTATACAAGAATATGTTATGACTACACTGAAACTAACCCCTAAAAAATGATAACTAACATCTCACAAATTTTCTTGAATTATATCATTTTTATTTTAACAGGTTCACAGTTCCAACAAATAATCTTCTAATTTTCAAGGTCTGGTTTCCACAGAGTATGTGTGCAAGTAACGGCAACAATTACCAAACGTGTGCAGTTATTAACTTTTTCTCAAGTACACTTTTCACATCCTTTGTTTTGGAGTGGATGAGAGTAAAGGTAAGCAGCGCAGACTTGTTTGAGTGGCTAAAAGTTGAAGTATCTGGGTTTTTGTCTCAGGGAGATGAAAAGAAGAGTGGGAGCGAGAGATAAAGATGTATTAAGGATTTAGATCCAGGCTCTGAGCCCAGTTCATTATCCCAAACAGCAAATCCATAAAGAGGAAACTACAAACACTGTGATCCGTCATATTACAGTGCATGTGTGTTTGTACGTGAGTGTGAGTGTTCGCTATTTAACCACTCCTGTATTTTTTTTTTATACTTCAGAAAAAATTCTTTGTTCACTGTTTTTTCTCTTGTACGTGATCCCAGTGTTTTTGCCTGAAATGATAGGAGAGGATTTCAAGACCTGCACCTAAACTCGTTTCTGTCAACAGCCTTGAGCCCCATTTGGGTCAAGCATATCTATACTACATGTGTGAGGTTGATGTGTGTATCTCATGATGATGATAATGAGCCTCTGAGGTGTGCTAAACGATAAATCAACACTCTATCTGTTGTAAATAAGAACCTCCCATACAAATGTCTTTATTTACACAGCACTTTTCATACGTGAAATGCAGCTCGCAGTGCTTGACAGTGCAGTTTAGCTTGTTGAGAATGTTAATCACGTGTTTCATCTTTGTGAATTCTTTTGTATCCTCCTCCACGCATCCACAAGTTAATGTGATAATGAGAGAAACAGGACCAGAGTTTAAATAAATAAGTTTAATAATTACATAAATAGTGATGAGAACACAAGAGACGAGTTTACAACTCCACTCCAGTTAGCATGATAATCAAAAGTGTAAATGTAATATATTTCTTATTAATGCAGTGAATCATTAAAGCAGCAGAAAACTTGCCACAGAATCACAATGGCAATGCCAACACAAGCTAGTTTACATGCTGTGTGAACTGTTGTTGGTCAGGAGCAAAGCTGGAAGAAGCGGGATGTTCTCGTTGCCAATGCAAAAAAACCTTGTGGGGAGCAAGTTGTGGTGAATGCAGATATCAACAAAGCACTGTACTTAGACACAGGAACAGTCGATGCTGGTCTCTTTGACAAATCACCATGTTTCCTGTAACATTGGTCAAGTCATTTTTGTGCCAAATGTTTTTTGGAAGGAAATAAAAAGCAATATTTGAGGAATCTAAAAAAAAAAAATCAGAGTTTCAACAATACCTAAAGTACAGCACGCAGCGCGGAAGTGGACTGATGAAGGCAATGGAGTGAGAAGTGTCACAGCTGTGCTGTAAACCTGCATGAATATAACTGGATATCACTAGTCAGCTGAAATAACACTTTTAGTTCAGTAAGCAGACACCTTGAAGACTAGATTGAAGAATGTCCAGGGTATTGTGACATATCCATGCCTCCGAATTAGTCATAATAATTCAAAACACTTGATGCATGAGTTTGAAAGTAGAATATGAGATGTCACATTGGAAAAGAAGGTGAAAAAACTGCTAAGCAGCTAAAAATGAAGCCTTGTGGACTTTCATCTTTTGCAAAGTCAAGGGTAAAGGTAGGGTCCATTGTCTTTTGGGGCAAAGGGTGAATGCAGAGCGAAGTGAAGCAGGTGAAGAACAATATTCTTGAGAGGGAGGAGCCCAGACAGGTGGACGAGGATAAACAGTATTAAAATGCTACATTAAAGAGCAAAACAATAAGCGACAGACAGGCCCTAAATAACATAATACCTTGAATATGTATTTCTAGAAAGGACCTGTTTCTTGCTTTTAAAGATATATGACCTGAATGACTTGTAATGTAGATGGACGGGAAAACAAAATGTCAGACTTTGACACTGAACACCGCTGTTCTCTCCCCGTTTCTTTTAACCATGACTGATGTTTTTCCTTAACCCGAATCTCCCTTTTGCTTACGCATAACCTCAATTACAGAGGTGTCAGATCAGAAGACAGTTCTAAGTGTTGGAAGGCAATGCTGATACGGGTGTCAGATCAGAAAATGCTTCTGTGTTGTCCTGGAGGGAAATTACAAGCAACGTATATTCTCGTTTGATTGGGAGGATTTATCTCTTTGAAAGTCTCGCTGAAAGACTTGAAGGTCTGTCAGTTTGAGGACCGAGATGTGAACTCAGTGAGTGCATTTTTATTTGACCTGTAGTCAACCAGATTATCTATGACAAACTCTATACCCCAGCAACAACGTTCAAGTGCCTAGTATGATGACGTCCTTGGGTAAAATGTCATTGATGGACTAGTGGTTGCCTTGAGTCCAAAAGTCCTGACACCAACATGGAGACAAATAACTCTGGTGGCAAGTTGGAGCAGATCACAGCAGGAGGCTGATACAGAGCAAACCCACATGTATAGCAATCAGTTTGCAGGAAATGCCTGCTGAAAGCATTTCAACTCTCACCTCTGAATGAGCTTTTCGTGTCCCGGAAGAGGGTGAGACGTATAGTTACACCCCTGTCATGGAAATGGCTGCAAGGGAATTTGGACAAAAGGTGTCCAATGCTTCTCGGAGCTGTAACCAAAGAGAGATTTAATGGCTAACAGTAGTATGGGAGGGGGGAGACAAGAAGAAAGAGCCTGTGATGTTTTGGAAACGTGTTGTTGAGGCTGATAAAATGAGTGCCTCAAAAGAACTGAAGTGACCTGCAATTTGTGTTTTATTATCTCAAAAGGGCAGAAAATTATCATAAAATTGCTCCAAACAACATATTCTTTGTGTTCTGAAGCTAAATGTCAATTCAGGGCAAGTGTGTAATGACCAATATTTCAGATGCATAATGCAAAGCATTCCTTCAAGGTGGACTGTGATGCAGTTTTGAAGTACAAAGGCTGCACTCCGCACTCATTTATCAAAGTGTACCGTTAGAGCTCCACTCCTTCTTCACTCATCATCTTGGGGGGAAAAAAAACCACACTACCGCTTCACAACCTTTGTGACATATATTACTGTAGCTTTATTTGAAGGTGAATCGATGAACTGGATTACCGTTCTCAAAAAGTAATGTATGTAATATGTACGTCTCCAACTGGTTCAGGCAAAATAAATGAATAAACCAATGCAAAATAATGCAACAAAAATATCCAAAATTACCAATTAGAAATCTGTGTGAGAACCCATGAATAAATTGCTTAATGTAACTGCAGGACCAGCAAATAAATAAACAGTAAAAATTGCCCACTTTTCTGTTTATGAATCATTAATAATACAAATATTAGTCCACTACACAAGCATTACTGCTCTCATCCAGAGCAAGTTTATATAACAGTGTATTGTTTCTGTGAGTGACTGAGTATGACTCAATGCTGTACTCACAGAGCTGTGGTCAGCCATGTTTGTGCAGGATGGGAAAACAATTTGTTTGGTTTTTTGCTTGTAGAAATTCCAACAGTAGGCCTGAGTCCTGAGTTGATTCTGACAAATCAGGTCTTCACAGCACTACTGAAAATTCATATTCTTCTTATTATATATCTTAACTGTACTGTTTATCTGGTTGTTTCTCTGTCTTTGCAACTTGCTTACTTAGTACATAATACATTTTTGTTGCAGTTATACAGATTATTTCTATTTTCAATCTCTTTCTGATTTTGTTGTGTTTTTCACTCTATCAAAATTAATGAATTATGTAAATCACATGTAACTGCATGTAACTTTAGCTGCAGGCAAAGCCATTAAACTAAATGGCCAACAACAGTAAATTTGACTTGGAACTAATTGATTGTCATTGTGAGCACTGAATGAAACACACACCTTGTTTACGCTTGTTTTAGCTTCACATGCTGAGATCTCTTAATTTGCCCCGTCCTATAATTTTGTGTTGTTCTCCCACTGAATGGAGAAACCCTGTCTCCTAGAAAAACAAATCTGCAACGGCAAAAGCATTTTGCAGGAAATTGTAAACGTTGGCTGGATTATTTTCAGAGGCAACATGTTTTTTTCAATGATAGAAGCCCTACATTTATTAACGCCAGCAGAGATGCCAGGAGTTGGTGCGGGTGGCTGGTAGGCGTACAAAGCACATGACTGCCACACCAGAGACTAGGGTTGGCATTTGTAATCCCATCTGTGGCTAGGTTTATGCATCAAAACCTCCTTTTGGCTAAAGTTAGGGAAAGATCATGGTTTTGCTTAAATGTGAATAAACACATTGTATTTAAAGTCACTTTGAAGTTTTTTTGTTTTGAATGAGATTACAATATTTCCCCAATATTAACCAAGTATTTTGAGTGTCTAAACATAACCATTAAAAAAACAAAACAAATCCATTATCTGTCAACAGATCCTGTTAACAGATACTGATATGTTCATCATCAACGTATGCCAGCATGCACAACAGGGCCCTGGAACTGGGACACCTAACTGGAATACAGCCATCGTTAATGTTAGTAATTACACCTGCGCTTTTCCAGCTGTAACATGCATGTCCGGAAACATCTGTGTAGAGCTCTGCAGCCAGATGTGCAGCTCACTTGAATATTTCAACCCATGGAGGTCAATGCAGCGATTTACTTTTTCTTCTACATACAATATTTAGCACAGAGGCAGCGTTTAAGGGGGGCGTGTTTCCACAGTACTTCATTCTTACCTGTTTGCCCACAACACCGACACTCATAACAACCTTTTGTGCTGTGTAAAGTTAATTAGCGCTGACATATTCAGTCCATGCAGTCATGAATGTAGTGTTCGTTTCCATTCTTACTTTTAGTGATCTTGACATTGCTCTGAGCAGCACTGCAGACATGGTCTCTTTCTGGCCTGTGGATTATTGCCTGAATTAAATTACATTCCTGTCACTGCTTTAGAAGCTCTAGTTACGGTTTCCTGTCTCTGTTTTCTCGTTCCCATGAAGACTACCAGAGAGGTTCACGTGGAGTGATCCGAGTATGTGCATGTGTGAAAGACACAGGCGGACACAGTGTTGTTCATTCTTGGACGTGCGTGCACACAAGTGGATGATCATGTCACTTCGTCTTCTTTTGGATTGTCACTGTGATGTCTCAGAGCTGTCTGTCAAGAAAACATGGGAGATCAACACGAGGGACATATTTCATAGCAATGCTTCAGACCATTGAGACGCCAAAAGGCTTTTTGCATAATGTTTAATATTCTGTCGTTTTATATATTGTGAAGTAGGAAGGTCATTTTATCCTAAATGTAAGAGTCTTGCACAAACAAGCCCTGTGTATTTGTTTATCTGTTCACTACTGGGAACATAGAAAAGGGCAAAGGATCAACAAATACAAGCCTACAAAGCCCAAAGGGGCAAAATAAAATCCTTGTATCATTTATGTGACATCTTACCTTTGCAGAGACAATGTCTGTCGGTGGGACAAAGATGAAATATACTTAGCATAAACAGTAAATATTTTAAGGGCTGGAACCTTCATACAACTTAACTTTGGCATACATTTTAAAAATAGCACCATGTCTGTAAACAATGAATAATTCAATAACATATTTAAAAGCACACATGCATGTTTTAGCAATCAAGGTCTAATGCATGTTCTCATACTACATTCTGTGGCTTAGTATGTTAGTCACTGGCAACGGGTGGTCCAAGACAGTTTAGAAGGAGAATGGCTTGAGTATCAGTGATAAAGTAATAAAGGAGGACTACTTACAGATGCCATAAAAGCATTAGTATATGGTGTAAAATGATAAGGACTCGGACACTGGAACATACACTCACATATGCACAGACCTTTTTGTGTTTCAGTAAAGTATTACTGGTAATTTTATCTTTAATAAATGTTTTTCACCAGCCTGAAATATACCTGCTGTTGGTGCAGACCAAACAACGTTTTCCTACATTTGCAGGATTACAGCAGAAAATGTAATTAAGTGAGTAGACGATGGCCTTGTAAAACCTTCAGTCCTTTCAATAGTTGGACATGGACAAAAGCTGCACAAAAGAAGAGAGTATTTAAAAGCTCAGGCTTGTTTTTAAAGAGGGGCCAAGGCACACCACTACCTTTTTTAAAATGAAGTAGAAACTACAGACAGAAAATGTTCCTGTTAGAAGAGGAATGAGTGAGGGATGTCAAAGCTCTGGACAGTCATTAACTTTTAAACCTTTAATAATGCAGAATTTGGGCAGACTAATAGGGCTTGTCCTGCTGGGTTTACCTCAAGCTTTTTGTTCCACTGGTTCTGCTTATGCAGATGATATAACTCTGTTTATAATCAAAAATCAGAGGGCAGTTTAGGGATCTATTGGAAGCCTTCTTTGGCCAAAGTAAACTGGGAGGAGGCAGATCCTCAAATTTCAGTGGGCTTTCACTGTGGAACCAGTCTCCCAGACTGCTCACAGGTTTATCTCACAGGTTTGTGCTTCCCAGTCAGGTCTGTCAGGACTGTCTTTCCAGCTGTCTGAAAATGGGGACTAGATTGATGCTATTTTAAAAAAAAAGAAGAAGAAAAAAAAAAAAGTATTAAGTATCTGTTAAAAAATCACACTTGTACACTTTGACAGATGGAGTTTCCTCTTTGACTTAACATTTGAACTTAAGCATCTGCTGTTGCCAGCTCTAAATACACCCCTGTGTCTTTGTATTGCAGTGTGACCAGAAACACAGACACACCTTATTTGTCATGCCTAAAAAACACTGGAGTGCAGTGTTAGTGATTAACCCTGCATAACATTGCTATGTGAACGTTGACTTAGCATGTCTTCAATTAGCTCAGCATGGGTAGATATTGATGTGTGGACAAGTGGCAACCTCTGGGCTTTATTTAAAGTCTTTGTGTGTGGATATAGCACTGTATGAGATTCATGTATCGACAGGCTTAAAGCCATGTATGAACTGAGGGACAAACAGGATTTCATCCCAAAGTGTTTGGTCAAATGGTTGTTGCAAAGACATAAGCCTGCTGTGCTTGACATTTATACCTCCAACCAGGACTCGGCTGGTGTCTCTCTGCCCCCCTCTACTCTTTGAGGGGATCAAGATGGTTATGTTACTCTGACCCTCCTTTTTCAGATAGGAGTGACCTCATGGTCAACAGCTGCCGTTTTGGTCTATGACCACTATGTTTCATTGCAGCTTGGAGAGCAATTTGTAACCAGAGGATGAAAGCAATACAAGTATTCCATCTCCTAGGGACACTTGCCTCAGGTTAGCCCTTCAGTTATATAAGGGCAGTTGATGTTCTTGGCCCTTGAGCAAATCCATATTAAAATCAATTTTTCCTTGTCCTCGAAACCTGCCTCCTGGCCATTGAAAACCCACAAACACTGACATTAACTAGTACTTAGGTAGCTTGTTGTTGTTCGTTTCAATTCCTCTGCATGCATGGCTTGGGTATATACCATTTGAAGCCGTACCTGCTGTTATACAGCTGCTCAAGCCACCTACATCTGGGTCGTTTCCTGCGGAGACTGCATCTGTTCATGTTGATTGTCTACACTAACTCACATTGGGCACAAATGAACACATTAAACGGGTCAGGGCATACACAGCCATTCATTTGTTTAACAAATAGATTCACAGTCACATGTTCTGTGGGGGTTCACATGACCGGTCCCTAAAATGGGATGAAGAGGGGATGAGAATACACAACACCGGAAGGTGTCCTCACAGAGAAAGGATGCACAACAGTGTCCGTTGTAAAAGTCTTTTATTAAACCCACACACACACACACCCACATCCCATCATTGGAAAACTATTAGTGACTCAATTTTGCAGTCCGACTGGAGGCTGCATCTGATGAGACTGATATGGTAGACTGCCCAGAACAAAGGCCTGGGTCATGCCCACAGACACCACCAGCTAAAAACCATTAGCGACATAACTGTTGCACAGTATCTAAGAAAAGCTAAGACCACCACCTAAGATACATACAAACAACTACTCACTATTGTCACTATTGTGGCTGCAAATAGAGTGTCAGGACAAGAACTGTTATGTGGAGATTAAGTGAAGATGGTGGAAGATTTTTCTTTTTAATGAACCCCCATTAAGTGTAAGATTTATAAAAGGAGAGACTTAGCACTCTCTGCTTTTGAGCTTTCTGTCTCTGAAACATTTATGCAAATTGTCATCTCCTACTCTCATAATCAAAAAGTAATCTGTAGAGGTCAAAGTACAATATGCATTTGAAAACTATAGAACATCATTGGTCACATAATTAAAACTGTCTCTTATCCTCTCCGTCCAGGACTACAATTTGAAACATCCAAGGTCACCAGTCTGTGACCACAAAGTGACATGTCATAAATCATAATATGTGATTTAATTAGTTTTGATCTCAAATCTTCCTCTTCTGCCTGTTTTCCCTGTTCTCTCTGGAGAGAACGGGGACTATTCTGCTCTTTAACTGTGCAGTTTACAGCATAAAGCAATGTGAGATGTTTGCAAATTACAGGGATAGTGAGTAGAGACAGTGAAGCTATCTTTCTTCATCTTGCGCGCTCTGTCTCTCGGAGCGAAGATGGATGTTGCTCCACCAGCTGCTTCCAAGAGGGTTGATGATGGCCGCTTAATACTCTTATCCAGCAGCTAATGCTGATTCTCAGATGAGATGCTCTTGAGATGATAAAATCAACAGAGAAACAACAGCAGGCCTATAGTTTGTCATGCTTTGTTTTTTTAATATAAATAATTCAATTTAAAAATGATTATTTGAAAGATTATTATTATTATTGATTTATTATCTGCTTTTGTTTATCTTTTACACTGAAAAAAATCTTATAAAATAAGTGCTACAAAGGATTTTGACATCTTATAGTGATAGTTTTCTAATTTTCTATTGCATTGGTTTATATTAGGTTGTTCATGATATAAAGTCTACCAACTGCTTGTCAAGATGCTGGTTTAGCAGAAACCAAACTGCAGCCCTTTTGAGACTGTCCGCCCATTAAAAAGCAACCCCACAGGTTGTTTGTGCAAGCACATTATTAGGACCCATTGTTAGGTTTTATTAGTAAGTGACATCTAGTATTAGTCTTTTCAGCGAACCTAAACGAGTTGTTTTTGTGCCTTAACTGAAACAAACCTTTCCCATTAGCACTGTCATCGTAAGGGTTTATCTGCAGCATATCTCCTGCTGCTGTAGGGGTGTTAATTCAGGGGATGCTCCCTTTGAGTTGAATCAGAGGATAGGGATAAATGGCCTGTATGGTCATTTAGGCTGGAGGACTTGTTGCCCTTTTCTCCTCTGAATGTCTGGCTGTTTTTTTTCTGCCACCTTCATCTCTATCCCTCTCATCCTCTGGGCTCATGTCTACTTTGGCTTTCTCTTTCTTTCTCTTCATTAGAACATCTTTCATGTCTTTTGCCTGACCCCATTTCTCCTCAGTCCTGCAAGCTTGTTCATCCTAAAGCATTTTTAGAAAACTTATCCAGGATCAGACTCATAGACACTAATGGTCAAAAGAGGATATCTGTGGATTATGTCTCTTACCTCTTGACAGCTGACTAGAGACATGAGTAACATGACTGCAAGATAGTATAGCTATCTTGGTGTGTGTGTGTGTGTGTGCGTGTGTGTGTGTGTGTGTGTGTGTCATTCCGCATCTCAAATAACAATTGCTGCAGAATCATACTGAGCCTAAGGGGCCGATCTCACAGAGATGCTTTGCTAAAGATGAGTCCTCTTTACACCTCGCCTTGTGTTGGACACAAAGGGTGAGTGCACCTAGGGCTGTTCTGGCCTGAGCAATTTGGTCAACTTTTGTTACTGAGGATTTTTTTTTTTTTTAAATAAAACTTGTAAACCGCTAAAAACAAAAAGAGAAGAGACAAAACGAGAGATGAGACAACATGTTGTAAGAGTCATGTAAAGTACAAAATATAAATCTCATGTTTTATGAACAAAATGTGGGTGTTTTAAAGCAGTATGGTTCCTCTCAGCTTTACAGAACTGTTTCGCCTCTTCCAGCTTTACTGTTTAGGTTTTAAAGGAGCTATTAGTAAGTTTTGATTCTAATAGAAGTTCTGTAAAGCTGAAACTCCTCTGCTGAGCAATGCATTGCCATTTATTGAGTCACAGAGCATGAGACTATGTTTAGCTATCAGAACTCACAGTTGCATTGATCTGCAGGTGCAACTGTGGAGCAGCACACTGATCATCAGGGTCTGCCTGTACTTATAGAGTTGGTTACAGTGTGTAACCTTTTTTCTATTTCACCCTACCTGTTTGCCCTCTCACGGACTCTACAGAGCCAATAGATACACTGCCTGCCATGACAATGACACAATATTTCGAGAATGACTTGTGCCGCCATGTGTGTCACTAATAGCCACACTCCAAGCTGTTATTGACAGCAGTGAATGAGGAAATCAAGCCAGCAACACTCAACTGCACCTATGAAAATTGCATGTATGTGTGTCACAGTGTAAACCCTGAAAGACACGGGAACACCTCAGAACTGTTGCAGATGGAATGGGTTTGGGGCAAGCCCAAGGAGAAACAACAAAGCAGCACTGAGCAGCAGACCCATCCTTATCGCCTTGGGAAAGGTAGTGGATGCAGTAACATCACATGACCCAGTTCACAACATCAAATCTCTCTGAGATAAAACTGCACTAAAGGGCAGGGCATAGCCCAGGACATTTTGACTGACCTACTGATTTTGCTCAGACAGAAAAGCTGCCTGAGCATCACAGCCGCATGGCATCAGGTAGATAACATTCAGACAGAGCAGAACTCTCTCTTTTGTCTTTTAATGCAGTTCCTATAAAGCTGTAGATTGTTTTATAAGGAACCATTGGAGGTTGTTTTTTATAGAATACAAATTCCAGAAAGAGGGTGACTTTTATTTACAATCTAGTGGAAGACCGTTTTTCTTTTCTTTTTTTAATTAAGCAACTTTCAGAGCAGTGCGTTATTCAAATGCGTCTGTGACAGGAAATTCATTTAGGCATGACAATGTACAATAGAGGTAATATAAAACTAATTACATATTTGTTCATCCCCAAAACTCCCTGTCCCTTGCATATACAGAATTCAGTAGGCTATTTAAAATGTGCTGTAAAAAATGCTAATCTACACAGACTGCCAGGAAGTTGAAACTTAAAGTTATAGTTTGACATTTTGAGAAGGACAGTTATTCACTTAATTGCTGAGAGTTAAATGAGGAGATCAATAGCACTGTCATGTCCCTCTTGTAAACATGTAGCTGGAGCTAACATCTAGTTAGCTTAGCTTGGTGCAAAGACTGGAAACAGGGGAAACAGCTTGTTGGCTCTGTCCAAAAGTAACACAAGCCACCTTTTTTTAAAAATGTTTTTTTAAGTGTAAACAAGCGAGATATATTGTGTTAATTAAGAAGCTTGTAGGTTTATTGTGTTACTTTCAGAGTAAGCCATGCAGGCTGGTTCCCAGTTTCCAGTCTTTGTGGTAAGCTAAACTAAACTGGCTGTTGGCTAGATTCAGATTTAACAGCATTTGGTATGAAAGCAAATAAGCAACGAACAAAAACTATGGGGGACAGGACGACTCATTTTATGGCACGGTTTCTGAATATGGGCTGTGTACATTTCTCTATGGATTGAGTATTAATAGGCCTATAGAACCTAGACCTGCTTTATATTTAAAAAAAGACATGGAAATCACACTTTACACAATACTGGACCTTTAAGCCTCAAGAAGAAACATTCACCCAAATTTTCAGTGGTAATTTCCAAATTTTTACTTTCATTCAGACAACCCTTATCCTCAACACAATCATCAGTGATCAGAAACATACAAGCAGCTACACACCTTAGAAGTAATTAATTCATGTTCTCATTCATACTTTGCCATAGCACACACACTCAAACATCCATGCCATGTTCATGTTCATTCATAATGGTGCTCACGTCCACAGGCACACTGTCACCAGGGAGATGATTGCTTCTGTTCCACAGTAGGCAGCACAGTGGGGGTCGGAGTTGTGTGTCTGATGCTCAGTCTGCCCCGGGCATTCAGCACATGCAATCTCCCCGTGAAAATTTATTCACACACACTCAAGTTCTTTTTAACAGTCTCCCTGCCTTCAATGAAACATGCATACGAACAAATGTGCAAACACACACATGTGAAACTGTAAACAGACACATAATATGTAGCACTCACTCGGGTGAATAGTGATGAGGACATTTGCATATACTGAGCTGCTGTTTATCTGAGCATGCTAGTTATTGCTATTATTGTATATGTATACTCTGTATTTGCCAACTCAACCATATCTTTGCCTCAGCTTTCCTACCAAAATATTTTGTGAATTTATTCGTAATGATCCTTCCTGCTTTTAAAACCAGGCCCAAAACTGTCAGTATATCCCCTTAATCTGCTGCCTCAAGCCTGAGTTTGGGGCCAAGTGTAGGTGGAGTTGCACCAAACTCATCCACTTTGTGCATGTTACACAGCTTTTTTCCAGTGTCATGCTGAGGTCGCCAAACATTTTTGACTGCTTTCGTCAGGATGGTGTCTGAGACTGCACTTCATTCACCAGTGATGATACAAAGATCACATGAAAAATCTTAATGACCATAAGTGCACAACATATAGTATGGTGATCATCTTTTCAGAGTATTCAGCAGCAAATACAACCTTTCAAATTGTTTCTCGATACAAGGCGACAAATTCTGTATTCTTTCAACCTCATTTTTCAAACTCGTTTCTCAAAACACACTCAGATCTCTTCCATCTAGTTATTTGTAAAATATTATACAAAAAATACAAAAAATTACACCAAGTCTGGGTCTCATTCAGTCTGCCTGGGTTTAAGTAAAGTTGTTGTATAAAGGAAGAATTATAAACATATTACCAAAAAAAGCATTTCTCTCCTGAGCTTAGACCAAAGGTTCCTCTTTGAAATGATTGGTGTTAGTTAGTTCTCAACTTCTGAGCTTTACTCTTCAGATCCAGGTCTTGCTCTCTGTGCCGTCTGCTTATGTTGCTGAATATCAAGAGAGTCAAGGAAATTAATTTCCTCATCTCGGCATCTATGATCTTCTTTTGGAATGACCTTTCATTTCCAAAGTTTTGAACTGATTTTTGAAAAATTTTACTCAGCAGCACAAAACCTGCTCTTGTCAGGGCTTTAAAAACAACATATTGTTGAATACTGATAATGTCGAGGTCAATGTTAGTGCTCCTTCACCTTTTCCTACTGTTGACCCTTGCATTGACGGAGTGAGGCAGAGGGTTGGTATCTCAGCAACTGTAAACTGTATTGATGTGATTTTCATGCCAATGGTAAGAATTGGACAATAATAAGAGCTGGGGTTATTTCAATAACCTGGCATTTCACACGCTCTCCACTATTTATACCTGGCTTCACACCACTGTGTAGATCCCAAATATTAAATTGACTAAGTAATCAAAAACATATATACTGTATGAATGTGTACAGGGATGCACCAAGGTCCTTTCAACCTACACAATGAAAGAACCATATGTGATGTTGGTGTTCACATGCTTATTGTGTTATATAGATGTGACTTCTAAATATACTGTAGCTGTATGAGATTATGCTCGTCTTCCCTCCTGGGTTCTTAAAGGGGCAACCTGACCAGGGGCTACAAAGAGCTGCTCATCTGTTCAAATGTTACCTCTTACCTCTCTAAATCCAGTGACAGGGAAAGCAGCCAGTTCGATTGTTGTTTTCTCTCGTTTTGTCATATTTGGCTTTGTAACACTTAAGGCTTGTTTTCCTGCCACTAATCTAAAATTTGACCATCTTATCATTTTGAAAACGAAAAATTTCAGAGTATATCTGACATGGAAAGCAATGAAATCAGTCGGATTATTATTGTGATTATTCTACTCAATCTACATGTGCAGAAAGTTCCCTGACATACAGTAGACTTCAAATCTACAAATCCTCTCGACTGCCAGCTCTAATATTATAGTTAACAGGTTGCTCTCTGCCAAACTCTTAGATTATATCATTAGCAGAGCAGTACTCCAATTAAGTAATCTATTATTGCACTGGAATTTCTGTATAAGCTACAGAAAAGACCTTCAAATAAAAACAAACAAAAACGTCCACTTATCAGGTCTTTCCAGCTGACTTAAAGATGACCATGACATGAAGTTGAAAGCAACAGAAAAAGCTAGTTGATGGACCTTAAGTCAAGACTATGTTTGTCTATGTTTGTGCAGGTGCATTGCACCATAGATTGTAAATAAAAATGGTCAGAGCCTCCATAATATCACCCATATGTTTCTGAAGAGCATTGTTGAAACTCAGAGTGGGCTGCTCCACCATTGCCATCTTGGCAGTACCTGACTGCGCCTAACTCCCGGCTAATCCCAAAATGGGCAAAGAGGTGGGGATTGTGTGGAGCCAAGACTTGGGTGCATGCTGGTTTGCAGCAAGCAGACATTGACCCACCTGTCACTCAAAGCAACCACACTCTCAATTATGCATATCATAAGCCTTAATAACTGGGAGGAACTGCAGTTTTTGGCACTTTGTAGTTGTCTTCATTTTTCAGCCCGAGAGGATGCTGCTTGCTTTGCACGAATAAAGAATGTTTTTGTAGACATTAACCAGAGTGCTAAATTTTTCAAGCGCCTCTGAATCAGAAAACACATAAATAGCATTTCAATAGAAAACTTAAACTGCCTATGCTTGTGCATATACACAACCACATTTAATACTCAAAATTCAATTGCAGTTGTTATGCATTGGTGTATACTCCACACATGAATAAAATACATGCAAATCATAATGTGTAGAGGTTGAAAAAAACTTTAACTCAAGGAAGAAATCTAGAAATGAGGCAGACGTGGGAATCATCTGCGCCCTGTGCCTCCAGTCATGAAAACACCAAATACACTGCTGCTACCTCTGAGCACAGTGCACTTGACTACGCTTTACACCCGGAAATTAGTGCCTGTAGTGTCACACACAAAAAGCAGGTCATGCCAGATGGCATAGGTTAATAAGATAATGGATCTCAAAACAGTTCTCTATTACACTTTTTTAATCATTTATCTTTGGGAGATCAAATCAGTGACTCGAGTACTAAAATATTTCACTGGAGAGTCCTCATGATGATTTTGGATTAAATTTATGTTCATCGAATAAAATAATTTAAATAGTATAGTAGTTATATTTAAAATGTAGTCCTATGTGTGTTTTATCAAAATCAAAATGTTCAAAAACGCCCAAATTCAAAATTGGTTTAAGGTTAAAGGTGATGACGCACAAGCAGATATTCAGAAGCAAACTGGGCCAGAAAATTTAGCTGTAAGCACTTTAACAGACATACAACTCCAAAACGGGCTGAGAGGAGGATACTTTTTGCTGTAGGAATTCCATATAAGGAGAATTTCACCACCTCTTTCCACAGACAAGATTTTTTTCACATAAAAGGGTTCCTCTCATCTGCTACTGTTAAATATGGCCCTAAGTCTGCAGTCATGCAGTAATCCACTGAGTGTGAACCAAGACAGGTCTGATAATCTTGTCATTTTTGGAGTTCCTGTAATAATAAATTATAGACCCTCTCACAGCTCTTCAGGGAAAATAGCTGTAAATGTGGCTCCAGTACAGACTTGACAGTTCAAAGTAATATCTGTAGTTAATTGTCCCCTCAACATAAGATCACTTTCTAATAACATAAAATATTCAACAACATTAGAGTAAAACTTGATTTGAGCAAAGACATGTGGTTGAACTCTGTTCCCATAACTATGATTTTATTAGTTTTCCAAGAACCGGTGGTTATTTTTAGTAGATGTAGCCCCTTAGCAACTAATAACTTGTGCTGCACAAGTTCAAAGTTTGGTGCTCTGACTCTGCTCTGTTCTGTTGTTTATCGTCCCCAAAATATAATGCTATATTTGTATCTATATTATCTGAAGCTTTAGGCTCTCTGGTGTCTCTCTTGCATCCTGACAAAGTCGTGATTTTGACCATTCGCACGGATGAGTGTGTCAAATGGCTTTGCTGCAGAACATCTCGGAGCCCTTCTGAGACTACTCAGTTTTTCTTAATTTAGTTCTTACTTTAACTGGATGTTTACTGTTTGGTCCTGTGAGAAGTGTGTGTGATCACAGACCCATTGTGTTTGAATCCACTTGTCGTTCTCACATCTTCAAAGATTTGAATGCTCAAACATTTACCTCTGTATTTGCCAACTCAACCATATCTTTGCCTCAGCTCTCCTACCAAAATATTTTGTGAATTTATTTGTAATGATCCTTCCTGCTTTTAAAACCAGGCCCAAAACTGTCAGTATATCCCCTTAATCTTCTGCCTCAAGCCTGAGTTTGGGGCCAAGTGTAGGTGGAGTTGCACCAAACTCATCCACTATGTGCATGTTACACAGCTTTTTTCCAGAGTCATGCTGAGGTCGCCAAACATTTTTGACTGCTTTCATCAGGATGGTGTCTGAGACTGCACTTCATTCACCAGTGATGATACAAAGATCACATGAAAAATCTTAATGACCATAAGTGCACAACATATAGTATGGTGATCATCTTTTCAGAGTATTCAGCAGCAAATACAACCTTTCAAATTGTTTCTCGATACAAGGCGACAAATTCTGTAGTCTTTCAACCTCATTTTTCAAACTCGTTTCTCAAAACACACTCAGATCTCTTCCATCTAGTTATTTGTAAAATATTATACAAAAAATACAAAAAATTACACCAAGTCTGGGTCTCATTCAGTCTGCTTGGGTTTAAGTAAAGTTGTTGTATAAAGGAAGAATTATAAACATATTACAAAAAAAGCATTTCTTTCCTGAGCTTGGACCAAAGGTTCCTCTTTGAAATGATTGGTGTTAGTTAGTTCTCAACTTCTGAGCTTTACTCTTCAGATCCAGGTCTTGCTCTCTGTGCCGTCTGCTTATGTTGCTGAATATCGAGAGAGTCAAGGAAATTAATTTCCTCATCTCGGCAAGTTTTGAACAGAGTGGATATTTTTGAAAAATTTCACTCAGCAGCACAAAACCTGCTCTTGTCAGGGCTTTAAAAACGACATATTGTTGAATACTGATAATGTCGAGGTCACTGTTAGTACTTCTTAACCTTTTGCTACTGTTGACCCTTGCATTGACAGAGTGAGGCAGAGGGTTGGTATCTCAGCAACTGTAAAGCCCACTATCCTTAATTACATGTGAAATGCCTCAAGACTTAGTCCTTGGAATGTTTTTTTTCTTTGTATGTGCACCTCTGGGTCACTTGATGAGTCAAAGACACAACATCTGCTTAAATTCCTGAGCACTCAAATGTCAAAGGGTCAGGGAGATGGTGGGCACTAACCTGTAAAGTCACTGGCATGTATGATATTGTTGCTTTCAACGCTCAACATGGATTCTGTTATGCTTCCATCATTAGATGCTCTCATCTGAGTCTATTAAATACCCCTTCTCCTCAAAATCAAGCTTCTAACCTTGTTAACATATCCATATGAGTTTTTTTTAATATATATAATACAAGACATATCATGAGTGAAATAAGCAGTCGACACGAGAATTCCCAGGTGGGAACTGCAATGAACCAATGACTCAAGTCTCACAGGAACAAACAGCCAGGCTTCCATTCGTCGTAAACCCAAGCGACCACTCCCGTCAACTTGTTGGGATGAGGGGCATTCAAAAATAAACCTGATACCTTGTCAGTACAAAGAGCGAAAGTTTGCAGTAGCACAACCACTGTGTCAGCCACTGCCAGTTGCAAGCTAACAAACAGCATAAACAAATTAAAGATGCTAACTACGCTAACCATTCTGATACGTCTGCTAGTTGCGGATTTTGGTCACAACAGACTCGTCATCTGAGTCTCTCCAACATGTGGCTGAGTCTCTCCGATGTTTCCTCTAAAAAACTCTTGCGTCGGGGTCTGACTGAGGCTCAAACATGTGGCTGAGTCTCTCCCATGTTTCCACCACCAATCATCTTGATCTGCTCTGCTCTTTCACCTGTCAACCTAGAGCAGGCACTGGTGGTGGGCGGGCACGATGAGGAATTGATATTTGTAGAAAATATTGTTAAACAAAATGTTCATCACAGTAGAGTATTTTTACATAGAGATAAAAAAAAAAAACTTTTGCACTGAAGTACACAAATTGTGATCAAGTTGTGTTGTTCTGGAATATGTTAGAAGTTAATTAAACCCTCATCTTCCTAACACATTTGGACAAAGAACAAACTTGTGATGCTCAAGCTGTCTGGTGATTTTCTGCAACACTTAACTAGTGAGACAGGAAGCTTTGGATTCACTCAGTGCCTTCACCATCTTAATATTGGTAAATCTTACACTAACACTGGCATAGTAATGTCTGTCTCACCTTCCATACAGATAGTGTCGAGACTGCTCTTGCATGAAAAACTGCAGTTTTCCCACGTTGAACTATGACTGTTTCCCTGTGAAGCAAAAGGCTGGCATTGTTATAGTTTTTGACCCCAACACCGGAGACAGTAGTTCACATCTCTGTGTGTTTCTAACAGCCAGCATGTGGTTTCTTTTCCTTTAACCATTACCACTTAGCTTTAGTTGCCTAAACTTGACCAAGAAAGGTGGAAGATCTGCAGCAGTAGATCAGAAAACACTCATATGACCAATTTTTTCCAATGGTCACATGCATTTTGAAAACACTGACATGTGATGTCATCCTGCCAATAGGGAGCACCAGATCACCAAAAATTCACATGGCTTGTTTCAGAGGGCAACGACCACCTTAGCTGTTTAGGTTTTCACATATAATGGACCATCTGTGGGACATAGCCAATGGTGATGCATTTGATCATGAACCTTTAAATCAAATAATTAATTCAAACTATCCCAAAGGATCTGCATGTCTCCTCTGCTGTGTTTGGTGAACTGATGTTAGGATATTGTTCATGTACATTACCCACAACACTTCATTCACCACGGTCGATTACACAGGTGCATCAGAAGTGTTGCTTCTTGTCGGAGGGATTTTTAGAGTTTTATTTTCTTGGGAGTGTTTGATTGGAACATATGGAAGATATGATTGGACGCTGGACGGATGGATTATCTGAACAGTAGGGATGTTTTGATAGCACTGAACCTTGTTTAATAGTGACTATTCCCTCATTAGAATAGTAGTAAATGAAGAGAGGTAACGGTGAGGTCTGTGGATTATCCCGAATGAATACTGCTTTTTCTTCTAAAGATAAACCGTTGAGTCTTTTTCAAGGTTTGAGCACCACACCTCCACTGTATTGGAGAAGGGATGAACCCGGGGGATTTTGTGTGTGTGCGTGTGTGTGTGCGTGCGTGTTGTTGTTTTTAATGTAGTTTCAAGTTCATGCTCAGATTTAGCATTGGTTTTGTTCTTCCTTTTGACTCCTATCAAAATGTACTGTCTACCTAGTGCTGCCCTTCCTACAAACCTGGTAAAGGTAAAGTGTAGCCCAGGCTTCATAAGCTGTGATAAGACTAACAGGAAAGGGGGTAAAAAGTCAGTTTATTTAGTGTGAATGAGTGAGAGAGAGATAGCTGGCAATTATAGGGTTAACTCCGCCGTACAGAGATAGCAGCGCGTCAGGACGTCACGGATCAATTGCGTTGCAGTTGCGCACAGCGCTCTGGGAGATAGTTAGATCGGAACGAGAAGCTGCACCGTCCGGCTGCACGAGGAAGGCTCTGCCTGAGAAAAATATCCAGAAGTGGTTAAAACAGAGTGAAATAGACGGAATTCACCGCGAGTCGAACCCACAGAGTTCATGGTTGATGATACAAGTTCGGCGGTGAGTTAAATGTGCATTTTAAGAGAAGTGGCGTCGAGCAAAAGTGGCGTTAGCCGCCAAGCTAAGTTAGTCGCTAAATCGCTAATGTAATACTATTACCTGTGTGTGCTAGTCGCCAGTGCTAATGTAGCTGCTAAATGCTAATTCGAGACCTTGTGCGTTGGCCACTAGGGTAGCAGGCTATGTGAATGTGCATTGAACCCAGCTAATGAACGAGCTAATGGCTAATATGGGGGGGTTAATCCAGGTAAAATGCTAAGCTACCATGTGTGTGAGTGGGTGGATGTGTGTGTTTTGTGAGCACTGTTTATCGGCAGTGCTGCGTGTGTGTGTAGCATGTGTGCGCAGTGTGTGTAACTGTGTGTGTGCACACCAGGTGTGTAGCATGTGTGTACCTGCGCTAGGTGTGTGTGCATTGTGTGTGTGTGAAAAAAAAAGAGGGAGAAACTCATTTATTTCATCAGTTATTCAAAGAATTGATGCTAAAATGGTTTTATTTGAGTTATTTGAGAATTTTCATTGGAATTATACTGGATTTACACTGGTAAAAATAAACCTGAAAGAAAAAGTAATAAAAGATATATATTTTT
>NW_019525127.1:1416851-1419172 GCF_002814215.2 Seriola lalandi dorsalis | reverse complement strand
CGTACTCTGGCATATGGCACATTTTGTCCGCCTCCCATACTTGTCTAGTGGGTTTGAGCCGGCCAGTGGCGCTCTCCCTTGGTTGGTTTGGGAACGGAATTTGTTGCCGTCTTTTCGTTGATCTACATAGAAAGCAGCGTCCTCTTGACGCACGTGAATTCCTCCGCTACATGTGGGTGACACAGTCTCGTCTCCAAAAATCCTTTTTAGAGCTGACTTCATGCTTGCAAATGTGAGTGTTGAACAAGCTGTGAGCGTGTAGCCCAGGCTTCATAAGCTGTGATAAAACTAACAGGAAAGGGGGTAAAAAGTCAGTTTATTTAGTGTGAATGAGTGAGAGAGAGATAGGCATTTATAGGGTTAACTCCGCCGTACAGAGAGAGCAGCGCGTCAGGACGTCACGGATCAATTGCGTTGCAGTTGCGCACAGCGTTCTGGGAGATAGTTAGATCGGAACGAGAAGCTGCACCGTCCGGCTGCACGAGGAAGGCTCTGCCTGAGAAAAATATCCAGAAGTGGTTAAAACAGAGTGAAATAGACGGAATTCACCGCGAGTTGAACCCACAGAGTTCACGGTTGATGATACAAGTTCGGCGGTGAGTTAAATGTGCATTCTAAGAGAAGTGGCGTCGAGCAAAAGTGGCGTTAGCCGCCAAGCTAAGTTAGTCGCTAAATCGCTAATGTAATACTATTACCTGTGTGTGCTAGTCGCCAGTGCTAATGTAGCTGCTAAATGCTAATTCGAGACCTTGTGCGTTGGCCACTAGGGTAGCAGGCTATGTGAATGTGCATTGAACCCAGCTAATGAACGAGCTAATGGCTAATATGGGGGGGTTAATCCAGGTAAAATGCTAAGCTACCATGTGTGTGAGTGGGTGGATGTGTGTGTGTTTTGTGAGCACTGTTTATCGGCAGTGCTGCGTGTGTGTGTAGCATGTGTGTACCTGCAGTGTGTAGCATGTGTGTACGGTAGGTGTGTGTGCATTGTGTGTGTGTGAGGAAAAAAAAAAGAGGGAGAAACTCATTTATTTCATCAGTTATTCAAAGAATTGATGCTAAAATGGTTTTATTTGAGTTATTTGAGAATTTTCATTGGAATTATACTGGATTTACACTGGTAAAAATAAACCTGAAAGAAAAAGTAATAAAAGATATATATTTTTTATTAAAAATAAATATATTTTTGTTTATTTAAATTCAAGAGTAGGTTATATATATGTTATTAATCATTTAACTAAGAAGTTATGACCTATAGTAATTTAATTTAACTGAAATGAATGAATGTGACCTGTTCTATAGGTCAGGTTTTTTGTGGAGATTAGATTCGGTGACATTGATGTTGAGAGAGAAGACGTCAGCGACACCAGTAGTCGACTATAGAGAGAGGATACCATTACCAGCACTGGATAGCCACCAGGCGGCTTCCAGACACCAGTTGGATCATCGGATCCGAAGAACCAGATGGCGAGCCAGAACTGAGGAATGCGGCAGCACAACTGAACTTACCTCCAAAACCCGCGGTGTGGTAGGACAGTGAAAACACAAAGATTAAAGGGCCCCAACGAAATAAAAACACTGAGCTCATAACAAAGAAAGAAAAGACAATACAAACTGAACACAACACTATTTTTTTATTTTCTTTTGTTTTGCGCGCTGTTTGTTATTTTTCATATTGCATTAAAAATTGTTGTCATAGGTTCTCATTGTTGATGACTAACAATACAAAATTGAAAATTAACAGATGTGTGAGTGTGTTCAATGTTGGTGTTCCACACTGGGCTTCATGAGCGTTACTTTAGACTTCTGAAACTGGTCCAAACAGAACTGAAACTGAAACTAAACATTAATACCTGTGACCTCTTTTGGCAAAGAGGGGTTACACTGACATTTACAAGGTCATACATGTAACTCAGAGAAAGTGTGCTTGTGTGTAGGAATATGGTAGTGCAACAGTTGATACAATGTAATGTCAACAGAAACTCAAATCAAAAATATGTAAACCTTTCAAATCATGTTTCATGTACTTTTAGATAGAGGGTCTCTATTGTATTGTCTTATTTTATTCTATTCAAGTATCTTTTTAGGAGAATATAAACTTAATTAAAAGTAAAGATTTATCTTACTTTATCTGAAAAGAAAACAAAACTTTTTAGCCCTGAAAAACAAAGGTCTTCCCTTCAGACTCCATATAGCACCAGTTTTTCCACCTATACTGTAGGGCTGCCTTTATGTAGCCTGAAATGCTAGAAATGTCCACAAATTCCTAACTACACCACTCACTGCTGCACTGCCCTAACTCCCAGCTAATCCAAAAATGGAGG
>NW_019525127.1:1416137-1416801 GCF_002814215.2 Seriola lalandi dorsalis | reverse complement strand
GTCTTTTTCAAGGTTTGAGCACCACACCTCCACTGTATTGGAGAAGGGATGAACCCGGGGGATTTTGTGTGTGTGCGTGTGTGTGTGCGTGCGTGTTGTTGTTTTTAATGTAGTTTCAAGTTCATGCTCAGATTTAGCATTGGTTTTGTTCTTCCTTTTGACTCCTATCAAAATGTACTGTCTACCTAGTGCTGCCCTTCCTACAAACCTGGTAAAGGTAAAGTCACAAGTCAAAACAGAAAAGCAATTTAAACATGCCCTGTCAACACAATATCTGTCTCCCTTAGGTCGCACATCTTCAGATACCTTGTGTCAGTGATATGGGAGGCAGGAGTCTAAAAGAAAATTGAGTATGAAAGTCTTGATTCTCATCATCTGTCCATGTAATTCTTTGAATCATTTTTGATGAAGGTAGATTATATTAGAGATATGAAACTGACATGATTAAATATATTGTGGCCATTCTGTTCTTCAGACAGTAAGAAACGGACCACTTGCTATTTATAGGCCCTCTATTTTTAGTCACAATGGTGCCACAGGAATTGACAAATTGAAAAGCACAGCACGTGCCAGACTTAGCCTCTACAGCTCACCCCCTTCCACTTCCTTGGATGCATCTTTCTCCTTCCTTTCCCCCACCGTCTCACTGAGGAATTTTTTTTTT
>NW_019525127.1:1405878-1416087 GCF_002814215.2 Seriola lalandi dorsalis | reverse complement strand
AAAGTCACAAGTCAAAACAGAAAAGCAATTTAAACATGCCCTGTCAACACAATATCTGTCTCCCTTAGGTCGCACATCTTCAGATACCTTGTGTCAGTGATATGGGAGGCAGGAGTCTAAAAGAAAATTGAGTATGAAAGTCTTGATTCTCATCATCTGTCCATGTAATTCTTTGAATCATTTTTGATGAAGGTAGATTATATTAGAGATATGAAACTGACATGATTAAATATATTGTGGCCATTCTGTTCTTCAGACAGTAAGAAACGGACCACTTGCTATTTATAGGCCCTCTATTTTTAGTCACAATGGTGCCACAGGAATTGACAAATTGAAAAGCACAGCACGTGCCAGACTTAGCCTCTACAGCTCACCCCCTTCCACTTCCTTGGATGCATCTTTCTCCTTCCTTTCCCCCACCGTCTCACTGAGGAATTTTTTTTTTTCTTCTCCCTCCCAACATTAACATTATGTCTCGCTCTTTTTCTTTCCCCGTTCTTCCGTTACCTGCCCTTTCATTCAAATCATTCCCTGACTCGTTTCAGCTCCCCTCACTCTCTCCTCTCCTCCTTTCCATTCAGTCGTGAACCACTGACTACACAGTCACGTTTTGCTTCATACTTTCGCAAACCCCTGAAGGCAAGCCATTTCAGGATATTTCACAGCAGAGCAACACACCAACTCTGTCAGTCTCACAGACGTGAGCATACAAGCCCACGTCAGTGAGAGAGCACAGACACGCACACGTACCCCAACCCGCACAAACAGGCTCGCTTCTTTTTTTCCATAACCTGCCACAACTGATAGGGTTTTACCACACCGAGATGTTTTGTGTGCCATTTGCAAATAAGCCAAGCAGCAACAAAAGCAAAGGATGGGATTTGCTGGAGGCAAGAAACAGCACAATTCATATATAGATTCATAAATGTATGAATGCAGCGGAGCTAAAAATAAATTCACTTTTATTTATTTATTTTCTCCTACACCCCCCCCCCCACACACACACACTCCCCGCCCAAAATCATTCAGCTCATGCTTGTGCTTTGCTCTCAGAGGAAATGTGCTAAAAATAGAGGTGTTTCCCATGCACGTTCCAGAATTATTTCCCTCAGTCACTAACCCTCGCTCCCCCTCCCTCCTGGTCTGTTCTTTGCACACACACATTTCATTCATTTACAATCCTCTGTCAGCCAGATGCACAGCAGTCATTTAAGTTGGATGGTTGCCCACATAGGCAGGGGCTAATGCTCCTTATCTATAGACACACACCCACACACACACACACATACATATATATATATAATCAATCAGTTTGCCAATTTGTTAATTGCTGTTTGTGTTCCAGGTCCATAACAACCCAACAGAAACCACTCTGGCTCAATAACACATGGGGTATAAGTTTTTGTTTCTTTGTGGATGAAAGAAAAACAAAATCAATAACAGCCTTGTGTCCTTAAAACCTGCGTACAAGCCTGTTTTGAGGGAAACATAATTGCTGCCGATATTATATTCAGTCAAAAAGAGTTGAAAGTCCTATCAAGACGTTCGTGGTGGTGGTGGGTGTGGGTGAGGTTAGGGAAACTTTTTTTGTAAATGTATGTGTTTATGTAATATGTAACAACAACAAGGAGCCAATAGACTTCAAAATGGTCATGTTATAGAAAAAGTTGTTCCACAGCGGACATGAGATTTCCAGTGATTCTTGTGACACAGAATGGTTGAATCTACAAGATGAACATCAGTCAGAAATAGTCACCATGAAATTGGTGATGCAAACATTTATCACAGCTGAAAGAAATATGTCTCAGTCCTCAATAGACTTGACTCAAACAACCATATAGGTTGTTTGCCCCTACCCCCAGATACGACTCATCGGAGCGTTCCAGTCCTTTGTTGTCATGGTAACATATAGTAGGTCATACAGGTTTATAGGAGCACAGTCTCAATGGAAGATACTTGACTTGGGGGAGGTAGACATGGGGGTGGGAAGGGAGACAGGGTGCCATGAAACTACGGAGGGGAGCCTTGGTTTGAAAATGTCTGGAAACCAATGATCTAGGAGGCAGGGTTGCTCTATCACACCCTGTAGATAAAATCATTAACAACACCCTCCAGTCTAAAATGTACAAGTAAACTAAGCACTGTGTTTGTGATTAGATTTACTATATAAAAAAAACAAAAAAAACAAACAAAAAACATTATTATTTATTTCAGACTCCACTATACAATGACACTTCACAACCTCACAACTGGGGATAGATTTGCACATGCAATCTGTTTTTAAATTAACATCCAATTGACAAAGGCAGAGGCTGATTACACACTCAGCCACAGCAGCTGTGTCCGTAAGTGTAAAAAAGGTTTGTTAAAGCAGCAGAGGTCATTAAACAAATGTGTAAGGAGACGGAAAAGAAAAGTAAAGACATAAATAGACTGCATTTAAAAAGAAAAAAAATAATTCCAAGCCCCCTGTGCAATACCGAGTGATTTGGTGATTTCTATTGAGGAGGTTAATTAAATTTTCTCCCACCGGTACCAGCCTTTAATATACCCATGAAATTTTCGCAGCTGCTTCTCAGACCTATTTTTCTTTTTTTTTTCTTTTAAATTGCATGAATCCAGAGCAACCAAATCTATCCCATCTTCTCAGTATTTGTGTGATCCCCTCAAATGCATATGTAATAAGGAGAGAGGTGCACTCAACTGATTACTCAAACTGACTCTTTGTGGCTCTACAAGTAGCCTAGACGTATGCTTATTACAATACCTGATTATGTTTCACAAATGGATGACAGGGTTGTCCATAGCGAAGGAGCATCAGATTTTTCTTTTTTTAAAAAGATTAATCTTTTGGATGACCTTGTGTTTTGATTGGTTGCTCAAAGTTCAGATGACAGCAGGGCTTGATTTCAAGGCAAAAGTTTGGGAATCCCATTATCACAAAGTCCAGCTGCAAAGTATTACCCCCCTTTTAGCTGTGCTGAGCCAAACCAAGCCATGATCTCATGCTTTCATCTGCACTTACCTGCATGAGTGTAGGTCCTGCTTGGTAGCAGAGCACATCCTGTGATGATGTCACACTTAAGTAAAAAGCATGTCTTGGCTCAACACACGTGTGGTCAGGCTGGTGACCACACGTGTGTTGAGTGCTGTAGAGAGAACACGCCATTTGAAAATGTCTCACTATGTGCAGCTCTCTTTGCAGCTTGCAACTGAATCTCTGCGATTTGGAGTTTTGTTCCACTCTTATGTTCTTGTTTGAGACAGATGAACAGATCAGTGATTGCTTTCCTGCAGCTGTATCAGAGCTATATGTGCTGTATTAATTTAGGGCTACTGCAAACTGAACATTTCCCACTGGAAACCAGCAGAAGGCTTTTTTTTTTTTGATTGGTGATTGGTGATTAGTGCTATTGTTCAGTAAAGACTGGTCTTGATAAGAAGATATGGACGCTCTTTTGTCAGTGGATCAATGTTGAATATTGTAGGGGCCAACGGTAGCAGAGGCAGCAGCCACAGTGAGTTGTGAGATGATGAAGATGCAGGCAACAGGCTGGTATTGTGCTTTGTGTGGACGAGCACATCACCAGCCATGCCTTCAGCAATGCCCTTTATACAGTAGCACACAGCAAAACATTGGCTCTGTGCTACCCCTACCATCAAGTGTGGGAAAAACAGCCTATATATAAATCATATTTCTTCTTGTCACAAAAAGGATTTTAGAGATACAAATTTATGCAACATGCATTTTTATCTCAAGTGAAAAATTCACAGGAAAATAACTGGACAGGAAAGATGAATGTATCCCTGTGTACAGAAAACCACAGGATGCATCTCCTAATGTAAAAATCCAGCAACGCCATAAACTGCTCTGTCACAAAACTCCTTCAGCAATTCAAATCAATAATGCTGCAGAACACCTGAACTGAATTTCACGTTTCCATAGAGGGAAACATTCCCCTTATACCATTTTCCCTGGGTTGAAGCCTGAGGAGCAGAGGAGGGACGAGGAGCAGAGGCGAGACAAGTTTCCGACAGCGCCCTGGAAGTGTGTTAAAGCATGTTTGGTACTGGTAGCAAAGTAGCAATGCAAAAACCTGACAACAGTGGTAGTTCGGAGCTAATGGAAAGTCTGTGTCATTGCTGATGCCCATGAGATGAAATTATCTGTAGTGAACGGTGGGATTGCACGAGCAGAAAATGGGAGTTGATGTGTTTTACATCGACATATATTCTGTCGTTGCACCTCAGCTGGTCACTGAGTTCTTCCAACTGATAATCTGGAGCTTCTTTTGGACATTTGGTTGTGTTACACCATGGCTACCCATGTTGTAGTCACTGGAGTGCTTCTCTTATTGTCACTACTGCTGACATTAATAAAAACAGTAATGCATTTAACCTGACGAATCTATGCACTCATCAAGTCTTTTTCCAAGTTAAACAAATTTTTTGTTGAAGTTGTTATCATTAATCTTCATCTTCATCTGTTAGTAATAGTCCTCAGTGACTTATCTGAAAGTAGGCAGGTGCATATGTGTATACAGTATATCATAGAAATATAAATAACAAGGATAATACGTACAATGCAGTGGCGTGAGAAGTACAACTATGTAAAAAATGTCACATTACAATTAATTCTACCTAGGTAAATGTACAAAAGTAGCAAATCCTATTAGTGTTGCATCAGCGCATATGCAGAATTTTATTATCGTAGCCTAACTACAGAGAACTTAAGAAAAAGCAAAGATCTTCTTCACTAACTTGCAGGCTAATTATATTTTTGACTCTTTAATCTTTGTTTTTTTGGTGAAATAATTTTACCTTTCGGGGCCATGAACAGTTATTTAAATGTAACCATCTGACAAATTCAGTCTCAGTATTTGTTGGAACTGCGAAGAATTCATAGACATCTGAAACATGATAAGGTATCTCAGTTAGACACAGCTTTTTATTTATTTATTCATTTAACCAAAAAGGTACATTTTTAAGTCAAATATGTGTCTGAAAAGTAGAAGCTGTTGCTGTCAAATACAGTTGATGGGAAAACAGGACCTTATATTTGTAGAAGTATTAAGTAGCATGAAATAGTTATTCTCAAGTAAAGTACAAATACTTCAAGATGTTACTTAAGTATAGTAAATGTTCTGTGGATCCACTAGTAACATGTTAAACTTGTAAAGATGCATAAAAGATCAATAAAAAAAACTAGATAATTGAAATATATATAGACAATTCATGGAGGTTGATCTCCGCTGGAATATTTAATCTAATAACAGACTGTTCGTGTTAAGTGCACACCTTCAGTTCAGAGAGAGTGAGAACGTTCTGTTCAGTGCGTTCAGTGTTCTTTGTTGTGTTGTGCTTGTCAAACAGCATCAAGCTAGTTTACGTAGACTTGTTCAAACTGTTGACAGGCCATGTTGTGTTGAGTGTAGACATCCTGAGGGTGGTAACAAGAGTGGAAAATGAAGACTTCACTGAACTTATGCAACACTTTCTAACCATCCCTTAAAACAAGCAATCAAGCTAGTCTCAGAGCACATGGAGTCTCTTTGGTGGAATGTCGACGGTGCTTAGGTGCTCTACCTTATTCCCCTGCACAGGGCTGCAGGAGCACCTTGGGTATTGTTTGCCATTAGCCACTAGACTGTACAACATTTACTGCTCAAATGGTCTCCTCCTGCAAAGCGAAGAGGATGTTTTGCGATTATGGAAACAGGAGCCTTGAAAGTGCATTACATCTCTCACAAATACCTACATGGCATGGAAAAATGGACGGCGCTCAGCAAGAAGACGATCAATGAACACAGAAGCCGTGCAGCTTTAGCACGCCTTCCCATATCAAGGGTGTCTGTCATCTCAGAAACTCACTGAGGGTGTTTGCAGCAAGCTCAGTTGGACTATATGCCACTAAGTGTTTAGGAAAAACAACTTCTGAGCTATTGCTTGCCAAAGGAAAAGCCTGCTTCTTAAATGTTTGCAGGGTTGAAATGGCACCTAGTAATTTTAACCTGATATCAATGAAAGGTATGGGTTTATATTTGTCCATGCGTGTATCATTTACACTAATATTATGATACCATACGTTAAAATGAGTGTACGGTGTGTTAAACTAAAATTACTCAAATTATGATGCTGCCATTAGGGGACCATGACATTTAACCATGAACTGATTTAACTGAATTTTATACCGATGTGATAGTAATTTTCTTATAGTCACACATTTAGAAAAAGAAAGGAGCATTTTATAAAAGTTTATTTTTGATGTAGACATTGTAGACATAATCAAGTGACCTAACATATAGCCTAATGTGAACCCAGCGCTAGTAGTACCGATCCCACCCAGAATCAACACCCAATGCTGCAGCTTGCTCCTTCTTATAGTTTGCTGGTCATTGATCTGCAATATCTGTGCAGGGAAGTTACACATGGTTAGGGTTATGGAAACATGATGATGATGGTTAACTATGGTTAAGGTGTGCTTAAGGTTAGGCAACTAAGCCACTTATTTATGGCAGGATCATGACTAAGAAATAAGCAAACATTACTTGAAGGACTTAAACTCAGGTCACCCAATATAACATTTCAGATACTTACTCTCTTAGATAGTAATGCAAAATTACTATAAACTTGCTACTTACAGGGCACATCAGACTACATCCTGCATTGATACTGAATGTTGTCATAAGTCAGTCACTGCAGCTTTGTCCGATATGAACATAATTCCTCAGGACACTGGGCTGTGAATTCAGATATAAAATTGTCGCCTGGATGAAAGTATTCTATTGATTGAAAACATGATAGCGCTTGATAAGCCACTGATACTTCAAGCCTTTGTTGCTGTAAGTTTATTTTAGATTAATTCAAACCTCCAACAATAAAAAGAAAAATCAATTATGGCAGGTTAAAACATGTCTTGCTTCAGGGCACCTCAGAGGTTGTATTGAAAAAGGGAGCAGGGAATACACTTTTACTTCCTGACCCGGGTATAGCATTCCAGTGCAGGGATCAAACTGATGATCTGATGTGCCGCCTGACTGCCACAGCTAATTTCCACCCCTTCCACTTAATAACTGTTACCTTTTCTAATCCATTTCTTTTAAACCCAATGCCTTCATCTTTAGCTATTCAAGTGTTCTTGGAAAATTTGATTCAGACTGATTGTCTTCCCCTCCAGCTAAATTTGTGCTACAATTGAATTTTGGTTGTAATTTTACCAGCGGGTGACACCCATGAGACCATATACTCTGCCTGTTAATGTGCTCATTAGCATGCAATTCAGTTAGACCCACACTAGCACCAGGTTAATCTGCTCTTTGTGTAAAGCAGCAATAACAACCTTGGGGTCTGACCCTTTTTTGTTGCACTACACAATCTATTATTCTCTGATCCATTTTTTTCTCCTACTCATTAGTGTCAGACAATGAGATGAAGTAGGGATATACTGTGGAGGACACTTGTGATTCTAAGATAGACCGGCTGATCCCCTGATATTGGATAACAAATTAGTTTTTATGCTTTATGAGCCCTAGTTGTTTGATGTTGCGTGTCTATTAAGCCTCTTGAGAAGTATCAGAAGTTAACTAAAATAAATAGCAATGACCCACAAAAAATATGGAGTTAAAATGACGAAAAATTAGATTTAAAGTACAAGTACACTCCAGTAGGTGGTATTATAAGTAAAGCGTGAGAATGCCACGTAGGACATGAAAAATACAAACTTTTTACCTTAAATGTCATTAAACTATTGGATCTCTCTGTGTGAGCATTAAAATGTTGCCAGATTGAGGTGATGAATCCACACTGATTTCTGACAAGGTGCCGATAGTTTTACACACCAGACTTTCAATATTTACTGAAATCAATATTGATGGATCCATCCATTAATTTATCCATCATGCAAAAGGTGCTTGAAAATTATCCAAGATGGCTTATTAAACAAGTCAAATAAAACTATAACAAGGATGAAATTAACAATGTAGAATACACTACACAAAGTCTGCTCAATGTGCCATTTATTATTTTCTTACGATAACACATTTTTATTTCATTTTTTAAATTTATTTCCTATAATTTAAAAAGGTTTTGTCTGGAAATGATCAGCTAGTATAAACACAAGCCCATAATTACGACATTTATTGTTGATTGGAACGGTCCTTCTCTATAAAAGCTGAATGTGCAGACTTTGCCAGAGGCTGGTTGAGAGTATTGCAATTCAAGCAGTGCTGTACCACTTTGTAACTTCTGTTTAATAAAGCACTCTTTAAATAATGCAAAAAAAAAAGAAAGAAAAACTGTTATCTATGTTTCCATCAGATCATCAACACAAACAACAGCTTCTGTTTGATGGAAGCCAATTGTGTTCCTGATGCGCTAGCTCGGTCCGCACACACAGACCATAACCTAGATATCCTAAGATGGAGGTAAACATTGGCTTAAGAATAATATGCCTTAACTGACAATATTCAACAGAATGATAATGGAATCACCAAGCTACTGTCAGATTAAGGGAGCCACCTGCCAATGTTTTCTTTGATTTTTCAGAAAATCTGTCGGGTTGAGCTCATCTGCCGGTCAGACTACACTTCTTGCAATCACTCCATTGATTGGCTGCCTGCTGAGAAACTATACGCTTGTTACCACGTGAATTAAAAAAAAACATGCTTTGAGTGCTGAATGAGAGATTTGAGGTGAATTTGGCACGTTGACGACTGAACACACATGTTTAAGGACCAGAGGGCCACACCTGACTTATCAGAAGATCAATAAATTGTATGAATAACCCTGTAAAAACAACATAATAAAATAAACAATGTGACAATAAACATGAATGGGGGACCAAACCAACATTAAAACAAAGGAATAATAAGAGAAAGAAAGCCAACAATAAGCAGGTTAATTAAGGGCAATGTAAACACATGCTTCGACAGTTTATTAGGTTGCTTGACAACACTGTGTTTATGATACTGGATATCAGAACACTGTCTAATTTATGTACGGAAGGTAAAGTTAATTAGCCAACATTCATAGAAAATACAGCTGAGGTGGAACTAAAGATATAACATTTACAGAATAAAATATAATGTGTAGAATGGATTCAATATAAATTCCTTTATCATTTCATATAATTGTTTTGAGTTTTTATGGGTATTAACTGTTTATTTTTTCAGAATTTATTTCTCAATGTTTTTTTTATTTTCAGTTTCTTTGATCAATTTATTCATATATTACTTCTTAATAATGTTATTAGAAAGATGGAGAAGATGAATTAATTAATGAGTAAAGCAATATAAAATATGAGACATAAAGCCAACAATAACCAGGTTAGTTAAAGAATCCGCACTTTGTTATGCATTGCATTTTATTCAATTCCATTAATTACTTAGACTTCAGCACAAAAATGGGTGACTCTCACTTTTTTGGTATCATTTCTTGTTATGTCATTTTGTTCCCCACACAACTTTCATTAAACAGAATAAATCCAAATAACTTATTTAATTTTGTATTAATGTTTATGTTCATTGGTTGTGAGCGATTAAATTAAAAATCTTACCAATAGCTTAATCGGTTGGTTGCACTGAGCCTTGTCATACTCAATGCAGAAGGAGGTGAAAATTTACATATGTACAGCAGAGAATACACAATGACTTCAGAGGCATAGTCTGTGTATTGCCATTGTTTTCCAGATTAGATTTCTCTGCCTTGCCATCTTGGGTGGAATCCAACTCTCGTCTTGTCGATCCCCAGTGAGATGCCTTTGAGAGCTTCAATTGTGAGGAGCATGAGGCAGAGGAGAAGCCATTTTCTGAAACTCCATTCTGTGCAGCTTCCAAAGGCTGAGCAGATTTTATGTGAAGGGAGAAAACAGGCTGAAGAGATGGGTCAAATCCTATAAGGGTACTTAAGTGTGCTTTAAGGTTGAGATTGTTTTTTAGGGCCAAACAGCTGAATGCTCTCGCCTGGCCAAATCAGATGGTTGTCTGTCTCAATTGCTGAAGACTGAAGTAAAAAAAAAAGAGAAAGGGAATAAAGAAAATGGGCAGGAAATGAAGATGGCTGCAGTAAAAGGCTGGCAGATAAGGAAGAAAGAGTATGTGATATCTTTGTTTACTTTTCAGGCAGTTATGAATCATGACAATGCTCCAAATATTAAGTGACTTTGAAAAGAATTTGTCCAATTAATTGTGCTTCATAAAAATCTGTGCGGTG
>NW_019525127.1:1402320-1405858 GCF_002814215.2 Seriola lalandi dorsalis | reverse complement strand
TGGGGGGCGGGGGGTGGGGTGTTTAATCTGATCAAATTAAAGGAACAGTTAGACATTTTAGGAAATGCACTTATCTGCCCTCTTAGCTGAGAAGAACGGTATCACCGTAAGCAAGACAGAATTTCTTGACATTTCCTGACATATTGCTTTAAAGCTTAAATCAGACACTTTAACTTTATCACCCTGTGTGTCTGCTTCTTTCTCCCTGGGAGGCACAGAGACCTGAATCTATTGCACCATAATAGTGACTATGCTGCGGACCCGGTCGCATGCTTCACTTCACCTCTCTGAGGAAAACATTAAATCTTCTCGTTAACAGACCAATTCCCTTTTCAATTACATTTCTTTTTCATTCCTCTGCCATACAGCTACTGAAAAATCACCAATAACAAGTCACAGAGATAGCTCTATATTAAATTTACTGCAATGCCGGGACACCAGACCATTGCTCTGAGTTGACCGTTTATCTGTTCTGTTAAACATTAGCTGTGAAGACCCACTGTCTCGTCAGAATTAATTAAGAGTTGTCATTTGTCTTAGAATTTAACTGTTATAATTAAGCCGATCACCAGCGATTTACCAGGCTTCTCTTTTGGGGATATCATTCATCTCCAAGTGAAATCCAAGACAGACATGATTGTGCTTACATTAATTAAAACGCTCTCACTGGGTACCTTTGAGTCGTGAAAATAGCCAGCTAGGCCATTTGGACACAACCTTAAGGATTAAGTAGTTTGCTTAAATAACCACCACTGTGCTGGGAATAGATCCTGGATGTGATGTGCCTATGTTAAAAAACATCCAAGCTGCTGCTACGATACTGCTGTGCCTGAGAGTGAAACCAAAAATGTGTAGCTCCCCATAGTCCTCATCACACTGCTGCCCTCATTCATCAAAACTGTGTGTAATCAAATTTGATCTTAAATAGGCAAAAAACTATTTTACTGCAACTGTTGGTATTTTTTTTAAATACATTTTTCATTAATCAATTGATGGTTGAAATATAAATATAATATTAATTCCAATTTTTCTAAATAATAATGAATGTCTGCAGTGCTCTTGGCACTACCAGGGCCAGTGCATCGACACATAGCCCCATAGTGGACCTGAATGAAGCAGACATACACAGATTGCCATTGTTTTAATTGCAATTTTTTGTTTTGACATGCATGATGTCTTCATTAAACTGGATTTACAGGCATGAGTTAAGGGTAGGCACCATAGGCTATACAGTAACTAACATGCACCTCTTAAAAAAAGACTAGGTCAAAAACCTAATACATGGCTGGACCGCATCATAGGCTATTTACATTCTGCCTAATGGCAGCCGTTTTCTGCCCTTCATGTGTTCGCTTCTCTCTTCCTCTCTGTGCTCACACCGGATTTCCAAAAAAGCTGTTTTTCATTTGCATGTTTTTATGTTTCTGATGTCAGACAATAGAACAAGTATGAAATAGTCACTGAAACTCAGCCAATGAAGCTGTTGTCGGCACCAGATGTGCTGTGATCTCGGCTTTATTTAAAATAATCACTAAGAGAGGAAGTTAGAAGCCTGTTCACATCCGCTGCCATGAGGTCAGCATAGAGAGGTGGGCCTGCAGAGAGAAAGCCCGACCTGGCACTCGCTGAGCAACACTGGCGACGGTCTTATCTGGAAAATAGATAAAGTTTGACCAAAAAGTCACTAGATTTGTCGCTGGGTGCTTTTTTGGAAAAAATTAAAAGTTGGTTAATGTAGCGACAAGGGCGCTTAGTTGATTACACTGCTTGTTTGCGCTAAATCATTTTGAAAGAGTAACGACCAATGTAAGCCGGTCGACCAGTGGTGTAATCTAACCACTCGGTCATGCAGCATGCGGCTGACCAACAGTGTAACTCGATCAATCAATCAGTCAGTCAGTCAACGACATTCACGTTTATAAGGATGACCCCACCGTTGTGGTACCACATGCCAATAGCAAAAGCTGTGATTGGTCAGCTCAGGCTTCCCCCTACGTGTTTTTTTTCTGATGCTTGTGTATTGTTGATGATGAGGATAACATAAACAAGTTGAAAGAAGGCTTCTCCTTTTCACTAACATACATCTAACAAAATCGTCTCCTCTGCAAATCTGCTCACTGCGATTATCACTCTGTGTTGCAGAGAATGAAAGAACGTGAACATGGTTGCTCAGTAATACTCTATTCAGTAGACTAGGCTAAATAGAAGATACCTTCATGTAATAATACATTAATTCTGTAAGTACACACATTGCTCACCATCACTGTATGTCACAACGTAATTCAAAGAAATTAACCACAATTACTGTGGCAAATAAAGCAACCTGATCACATACACCTGTCCATTCAGCTAATGTCATATTGCCACTAAGTATTAAAACGAAATACTACAAGAGGGAGGGCTAATCCATGTCTTCATGAAGACAGTGCAGCACAGTAATGATGGTGGAAAAATGGAGACAACAAAGAATTGCAAACAAAGAAAAGTGAAATCAACAGAGCAAACTGAAATCAAAGTGATTCGGGTCACACCTAATTTCTCACAAAGGATTAAGGGGAATTCTGAGAAAGACCCATTGGTTGGCTTAATAACAATGGTTTTCCGAATGCACCAGTCTTTTTTGAGAGTCTGAGTTTGGTGTCATGTGGTTGTGATTAAATGCCTGACTGGCCTTTTTCCTCAGTCCCTCCTTTTTTTTTTTTTTTTTTTTCTTACAACCAGTCTTTTTTTTTGTCAATTTTATGATGATGATCATAACTCTTGAGACTTGTAAAAAGCCATTTATTGGAGATGCAATAGGTGTGACTGATCCTTCACCTTGACGAAAACAGAGGCGGTAGCGTGTGTGTGTGTGCGGCAGGTGTAAAGCTCTTTCGGTGTCTATGCTAAAAATCCTACTTTTTATCAAAGCCTTTTTCATTTCAAAATGTATTTTCCTTCACCAACAGCAGGAAAGGCTGTATTCATGAACTGCTTATTTAATCAATACATTACCATATGAAATGGTAAGGAATGATGGCTTCAATAGTTCCATAAATATCATAGGTCCACACGTCACTGAAGGGCAGAATATCATTAGTGTTGTCTCATGCTGAAGTCTGATTAGTCAGATTATTCACAGCGTTTTCTCAGGTGCCCCTGGAAACTGTAGCCCCCCCGAGACGCTGCAACTCCTGGCCCCCCACTGAGCCTGGATTAAGACAGCACCAGGAAACTCTGGTCCATTGAAACCTGTAATTATTATGGGATTGGCTTCAACTGTGTTGGTCCACGAGGATAGCTTTGTTTCTACCAAGATAGACACTTTGAAAGAAAAAACCAAGGTGTAAAGCTTTCTGTTCTCGCACAGCTTTATGCAGTTTACAATGATAACGGGGATACATTTAATGAGCTGATCGAAAATGCAGTCTCTGGCTGACTTTGTAATGTTTCCAGCCGATGTGATGTAAACTCAGAATCATGTAAAAGGACTTAAATGTGCACCTGATGGCAACATGATACTGAGCTAAAAGCCTGAGGCTAAGTCTGCCCCCCCCCC
>NW_019525127.1:1060312-1402300 GCF_002814215.2 Seriola lalandi dorsalis | reverse complement strand
CCCCCCCCCCCCCCCCCCCCTCCCCGGTTCAATGCACGTGTTATATAGGTGATAAGGAAAAATGTAAGATCAGACTTTTTTTTCCAGTTTCCAGTTTAAGGATGAGGACAGTCCAATGTGTTTGAGGAACAACACAATCTCCAATAATGAGTTTGGCAGAAAGCTGGGATGTAGCCAGTTTATAGCTAATATTTTAATACTAGCTAATGTTGCGACTGCTAAGCTATATTTGAACAATTGCAGTTTGGGGATTTGGGCTTAGCAAACACTCAATTGGTGAAGTTTCTCAAAAGTTTAACTAAATAATCTAAAAGTAGGTTAAAGAATATGGAAGAAAATAAATGACAGCGTCTTGTCCCAGCAAATTGGCAGTGAAACTGAGGACTGCATTTACATTCATTGGCTCTCTCTTGTCTCAGATTATATTAGATGAATCCATCACAATGGAAATCGCAAATCAGCCTCAGCTGCAAGCAGAACCAAGGATGCAGCAAAGGAGGTCATCTGTTAAGACGCACACGGACACACATACGGACACACACGCACACACACACACACACACACACGCAAGCCTTTAATACCAATTCCATCACTGTTTCACCCTCAGCCCGCCTTGACTATTAAAGGGCAGTTCCCATGAGGTGTCCTGCACGAGGTCAAGATTATCACTGCCTGTAATCTCCCAGGACAGAAATGATACAATTCCAGTTAACTGTCTCAGGCCAATAATGACACTGCAATGCTCTTAATATAGTGAACCATGTGTGGCCGGTGTAATTCTGGTCTTCATCCTTGCAGTTGTGGTCACCGTGGCCTGACAATGACACCGTGATGCGATATGATTCACTAATACGGCGAGTTGGATATCGATGGGAGGTCACACGCGGTAAAGACAGTAAAGTGGTTTCGAGCAGTCAGAACCCATGAGGGGAAAAAAAAGACGCACTAAAAGAAAGTGAGACTGCTCAACCTGCTCAGTTCTTTGGAGGCTGGCTCTGAATCAGGTCAGCATCATCGTCAGGCCTGTATAAATAAAGGGACACAGTGTCATTTATAGAGCTTATATACTGCACATAGTTACTTTCATGGGTCACCCATGTAGGTGATTGCAGAATGTCTTTCATGACCATGCATTTCATTTACCGGCAGTACTCAGTATATTGTTTTTTTTTTTTTTTTCTGTTAGAAAAAAAGAGGTGGTGAGGTTTATTCAGCCTGACTGCAGATAGAGCCTATAGGAGAAAATTAAACATCGACTTTCTGTTTATATATGGCATCTTTTTCAGGTTTCAGATGCATAAGAAAGATTTTCAAAACATCTTTAATGAACTCATGTAGCCTGTTATGTCTTACCTTTCCTCTCTGCAGTTATAATTTACACCTGTGTTTCTGCCTGTCTCACACAGACGACAAATTTTCTGCATTATTGCATAGGGAGCAAACGTTATAAATCAAGTGGTTAACTTCATCAACTACTCAGGCAAACAAGTTATGGCCAAACCAAACTGTTTCCAAAACATTATAGAACCCTCCCTTCCACCACAGGATATGCTGCTAACATCATTAACGTAACACCTATGGAAATCAACCATTCACTATGAATTTCAACTGGGAAAGCTGAAGAAAAAAGGGGCCAAATCATCACATCCTATACATTCTCACCTCAAATCTGCTGCACATCTCACCTCACACAGTACGACTGAGAAACAACGTGCAGCCCATTACCAAATTATTCAAAATAACAAGTAATTCAAAATGTTTGCGTCATCAAAATGACCCCGATCGCATAATGGCCTAGAAAACACAACTGGGTATCAAGGATTCAGGTGCGCTGCACTGGCAACAAAAATACCTTACAAATGAGGGAAAGAACGTTTCAAGGTCAAAAAAATAGCAATTTATGTGCCGCTCACTCTGCCAGTCTTTGCGCTGCCATGGAAATAGAACCCATAATCTCATTACAGGTGATCTAAATCAGTGATGCATAGCAAGCATGCATACAACAACCTTGTAAACACATGCTCGAATACATACTCAGACATGTCGACACAAGCGCGCGCGCACACACACACACACACACACACGTTCAGTCACCGTGAGTTATGTGATATTGTTGTCAGGTAATAATGATGTTAGCTAATTTATTTATTATCATTATTACAATCTGTGCTTAGTCATCTGGCTTTTGATCTAAGTGGTAAATTGTACATAAGAGCAAGATAATGAAATCAGTAGTAATATACAAGTAGATTATACAGCGAGGAGCCCATCACAGGTCATAAACTAACCGTTTGTGTTATTGTTCTCATTCAGCCCCTAATTATTATGTGCATACTTGTAGATAGTTGTGAAGATGTTCACTTTCACTGAGAGAATGATCTTTTATCATGCCGGTTTGAAAGGAAGAGGCTGTACTTATGTGGTTTGGGTAGTGGAACAGTTTTCCTTTCATCTGTCAGCAGCCATTAAGCACGGCCAGAACACTGACTAGCTAAACAAGGTTGGCTCTCAGTACTCCCTCCTCACTCTATGCAAATTTGTCCCTTTGATGTTGAACCAACAGCACAGGGAAGGACAGCGTGAGGAAGAGAAGACGAGAGAGGGGAGGGTAGAGGAGGATGACGAGATGGGCTTGTTTTTAATCAGCAACTGGTTCTAATGAGGACCTGTGTCAGCAAAACAACACGGCCACGCTGCTGACTGACCCGAGCAGAATTTCAAATATTATTCATAACCCGGGAATTTCATATAAATGGCTGCTAGACTTTGTTGTTGCTGCTGTTGTTATATTCTTGCTGTTATGTTGTTTTGGGTTTTGGCTGAAAATCAGACCAGGGCCACAGTCCAGAGGGGGTTTAAGAAGAACAGGAAGCTGCTGTAAACCATAGAATAATTCCACAAACATCAAACCATGTAATGAGCTGACTTGAAACTTTAAGTAACTGTTTGTTATTTGTTACCTCCTTCAAGAGGGTTACGTTTTGTGTCTGTATATTTGTCAGCAGAATTATGCCAAAAGTGCTTAACTGATTTGCACTGAACTTGGGTCATGGTCCAGGGAAGAACCCATTCAAATTTGGGGCAGATCTGGATCATTTACTATGAATTAGCATTTTTCTTCTCTGTAGAATGATACATGTTGTCTGCACTCTCTGAGTGCCCTTCTAGTTTTTAACTATTTTGGGGTTAGTTTAATTGACTATATAACAATGCCATATAACATATTTTATATCCATCATAAGTTTTCAAAATTATGATGTGAGCATTTTACAGATGAAAACACATTTTTAAAAAAATGGTTATGGTCAACGGTCCAAACACCAGTGAAAAGGGTGAAAGGACATTCAAAAAATCCTAAAGGAGTTTTAAATCGAAAAAACATGTACGCATCTGATGCGTACATGAACTGATGAAGCCTCTTGGATGAGAGGTGAAACGTCTTCCCAGACAAATAATCAAGTCCAGTTGTTTTTTCGATTTAAAACTCCTTTAGGATACTATGACCTGGACAAATGAGAATATGCACAGGCTGACATTCAAAAAAACAGCTTTGGTCAACAGTTCAAGATAAAAGATGTCTAAAAACATGTTTAAAAATTAGTTAAAAGACATTCAAAAAACAGCTTTGGTCAACAGTGAAAACGAACAAAAACTGAAAAAATCCTATTCAAATTGAAGAATAACTACCTAGTGAGCATTTTACTGCTGAAATAATTTTCAAATAAGGGCGATGGACGACAATCCAAAAACTGGTGAAAATTCAAAAACAGTTTTGGTCAGTGTTTCAGACGATCCGTCACTGTGCTGCGAATCTCTCACTCTGTGAGGCTGGAGTTGGACCGTATGACGGCCTCTATGGTATTAGGGGAATGGCGTAATCGATTACGTTACATTATTAAAGAAGAGGCTTTGACTTTATGACCACACTATTAGTAATATCTTTAACCACAGAGTACATAGCAGTTTCCCACAAAGATCCTCTTGTTTTGAGATTTGATGGAAGGAAATGTTGGATTGCTTGACCTCGGTGGAGGTGTGTGCTCCACCGAGTGTCATTCTAGTTATCTCCACCAGGGAGGTTATGTTTTAACCTGACCCTGTTTTTTGGTTTGTTTGTTTGCCAGCAGGATTTTGCAAAAAATACTTAACCGATTTACACCGAACTTGGTGGTGGGATTGGGTGTGGGCCAGGAAAGAATTTATTCAATCTGGGGACAGATCTGGATCATTTACCATGAATTTGAATTATTTTCTCTGAAGTCTGGTGTATGTTGTCTGACACTGGCCTTGGCAGCGGGCCCAGTCTAGTTTTTGTAAGACGTGCTATTACAACTGATCATTGGTTGCAGTAAATTATATTTTCTAAATTTATTTCTGCCATGGTTCGCTCGCTCATCCGAGAGCTATGTATGCTATTAAAAAAAGGCAGTAAATGTAATCTATAAGGTTACCTGCGTATATTATTAAATGTGGTTTCCATTAGGCAGCCATAATTGTAATGCCAAGGGGGCAAATGACTACGTACAGGTATCAGGTATCAGGTAGCAGTTGCAGGCAGTTTTTTTTTTTTTTTTAAATTAAAAATCAGAATGACTTCAATGAAAGCTGCTGCTGTGGATGCAACTGATATACTATTGCAGTTTAATTGAAGAATTAATGAAAGGAGAACGCATTTTTTCCGTAGTTAAGCAATGTGCAGCTGCAGGAAAGTGGTGTGTATGCCGCTCATACATATCTGTCATTAGAGAGAGAGAGAGCAGAAAATAGTCAGAGAATATTCATGACATGTTCTATACATCAGGTGTAATTTTCACCAGGCATGATGGTTTGTGCAACAATCAGGTGGTACCGACGTCTGCATAAATATGTTACACTGCATTACATGGATGTGAGCTGTTAGTACGACATCATGACATGCTGAGATCAAAATAATTTTGATCGGAGCAGAAAACACATCAGATCAAACTGTTCTGCTGTCACTAAGTAACACTATGATCAGCTTTTATGGAGATGCCTTATTAGATGAATGAATTGAGAGAATCTAAAACTAAACAATAAAAAGATCTTATAAGTTTAATTACGGGCTGCTCCAGCTTGCATGTCAGTCAACTTGAGAACTCTGTAAAAGTATCATCATCTTATATGCAAAGCACAAAACTTATTAAATAAACAAAAGTACTAACTAGAAGAATTACAAGATGTTATGTGAACTAGTGCTAATTAAAAAATCAGGCTCTGAGTCATCAGTACATATGACCCATAATAAACTTACTTAGCATTGTGAAGTCTAAGGACAGAGAAGACAGCGTGGACGCAGATAGAGATGCCAACTACGCTACACCCTACACTGCTACACAGCACTGCTGCAATGTGCATGCAATACAATGTAACTGTGCTACAGCTAAATGGGGCACAAAAAGCTTGGCTATATAGTCAATCTCTGATTCATTAAAAAAAAAAAAGAAAAAAAGAAATCAGAATCATGCCACCTGATTGTTTTATGAAACTGAAGTAAACTCACACATCAGCTCACTAAACTGCTCAAACGGACTCGAAGTGGCAGGCTCTCTCCTGCCCACATACTCGACTCCAATCAGGCAGTTCATTTCTCCCATTGCTTCTATACCAGCACAATAATTTCCCAAGTGCTGTGCGCCCATACATTGTTTATCTTATTCAACTCCCTGTGGTTATATCATATTATTTATGAAGTTACATCATTGAGAATTGGGAGACTATTGAGAACTGTACGGTTCACTGTATGTTTACATAATGCTTTATACTTCGCTGAGTGCAGAAGGTTAAAGTTGACATCTGGAGTTTGAGAGCACAGCTGAACCTTTCTCAGCTTCCCCAGGTTATACTGCCTTGAGCCTTTAGTTGTGCTGTGCAGCACCAGCAAGTTCAGTTCACAATGAATGGCTTCCTATTACCTCTGCAGTGCTTGAGCCCCATGTATGAACAGTGGGTTACACCATCAATCTACATGTAAAGCTTGTGCATGCTGGTGGTAGCATTTTTTTTTTCTAGTACTTGAAGCATTTGTTGTTGACAGGTTTGTGGCCTTTGCTGCGAGACACAAAGTCGTGTCCATCTGCAAAAAAAGCCTTAACCATGAGGAAACCTGTGTGATTATCACTATATTTTCTGGTCCCTGCTCTCACGGGGCGATACTGTGTTATCGTCCATGTTTGGCTTACAGACTGCATCAACAAGACAGGTTTTTTGGCCAAAGTCTGAATGTCAACAGTTCGTTGTTTTTCGCCAGTTTTCAAAAGTTACTAAATCGAACAACAGATTCACCAAGTTGCCAACAGTGTGTAATTTTGATTTGGAGGATTAGGCCCTGTTGGCTGTGTTCCCACTGGCAGGTCAGCCATTTGTGCTTTCTATTGGCTGGGGCTGTCACAAAGTCAATCCAAAGCAGCAGCAGACTGTCCGCGGCAAATCTCTGGGCAACAAACTAACATCAAACATCATTGAGAGTTCATTTGCATCCGCTCGGAGGCTATTTGCGCTGCAGCTGATTGCCTCGATTAAAGGGAATTTGTTAAGTGGCAGGGACAGATTTTTTTTACATAGTGATGGGCACATCCTCAACATTGTACCCACTGAATATAACACATTTACAGTCAGAGGCATGTATTCAAACAACTGCAAATACTCCTAGGCTTTAAAAACCATCTGAATACTAACCTAATCTTTAATTAAATCAATAACTGTGAATAAATTACCTGTCAATTTCCAACCCTCACCTATAGTCATGAGCTCTGATCTTAATGCAATTCATGTTCATGCAAGTGAATGAAATGAGTTTTCTTGCACTGTCTGAGTTCACCAGTAAGGACACAGAAAGTCTGGAAGGAGCTCAGAGGAGAACTGCACTTCTTTTGCATTGAAAGAAACTAGTTAAGGTGGTTCAGGTGTCTGATTAGGATGGTCTATTGATGTCTTCCTGTCGGGGTATACCAAGCACGTCTAACTGGGAGAAGAATCCGAGACAGGGCCAGAACACGACGGAGGGATTACATATCCCATCTGGTGTGGGAACTTCTCAGGGTCCCCCAGGAGGCGCTGGAGATGTTGGCTAAGAAAAGGACATATGGGCTACTTTGCTTAGACAGATAAAACAAGGACCCAGACCTGGACAAGAAGTAGAGTATGTATGGATGGATGGATGGATGGATGGATGGATGGATGGATGGATGGATGGAGTAAATATCCTGCCAATCTCTGTGCCCAGAGATACATAGACATGGACTGAACATCATGTATGAAAAAGCCCAAATATAAGACAACCTTCATTATAAGAACCCTCCCTTTTCTAATACCTATATTTGGAAGGAGAGGATAGAAACACTTTTAGACTATGTTGGGAATGTTTCTGTGAAATACTATTAGTCCACATTGAACACCCTCAATGTCAAAAGAAAGAAAGATGGAAGGAAAAGCATAAAATATAAAATAACCAAAAAATAACCAAGTGATTGCAAATGCAGGTTATCCAGTTAGAAATTATCCCACCTAATGATTTGGTTTTAAACAGCCCCTGTCTCACAAACACATCTGAGTTCCTGCTCAAACAGAATAGAGGGCCAATCACAAGCTATCAACCATCAGCCTCTGATGAGGGCTTCACTTGCTGCGCCATGTTTGAGCACAGAGCCCAGTGATGCGTGCTGCCAAAATTCAAACTCCATTGTGGCTGAAATAATGGGGTGTGGTGGCGTCTTGGGGCTCGGTTGACAGATCCGAGCCTTTTGGGTTGCAGACTGGCGCTGATTGCCTCTGCTTAACAATGACTCGCATCTCTCTAAAAAATGTAGGTTTACAGCATTTGTAGCAAAGTGGAGCGGAAACTGAATGTATACTATACTGTTAACCACACAGAGGCCATTACTGCTGTGGAGAAAAAAAAAGCATATCTTTAATGAAGACTCCACAACAATAGATTTTCATAAGTGGTCTACTAAAGCAAAAGTGCTTCCTCGGCTGTGAGGTGGATACAAAAATGGCTTTGACACTCTCAGCCCTCTGCCCTCTGCTGACTCTTCTTAGTGTTACTGCAAAATCTGTATTAGGCCGTTTCATTATAACTTTTATATCCCCTATGTGTTCTGGAAAAACAAGGTGTCTTAACAATGAAACTCGGCAAACTTGGCAAACTTATAAACATAACCGAGTAGCTGTAAATATACACGCGCACACGCCGTTTGACTTGGATGGATGTTTATACTGACGGTTGCCAATTATCGCAGTGTTGACAGAGAAAGGCTTACACCTACACAACCCAGTCCACTGGCCTCCGTATTAGCAGTTAGAGACATGCTGTACAGAGAGAAGGGTTGTTATTGAAAATAACATCAAAATTTCTCATTGCAATGTTAATGTGAGTAGTTAGATTAAAGAGATGAGACATGCTGCCAGTGCCAGCAGCTGCCTCTGGTTACCGAGTCCTTTACAGATGAAGATAGACAAATATATAATGAGCTTGTAAACTATGTTGCTTTAATACTGAATCATCTACCGAACAGTATATAAACTATTTCACATTTCCATCTCGCTTTGCCTCAACTACACAGCCACATGCATATTTACAAAGTAGAAAATACAGGCCTTATTATGACAGTGGCACACTGGGTAAAGCTGAACCTACTCTAACCTGCCCGTGTTCAACCAAAATTCAGTCGAAAAATAAACATGTTCTGCTCTCTGACAACTTCACTCTGTATAGCTCCACATTCTGTAACGATGTCCAGCACTTCTGCCCGTCCATATCATAGAAGGACAGGTGCCCTGGATTCAAAGAATCTTTTCATCAGCGACGCCACTACGAGTACCTTTCTCAAAGGCACGTTCACCTGTGATTCTGAGCGAGATACAAGTAGCACCGTCTTCCTCTAGTGCCTGCTGACAGCTGCTTGGATTTAGTGTTGCAAAGATCATCAAAACGCAGAGATCGCCACAGAAAACTATTTAATTTATAGGTAAGGTCTGACTCTAAAGTTTGAAACCTCACTTCAGACTGTAGCCTAAGCAATAAACCATGTGATTTTGGTAATAATGTAAGGCATAAACAATGGACCTGCCTTTGATCTTACTCAGTAAGCTAAGGCATAATGAGAGCCACGATCTCTGACATGTCATACCTTTGTAAGTGAAGGGCAACTCATGATCATATTGCAGCTGTTCACTCACCCTTTCCAGTCCAGGCAGTGGTGTGTGTGGTTCATATGTAATGCAGCCCCTGAATTCTCTCCTCATCCCCTCTGGTCCATGTTGCACTTCACGCTGGGACAGTTGTAACGGCCACTTATCCTTCCCAAAGTCATAGATGTTATGAGTCAGCAGACCAATGTCACTGTTGGGGACACGGCGAATGCAACGAGAGCATGCTAGCCGTTTTTTTATTTTTAAAAGCACAACGATCTATACAAGGGCAAGCTGCAAGGGTAGGAAACTGTAAGGTAAGCATGTCAATATTTGTCACGTGTGCATGACCACCTCTGGCCAATGCTGACGATGAGTGTTTTGCATCTTTTATTTTGGTGACTGTCTCAGGGCGCAGAGGGGAATCATTATTAATGATGTTCACAGGTTTTAAATGTGTCACAAGGTTTCTGTAGATTTTGATCGACATTATTACATACAACCTCATATAGAACAGGGAGGAATCGTATTACCAAAAAAAAAAAAAAAAAGTCCAATACAAACAGTTTCAGTTCAATCACCAACAGGACAATACACTAAGCTTATCTCTCTGCAGAACTAGGGCATTTTATTTATGTTTTTATTCTGCTTAAGATAAAGCACAGCAATTTATAAATGAATAATTTGCACTCATTTCAGAGATGTGTTTCAGATTCACTTGAGTGGCTAACTGGCTAATATATTCAAACAAATTCTAGGCACAAGATATCTCATGGCTCCAGGGCTCTGGCACAGGACTTGGTATGGATCTACTTCTGACAGGATGCCCTTGCATTCGAATGTGTGTGTATGTGACTGTGTGCGTATGCGTGGGCATGCATGTGCACACTGTGGGCCAAAGTGAAACCCAGAACAGATGCCCTGGTATGCTGGACTCAGAGGTCTTTGAAGAGCTTTTATCTCAACAGATCAAAGTGGTTTATACTTGCCCATGCTGTCAGTGACACTTGTAAATACAATACTGTCTAGTTTTTGACATTTACTGCATTACTGTCGGAGTCCTCTGAAATCTCGCATGTGGCTTCACACATAAGACTAATGTGGAAAAGTAGTCTTTTTTCTTGATTGATAAGAGTGACCTTGGTTGTGATACTTCAGTAAACAAAGAACAGAAGAAAAAACAGATGACTCCAAAGGAATACATCACTCAAAATGCATCCCTTCAGCCCTGAAAGCTGGAAAAGCATATGTTAAAGGGGCTGTTTGTAGGTTTTCTCTACTGTCGGATGTGGTTTCTTGCCGGGAGCAGGTGGTGGTAATTGTTGCGTGACAAGATTGGCCATTTTTTCCGTTTACAAGACAAGAGGTTATAATACGCCCTCTGAGCAGCGCTGTGTCTTCAGGACAGATTGGAGGCTACAGTGAATCTTTATTGGAAAGTGACGAGACGGGGAAGGGCTAGCTGGTTAGCGCGCTAAGTTTGATGTTTAACTCGCAACATTTCTTCTAGACTGGAGAGTAAACAGGCGTTAATGCCCACACTGGCTATGTAGCAATAGCAAAACTAACAAGTAGCTCATTAGTTTCATTCTCCACAGAGGATTCAGTGCTGTTGTAGCAAGTTTTCGCATCAGAAAAATAGAATAAAAGCTTCCAAATAAACTTCTCAAAACATTCCTGCAGCATATTCAAATTCTCTGCTGCTCATACATTATCTCACTTTGGTCCAAACACACATTTTTTATCAAAACATAGCTAAATATATGTTTGTCCCAAGCTACCATAAGCAATATTTTTCTGGGGAAGTAACAGCATCACCATTTCAAGTTTTTATTGTGAATTAAGGCCCATGATATATTTACCACCTTGACTAATCAAGAGTTTTATTTGTGTCTCCTGTCAGACATTTTTAACTATAGGTGTCTTGACCTTGCACCCTCTCTGGCTGACTAAGACCTTGATGTGCAGCATTTATGAAAGAGCATAACTGAAGGGAAAGCAGGCAGAAAACCTTTACACTTACACGGTTGATTGTATGGTAGAAAATGCCATTTGCTTCTCATGAAAAGGATATAAACATCTTTGAATTTGATTGTGATAAGAGGCAGTGGGCTAAAATCGTAAACAGCAACCATGTTTTCAGAAAGCTTCTGCATCAGCTTTTAATATGATAGATGTTTACCAGACTTTTAGCCAGAGCTGCGAAACCATTTTAATCAGGGCTGTTCAGAGGATGATTTAAGAGTACGAGGGCTTTCTCAGGCCACGCAGGTACATGACTGTGAAGTTGCATCGGTGAAGCTGAAAAACTGATGCGGCATGAGTCATGCCATTTTAAAAACAAGCCTGAGACAACATCATTCAGGCATTATGATTAGAAATCACCTCAGACTTCTCTAGATATTAACCATTTATTCAGGTTGATAACTCACAGTATGAATTTCCAAAGTAGTCACACCTGCCTAATGCTATGCTTGCAAGTCACACCATCGATTGGAGGTGGTGGTGTTGAAATTGTCTCATTTTTCACTCTTTACACGCACACACACACACACTCACACTCACTTGAGTAACACTGTTACTTCATAGACATGCAAGCCTGGCACCTAATTTCATCTTTGATGTATGTAACACTAAAGGCAGAGTAGCAATATGTTGACATTCACTCCTAACTCCTGTAAGAGGCAGGGAACAGATGTCACAGCAAGTATGGTTTGAAGAGGAATGAAGTGAAAAAGATGGAGGTGAATGGTAGTATCAAGGGTGATTTTCTGCTGAGCAGGTGTATGTACATGCGCATGCTACATTTGAAAGATTAAAGCCGATAGTTGCGGAATAAAATGGGGCTTCTGTCAGCGTAAAAAACATGATTGAGCTGTTTACACATAAGTTAGAAAGATGACGTTTTGTTAATCTTCAAGTGCCATTGTTCAGCTGCTGCTCTATTCCTGGATGTATTCATACATTAGAATAAATGGATGAATATTAAAATTACATAAAAACTATCAGATGTTTATAGAAAGAGTGCGGAAACAGTCACTTCATTGTATTTTCATTGGTGAAATAACTCCATATCCAGGTTCAGGCTACCAAAAGAATAAAATAACAGGATCCACTTACACCAACTAACACTGCATAAAGTTATATAAAATATCACCAAATATGTTCATATCTTCAACGCTGTGCACCACATAAAAACTACTAAGGTCTCATCCATGGCAGTGAAGTGGAAAGAGAAAGTAGGTGGTGTTGTATGATGTCGGTGGAGACAGTAAAAAGGATAAAAGGACAAAGAACAATCAAGTACTTTGAACAGCAGAACACAAATCGAACCATATGCTGTCTTTGTTAGATCAGTCCAGTATCCCTGGGAATTATGTCCCTGCTGGATGATTCAACAGCACACACTTCATGTCCGATGCCAACGGTCAGTGCCAGTGCAGGAAGCACCTTTATGTAGCGGGGCGGAAAGTGAGGGCGTGAGGGTGCGGGTGGTGGAAGGGTGAGAAGAACGTCCAGCTGTCACACCAGTATAGATGAGGAGGTTGTGTCCCATCCCAAACCAACAGCTCATCTTTGCTTTTAATGCGTCCAGTATACACTTTCAGCTGTGTGTGTATGTGATAACTAATGAGAAGATTGATACCACTCAGGTCTGTTCGTCTGCAAGCTGCCAGCTATCTTAACACATGGATAAAGACTGAAGACAGGATAAGCTTGGTTGGCTCTACCTAAAGGTCATAAAATCCCCCCGCAGCACCACTAAAGCTCACTAATTTATAACTCGAGTATCGTTTGTTTAATCTGTACAAAAATGGAAGTGAAAAAAAGGACAATTTGCCATTTTACAGGAGGTACTGAATGTGTCAGACTGCTTCTTGGCCAGGACCACTAATTTCTTAATTGTTACCTGGCAACCAGTCCTGGTGGAAAAAATAGTTTGGTACAAAACCCCCTGTAATACTACAGGTTGTTGTTTTAACAAAACAAATGAGATATAATGTGTTAATTAGTGAGCTTCAGAGTCGCAGGCAGGGGGAATTTGCTACCGTCTGGACAGAGCCAGGGTTGGTGCGAAGTTAGCTGGCTGTGTTTTATTTACCGTACACACACGAGCTTGGTATCAATCTTCTCTTTTACCTCTCAGCAAGAAAGCGAATAAAATAACTATTGCTATGAACACTCTGTAGCTGGCATGTGTTGATATGTGGATAGTTAAATTAACAATTAATAAACAACATTGGCATTGAACGTTCAAACATGTTGTCATTGAACATCATCCAGTCAGCTGGTAGCAGCCATCTGACGAGTGGGTTGGTTACACCTAATATATTCACCAGCCGAAACAGCGGGGCGGGGATTGTTTTTAGCTTGTGAGTCTGTGTGTGTGTCATCATGGCAGAATGTGGTCCTGAAGCAGGAACTACCACAGAGGTGGGTTTAAGTACTTTAGTAGGCGTTTATATGTCTGTCTCAAATTCACCAGAATACCACAATAGCATTGCAACCGTGCAGGGTACAGTCATGAAACTTTACACGTGTGTAGCTGAGATCAAAATGAAGGCTAAGTTCGAAGATGTGTGCGGTCAGACCGATTAGTATTCATGTAATAGTGTAGTGATGAATATGTCATGGGTGTCGCCACTGGTGTGATCCCATAACAAGATGGTCTTTTTTGTCGCTTTTTTTATGCTATACTTTTCTGTTTTGTTTTGGTTTTTTTAAAGTCCCATATTGTAAAAAGTCTTTTTTTTTAATGATGAATTGGGTCTAGGTTTTATATTAATACTGTCTAGGTATTAAAGCACTCCAAGTCCAAAGTCCAAAGAGAAATGCACACGGCCTGTATTCAGAAACTGAGCCTTAAAACAAGCCATTAGGACCTCTGTAACTTTGTGATGTCACAACAAACAAAGCAGTCACCGCTCACATCCATGCCCCAAGCCCAGCCCACCTGAACCCACCATCCATCCTTACAGGACTTGGTTTCTCTTTTATTCAATCAGTTAGAAAACAGTCAGCCAATCAGAAGAGAAGCTCAGAGCCTCCTCTCTTCTGATTGGCTGACTGTTGTTGCTAGAGCTAATTGCTAAAGTTTGAGAGAGAATATGAAAAATATGTCTTATTGGGCACATAAATAAAGCAACATTAATGATCGCTAGAACAGTTTATATACATCAGTATATAGTTGTTTTCGAATATTACTTATGGTTATCTGAATAATTGTCTTTTCTGGCTTCAAACTAAATCATCTCTTTGTAAGTAGAAAACTGCAATTACGGATTTATCAGCATGTCACTGTGAACATGAGCTGTGATTATAAGCTCTACAAAGTAATTTGATAAACTGACTAATGAGCAACATACGGACTGCAGCTTGCTGATCTACTTTTGCAGAAATTTCTGCCAATCACACACTCACCATGTGATAATACTTAAAATTCTGTGCCTCGTCCACGTAGCCTGCTGCTCTGCTCTGCTATCTACTGCTGTGTGTGTGTGGCTGCATCATATGTGGATTCTGCTGTTTATCACTCAGCAGCCAACCCTTCAGACGTGACCTGCCCGTGCCTGCTTTTATGTACTGCAGCAGGATATAATTTGTATGCATCCTGCATATATTTCTGTGTGCAGAAGGTACTGTAAAGCATATTAATTTATAGATGAAATCATATTACACTGCCATGTCATCTTATTCCACAGTGTCTCTTTCCAGTGCAGCTTTAAAGATGAAGATGAATGTGGTTACAGCATTTGCATGCAGGGCTATGAAAAAATGCAGCTCACTGCAAACCACTAAATATCTCTAATGTATTAAAGGACATAATGCATTACAGCTTTAGCAGTGAATCATCTGCTATACTTCCACTGCTTCCTCCAATTGCCATCGTCTGCTGTCCATCACACACACACACACACACACACACACACACACACAGACACACACACACACACACACACACACCTCTTACATAATGTGTTAGGTAACAAGCACTGCCAGGCTTTTTTCATCATTGGTTTCAGCCAGTTTAACCAAATCACTCAGTCGTTGCTATCTCTTAATTTGACTTCTTAAGAGTAATGGCTCCTTTGCACACAAAATGCAGTATCTAGTTATCTGGATCCATTTGTAAGTCTCCTATTCTTTCCAATGAGGAGCAGCGAATCACTCAAGCACAGCATGATGGCATTTATCCAGCGGTAGAAGTGGGTGGGGCAGGAATAAATGTTTAATTCAATAAACTCTAACTGCCCGTAGATCCATTATGTGTTGCCTTGCAGAAACACGATGTACTGAACACCTCAGTAAAACAGACTAAAACAATAATCTAAATTCATTTCAATTCGATTTTATTTATATAGTGCCAAATCATAACATACATTATCTTAAGGCACTTTACAGAGTAAGGTCAACATCTTAAAAACTTATGGAGAGAAACCCAACAGCTCTCACCACAAGGAAGCACAGTGGAGAGGAAAAACTCTATTCTAAATCCGTTTCAAAATGTATTCTAACACTTCAGTCCTGCCGTTTATTCCAGTCATAAATGCTTTGTTTAAATCTGACTCATGTATATCAGACGTGGAGTTTTGAGACAGCTCATACCAACTATTTCCCGTGGCAAAATTGCAGATAAAACGGATGAAGCTCACTTTTTGGGACTCCGCTGTATGCGGAAATATGTGGATGAGAAATTCGTGTGTGTACAAACTTCTCCGAAACACTACAGAGGTTTGTTTTGTGGATAAATATGGACATTTTCAATTCAGATCTTATTTGAATTCTGGTCAGGTTTTGGTTGCTAGCTGACAGCGAGCTGTAAGCTTCAGCGTGTATTGCTGTTTTCTATGTGAAGTGTTGTGTATTGTGTATTTATTGTCATATTTTACTGCTTGGTTTGTTTTTTTATATTTTCTTTCCACTCGTATTCCAGAGCTACATAGCATATAATCTGAAATTTATTGTGTTTGTCTGCGTACATATGAGTCAATTAAACCATGTCCATGTAAATGAATTAGATCAAATAGATCAATAAGGAAAATATTTTCAGTTTAAGTTGTGTGCACAAGTTTAGGGTTAGAGTACATTCAAAGTATAAATGAAAAATAAAGTATAAATAAAACACACCAAATACAGAGGATTTCGCCAGAACACGTCATAGTGGCAAATGAACGTGGATGCGAGCAGGACAAGAGACTCTGACTTGGTGATGAACTCAATTCACCCTCATTGTGGCAAATTCACTTATGGTGTTAGTTAGGTTGACTGTCAACAAAAATTAATAACTCAAATAAGCCGCAGCCCTAAAGTATGCGCATGTGTATCTTTCTCTCTGTGTCCACATGAAAGATCAAAGTGTGCTGACAGGTGGTCATTATATCCATTATATGTTTTCGTCTGTGTGCATACCATGTTGTACGAGGTCATCGGATCATCTGCAGCATGTGCGCCGAAGGGTCTGAACACTAACTCCAGCTGGTTGAACTCCAGCTGTCTAAACATGATGTCACGCGCCTGTGCTCTGGTGTTGACACTCCCAAACTGACTCCTACCCACTAACCCTTCACTGAGGAGTGTTATCTCTGTGTGAAGTCAGACTGGAGGCTGTGGAGGGAAATCTGGATTAAAGGGGGGAGGGTACGGGAGCAGGTAAAATTTGGGACACACTCGCCGCTCTCTGCCGTGAGCAAGAAATGTTAGAGACCACGGATACTGCTGGACAATTTGCACTGACAGAAGACTTGCTTATTCAGATGTTGACTTATCTCTATATTATCTACTGTTTTACTGCAAACATCATCCAAAGCAGTCAGCGTGTGCAATAACATAGATGGACATTCGTTTTTAATTGATTGATGGGTTTTGCAGTTCATTTATTAGCTTTTGATCATTATCAGTAGATGGGAGTTTCTCTGGTTGTCATGGAAATCTAGATGTTCAAATATCCTTTTTTCGGAGCAGTTTAAGAGCTTCTCATCCAAGTTGGCTTAAAGAGTGACTATTCAACTTTTGAATAAAGAAATAAAACATCAAAGTTGAATTCATGAGCAGTAAAATATACTCTGGCGCACTATTATATATTATATATTCACAACGAATACTTGAATGGAAATTTGAGCATCTACAATCCCATGACAACCAGGTACAACTTCAGCCGCTGGGGACGAACATGTGATATGATCAAAAGCTTCAACTGCTGTCAAACCTTGAGGTGAGGGTTTTTTTTTTGGTCAAATAATCAAATTAATTTTTCCTTTTCTTCCACTTCAGCCTCACACCATCCCTCTTGCACTTTCCAGATCTCGTCATTCTATCACTTTCTCCTCAGAGATTCCCTCCTTTGTCAGTCGCATGACGCTGCTCTTCCCTGCACACCTGTCCCTCGTTGCCCTATCAGTGCCACAGTAAATACGCCAGTCACCCATTAGCAGCTGGACAATAGTTTTTAGCGAACACTACTCAAACAGGAATGTGCTTTAGCTGGGGACTATCTTCAACCCCAGTCTGATACACGTTTGGTGTGAGCATCTAGCAGGACAGCGTTGCAGGACTGAGTAAGGTTAAGTGCCCGTGTTCATTGAAATAAAGAAACATGTCATCCAGTGCAACAGTGTCGTTCACTGATGTGTTTTTGGTTGTTGAAAAACAATGGAGCTCTATGGCACAGAGAAATAAACTCTTTCAGGCTTTAGCTACACAGACAATATTTTAGCAGGATAAACTGATTGTTGGTTTGGGGCTTTTCATGGGATTTGTTAACAATAAGGAAAATAATAGGATAATACCAGGCTCATCCTTTTAAGACAGTAAAACCTGTCTGTCCTGAGCGCATTAGCTACTGATGAAACTTGATTGTTTTATCTATTATTTTATTTCCCCTCCACTTTATCCTAGCCGGCTTGGGACGGCCCTACATATGACAAACCCTTCGTGCCAATGTGCAAACAAAGGCAGGGATGGATAAGTATATAGGCACATGACTGGGATTGAGCTGCAGACAGTCAAAGACAATATAAAACACATGCACAGCCGCTCCGACAAATACATACAGGAACGGTCTCATTATTTATCTCCCTCAACACCTGTTAGCCGGAACAGTGTGTGCAAAACACAAAGTTTCATATTCATGTGTTGTGCAAGTGTCAAGGAACACGGCATGGGCAGATGTTATCATTTCTGCGGCAGAGGCACAGAGTGAGTGGAATTGGTAATACACTCATTAGAAAGCCAGTGGCAGAAATCTCATTAGTTTTGACCATTTCATAATTAGACAGGGGATTTATTATTAATCACACCATTAAGCATGGAAAGGCTCAGTCTTATCCCATGCCCCTTCTCACTCTTAACCCCCCCGCTCCTGTTCACATGGGCTTGATTGACATTGCCAGAGGTGTGACTGTATGAAAAATGAGACCTCACCTGTTCGACCTTGGCATATGTGGAATACTAAATGGACACAGTGAATGCACGGAAATCCAACTTCCTTTAAAATGACGAAGGGGGGGGGGGGTTGCTTACAGACACTACAGGAAGTTCACCTGGAGGTTACCTGCCCGTTTCAGAGTGAACAAAAGTGTCATCTCAGTTGTCGTGACAATTTTTTTCTTAACACACGGGAGCCAGCAGCCAACCCCCGCCTCCTTAACTCTGTCTAAGGTCTTTACCCAGAAGTCTGTGCTGTTATCCAGTTACACCGCATTATAAATTAATCCTCCTCAGCTGTCTGACCCAGAATCTTCTCCCCACTGTGCCAACATGCACGCTGCTTTCTGACCTCCGTCTTTTGTTTTATCAGTGATCCTCATTAACCTAATGTGGCCTTTCAAGTGCAGTTGTTCAACGGTAATTGTGCCGTGCGCCTGGGTTTGTTATACACACTCATACACATGCACTTTATAACTAAATATTTATTTTCCAAATTTTCTTTCTCTCCGTCTCAGTCACTTACTCTTGCAGTTTTTCTGTGCAAGTTCTCACACACACACACACTTTTCTTTACCACTGCTTTACACCAGCGTTTGTTCTTGAATTGCTCGATCAATAGATGAGTTGAAGAAAAATCTTCTGTCGTGTGACCTCTCACCGTAAACCTCCAGCTGCTTTGGTTAGTGCTTGTCTCAGCCAAAGTGATTTTTGTTACATTTGCTCACTCAGACCAGTAGACTTGACACTGTGTGGAGATTTGGCGCTGCTTAACCTCATTGCCTTGCTTTCAGTATATTAAGTAACTCTCACAGCCAGAATATGAAATGTTGAGGAGGTGCCTAGAACTCGAAAGATAGATTTTATTGCATGAAAACAAGAGTACTGTAGATAAACAGGCCTGCCTTGATTTTTCAGCCCGACGTTTCCGTCAGGTTGCACACTGCACTGCACCGACTTCATGCATTACAGCTTCCTTCAGGGTCATGTTTTTCTTTGCAGCCATGTTTACCAGAGCAAATGTAAAAGCCTCCTCCTGATTGGACATCGACAATCAGATGCGTCATCAGCCTCATTCAGACAATAAACTCCTCATTGAAAACGTATTCAAAACCATGCGTGTGTGTGTGACTGGACAGAATGGATCAGCGTGACTGTGTGTTTACCATGAATGGATCAGTGTTGTGCTGTGGTTCATTTCCAGGGTGGAGACATCATCAGATTCAAAGTAAACTACTTTTCCTTTTTACCACAATGTAATAAAGTTGCTATGCAAGAAACTTTCAATTCAACATAGTGGCAGTAAAAAGCCGGTGAAAATCTGACTAAAACATCAACAATACAAAATAAAAATCCATGTGAAAACTGGATTTTTATTTCTATTTTGCAGTTTAACAATTTATTTACTTTGAGGAATAATCAGCAACTCATTTCCATTTTCTCTCTTAATTTCCAGAAGCATTTTCTGAACCGTGCTCCCCACAACAGGATGTCGTTTACTATGAAAACTACGATACGCAGCTCGTTCTTACTGCAGGAAAACAATTTTTTTTTTTCCTGGGAACATGAAATCCAAACAAAAATCATTTAAACTGATCTGCATCTCTGACAAGGTTTTGATGGTTTAAAAAAAAAATAAAATAAAAATTGTGCCTCATTAAACAGCCCATCCTCCACAGTTGTTAAAGTGAGGTCTGTTTTAGCTGCTGCTCTGATCACTTTGGCTGTTTTGCAAGTGCTCTGTTGCTGTTTGTGTGTCAGGTTTTCACTGTATATGAAAGGACCTCACATTACATATGGTGTTCGAGTACTGACAGCATTACAATGGCGTATGTCAAAAGGGTCCCTGTATTGTACGTACTGAACTTTGTACAGAGAGTTTTTATTAAATTGGGCTGTGTGAACATGTCGTGCTGTGGAGGATATATGAGATGCTGTTTTACCACAAATATAAACACACAAACTGTCCTGGATGCCCTTGCTGATTTTCTTCATTATGCACATCTCTTCAGATAAATACATTTTGGCTGAGCTGCAAAGTTGGCATCTAGAAAAAGAGAAAAAACAGGAGGTGCAATAAAGGCTGACAGAGACAGATTCTTCAAGTAGACCTTGACGCTACAATGCCAGCTTCTTTTTCTGCCACTCTAGACAAAGTATTCATTCATACTGCCATTCAGTGTAACATGCCTCCAATCCAGATAGGCCAAAATAGAAAAACATGAAAAGAGAAGAGGTGTCAGGTGTCATATGATCACAATGTCCCTTGGGTCAAATACAGATGAGGGCCCTTGTTGCATTTTACCCACCTTTATATCATAAGTGTGGCTTTTTTTTTTTTTTTTTATGCCACAGGGCACATCATATGGATCAGAAAAGACAAGTTCATTCATAGAAAAGAAAAATGTCATTTTAGTTGAGGGGCACAACAAAAACAACAGCAGAGAAATGATCCAATCTCTCTGCTTCAAATGATTGCAACATTTTAATGGAGACATAAGTGATCATAATTACTCAATAGTAATTTCAATTCGTTGCGGTGATTGGCAGGGACGTCTGTCTCCTCCAAAACACCATCACAGTTTCAAGTTTTCACAGGCATTTTTATCTACTAGATTTCAAGAAATTACAAATTCAGGGAGCATTTAGTTGAACTAATTTGAATTGTTGATTTAAAGCAACATGGTATTTGCATCTCAGAGAGATTATTACAGGAAGAGCTCATTTTCACAGATTTATTTATATACTTAAGGGCTCAATGGAAGCCTGAAATGAAGTAAACCTAAATTAGATGAAGAGCCATCAGTGGTTAAACCCCCTCATCACTTGATTGAAGAAGCATAATCTAGCTTAGTTTTCTGTTGGACCATCATCCTCCTACAGACACACGCACACTCACACATGTGCACTCTCTCTCTCACACAATAGACCACACACATTCCCACTATCCAGAGCCGTCTGACGAGGATTAGCGATTGAAAGGCCGAGGCGTGGGAACCACTTCCTCTCCCAGTGTTTTCGTGCTGAAATCAGGTCTCCTGAGGGAAATGACATCAGCGCAGTTCAAACAACGATCCGTTTTGAAACAAAGGATGTCCAGCTCTGGGATTTGCAAGCAGGTCGTTCCTAAGGCATCGCGTTCTGGAGGTGCAAAGGTTTTCACTGATGAGAGCAATTAGACAAACAACTCAAAGAGTTTCAAATGGGTACTCATCCCAATCAATGACAAAGTTATGCTACATCTGTGTGGGCAGTTGAGGCCAGTGTTAATTTATTAGTCTAATTGTTGTTCCCAGAATTGTATGTCCCCACGCACCCACAGTTTAGAGCAGTGGTGCCCGTGGGGTGGGCTGCAAAGGTGGTGCAAGTGGGCCAACAAAACCTCAACAACCCCAACACAAAATTTAACTATAAAATACATGTATGTATGTGTATATATATATATATATATATGTATGTATATATATATATATATATATGTATGTATGTTTTTAAATTATCTTTAACGACGTCTATGTAACAACGTATCTTTTTTTTTTCTTCCTTCCTCGTATTAAGGCCTATCACTGTGATAAGCCAATGATAGGAACTTTTATGTTATGATGTCAGGTGACCTTTCACCTGCATTTGAGATACAAATAGAATATTACCTTTATAGCCAGAGCAGGAACTGGTCCTCAACATGTTCAGTCCACTTCAGTGCAAACATCACATCACCAGAATGTCCCCTTTTATTAGTGCAGAAATAATCAGAAAAGCAATTTATTCCTCTATTACTTGCAATTTCACATTGAAGCTCAACCCTCCTGTAATCACACCGGGGTTGCCAGGTTCGTCTATCATGAACATGTGACTCTTTGACATGTCACTTTAATAAGAAAAAGCTGGCTCGGCTTGGCACATCCTGAATCTATCTCTGTACCAAGTGGGTGCACAGAAAACAAACGGATATCGATCTCTTCAAGTGAGTGAGGATTTGTCAGCAAACAAGTACATTTTCCAAACTGTCTGACTTTTCCTTTAACTGCCTGAACACTCACAATCCAATCGCACACAATTCAAGCAGCTGAGAAAAACCTGTTACATATGAAGGTTGCCCATGACCCCTCTGGTCACCTTCATCTTCTCATCCATCAGTTTCTAAATCAACCTGCCATTCCTAAATCCATTCCCCTGCTTTGAAACACAAGAAAACATCTTCTGTTTATATCTCTGTCCTCGGCTGCCTCCACCTGCTTCTCTCTTTCTCCTGAGGATTTCGTGACCTACTTTGAGAAGGTTTTCAATGCCATCTAGTCTGAACACAACCGCCTCCTTTAACCCTACAAACTTTGACTTAACACGTTAACTAACCATGATAAATAAAGACCTGCCGCTGCTTTCCCCCAGCGTGGTTTCGGTCTGTTCTGTCAGGCCTCGCTGCTCCGCAGAAAGGTGCCTCTGTTGCTCCCACTGTTCCCAGCTTGTTGCCAAATGTACTGATCCAACATGGCAAGCACAAGCTGTGATACATCTTCCCACACAGTGTCAGCAAGTAAATAAAATAAAACCAAATTCCTCAAACACCTTTCTGGATGCATAACATCTTGTTAATTTCACAAATCTTTAGCTTTCTCTCATCTCTCTGGCTGCAGCCACAGTTTGTACCGATGTTTTTTCAGGTCACTCGGGCTTTGATCATTTTTGCCTTGAAAAAAAAAAAAAAGAATTTATTCTCCTGCTACCTTCATTAAAGATAAGTAGAATGAAACTCTAAAGGTAACCTTAGCCTTAAGTACCACAAAACTGCTGAACAGCAAAGTAATGTTCTTAATCAATAACCACTACCATTGCAGTTCTCTTTGGCTATGACATCGATTTTTTTTGCAGCGCTGTCTTTGAATTACTCGCAGCGCCTCTTGTTTACCTTTTGAAAAGTTATTTCAACAAAGAAAAAAAAAAGAGAGCCCTAACAAAGAACAGCTTCACGATAATGCCTTTAAGCTCCTTTCAGTCTGCGCTTGTCACTTAGGAATGAGCCGAGGAAGGAAACGTGAGGAGAACAGAGGAGGGTGAAGAAAGTGGAAACTGGGACGGAGACGCCAGAGAGAGAACAGATCAAGACAGATGCGCCACTACAAGCAAAAATCTTTCCGATCTAGCAAAGGGTATTTGTCTGTTTTGAGTCGATCTTCCGGTGTCAGGAAGACAGTAAGGGCACAGGGGAAAGCCTCTCTCAAGTGTGACCTATCGATCATGCCTCGCGGCGCGTCCCTGGGCGGAGCTTAGATGACCAGTTTAGGCAGAGCGGGAGGACAAGCGCGGAGAGACAAGAGGATTTACCGACGGCAGACAGCTGGTCCCCGGGGAAAACGGGACAACGGGTATGACTTGCAATTACGGTGGTAACCAGTCCAGGAGGAGTCCAGAGCTGGGAAGGGTGCTCAGAGCGGAGGAAGAGGATGAGCGTCGCTTCCTTCGGTTTCCACAGACCGGCATGCAGCGCGGCAGCAAGCTGACAGACATTCACAGGATGTAACAGAGACACGGAAGAGAGATTTTCCCATGCGGTGCGGCACATCTGCTGCCAGCCTCATTAGTGTTAATGAAATGTATGTGTGCATCAGTATCTGTGATATATTAATATATATATATATATATATTAGATGCACAGATTACCGTTATCATTATGACAGCAAAGGTTACAGTATTTCATCATATAGCACTAAATACTTATTTTCTGGGAGCTGCACAGATGTGTTTTAGTAACAGCGGTGGCTCTTGACAGGATAGATTATTGTTTGATTATTGCTCCAAGGTTTTACTAACTAAGAAGGCAGAAGCGTGTTACTAAAATAACGGCAGACTTTTTCAGTGGTTATTTGCAAGCAGTTTCTAAACTGACACATTACAAGAACACTATAGGACGTAATTAACTGGATTCATCATGTAATAAAACTTTTCTTGTAAAAAGAAAAGAAAAAAGCAGTGAAATGGGAATTAAATGTGACAGTTAAATGAACCATATACCAAAATAAGAGTTTCACACTTTAAACACTTTATTTAGACTTTCTGCATTTTGCATACTTAACTAAATTTACCACAGGAAAAAATAATAAATAAGGTAGGTTGTGTTTAACTCATTTAACTTGTATGTCCTCTGTTGTGAACATGGCCTGTAGCACCAAGCAGAAGCACCGGTTACCTGAAGTTTAATAAAGCTGTGCAATGATTTAGAGCGATGGTCCATCGTAAAGTATTTAAATAATTACCAAAATGAATTAATCAGTCACATTTTCCGAGATTTCCGTTATTTCCTTCTTTAATGTTTAGAGTTTCAATTCGGTCTCATGCTTACGAGACTGAAATTGATGGATGTGCTTAAACGCATCTGCAATTTTGATCCAGCAGGAGTCTGCCATCTAGCAGACTGAGAGATAATCATCGGATAATAGCAGCCCCGTCTGAAATCATATCCCCATCATTTTCCAATAATTATTATATTATTGGTGGCTGGTTCATCATATCTCCAGTTCCTAAAGACCGTTCAAGTTCATGGGACATTGAATCAACTATGAAGTATGAAGGGAATAAAGATTATCTCTTGAATGTTATTATTTCAGGTAGGTTTTCTGACTCAAAATAGCGTTCACACAGTTCATAGAACATGTTGCTGTTATCTAAAATGGTGGTCATACCAGACCATCATCAGATCGTCTCAGCTGTTTCAAACCTTGTCATTTAAGCGACATCACTGCGCTCCTCAGCAATCATTTTGGTTATTACAGGTTGGTTTTAAAGGTCCAAATTGCATAAAGTGAAATGTATTAATTCCATGGTAACACTGTGAAAGTATCAAAGTGCTTAATCCACAGAGAAATTCACACAGCCCTTATTCAGAAACGGTCCCTTGACACAAGCCGTCCGGGCTTCCATAATTTAATGATGTCACAACGAAACTGTCACCACCCTCAGCTTGGCCCACCTGGACCCACCAACCCTGCAGGATTTGGTTTCTCTGAGAGTTTTTTATACGATCATTAAGGACTCTGGAGAAGCATATTTTCGCTATATACGCTGCCGTCACGCCGATGATGTCCCTGATCCCTATACACTCACCTTAACATCGCTCCTCCCTAAACCCTCTCTTCTGATTGGCTGTTCATTGGTCGGTTCTTCCTAGAGCTCCAGAGAGGAACCTGAGACAGGAGATGTAAAACTACTTTGAGCTGTTTTATGGTACTTACTACCACAAATATATCAAAACCTCCAATTAAACACTGTAAAAGTGTAAAATATGGGACCTTTAAATGCTAATAGAAACAATGGCTGAACCAAGAAAATAAAGATTACAGTTGTTGTAAACCAGAATTATCCTTTGAGATAGTGCTACTGTACCTTAATCACTCACATAACACATTCTTCATGTGTTCTACCAGTTCCACAACTAAATCTAATAAGTCAGGGAACATGGAAGTGTCACATCTCCAGTACATCCTATGATCCATCACATCCTTGTATTAACTGGCTTAGATGTGAAAAGATGAAGAGATGAGTGGACAGCAGTTGATTTTGAGGGTCAGTCTATTCCCCTCTTAATAACCTGTGTCAGACCTCATATCAGATACAGTGTCATGAGCTCATCCTCTTCACTCTGGCTCATAAAGATACTCAATGAATGTAACCTTACCAATTCCACTTAGTTACACACTTCCCCTCATCTAAGTGTGTGTATTTTAAATCCCAGAAGCAATTGTGACATTTATAGAGTGAATGCAATTATTGAGTTATTTCACCACCGGGACAACCTGGTGGAAGAGGAGACAACATGACATGGGCTAAGATCATCTCCAGCCTTGAGATGCTTTTGGGAAGAAGGGACGAGGGCCAGCACAGGGACGGTGTGTGTGTGTGTGTGTGTGTGTAGAGTTGGCATGGCTTCCTTCACTGCCTGGTGCACCAGGCAAACCAGGATAATACATGTATTTGGGCGGGTTGAAGTTTTTACTACAAGCACCTGTGAAACTGTGAGAATTACACTGATATAAGAAACGTGACAAATTAAATGATAGTGATTATGTATCAATAAAAGATAAGATAGAGTAAGAGATAAGAGTTGGACCAAACATATTGTAGAAGTTAATTGAAAAAGTAAAAAGGACACAACGATCACAATAGAATAGACTAGGCTACCTAGGCACAGGTAAACTTCACAAGAGAGATTAGAGAGAACAAGTCCTCCAATTTACATGACAACAGCTACAGTTAGTTTATCTCAACCCTCAGATATGACCTATAGGAGTGTGGCACACCCACTTTTGTGTTCATGTCCAATTTTATTTGTCCTCAGTTAACTTCTAGCGACTTCAGGGGCATTTCATCAGCCTAGGAAAATTAGTGAGAATTACTATATCTAATTTTTTAAATGTGGACTGTACAGAAGGACAGTAAAGCAGAACAGCACCTCAGGTGGAACTGTTGGCATGGGAACAGTTGCGCCCACTTTGCCTCAAGAGGGATCTTCCGCCCACACCCCAAATGCAATCTGGAAGGCAAAGCGAGTGCTCTGTGTCTTCATTGCTGCTGAGTTTTACCTGCACCTTGAAGTAATCTTGGTAAAAACAACTAATATCTACCTTTTGAAAAAACAAGTTTTATTTGTATGCTTATGTTGTGAGAGCATGTGACATTTTGAGCATTTATGTGGAAATATGAAAGTTTGGAAACCTGCGACAGCCTCAGGCTGCAGGTTTGGGCTTAGCAAGTGAAGTAGTTGCCACACCGCTGTAACATGGGTCCCTGTTCCTGAACGTAGTCTTACAGGAATCTCTCTGTACTTTGTACTTTCAGCTCCTACGCACTTCATGGACACCGGGTTGAACTGTTTTTATGTTTCAGTGCCTTGGATATAAGTACATTTCGAAGAGTACAGAGTTTGTTCACATTGAATTTATTGACTTGTGAATGTAAAAATGTGAATGAGAATGAGTTTCAATAATATGTGGATAATGTAGTGCCCAGGACAAGTGCAGTTGTCCACTATAATTTCCAACAGCTAAATGAAACTAGCTTCAAGTTGAAGGTGTACCATTATGTTACACTTGAAATTGTGAAATGTCGACAGTGAGGATGTCTGTTTTTTCTCTCGTAATAATTGTGGGAAAAGATGGACACTTGGGCACTTTAAGGACACCGGGACTGAAACAGTTATGTGCACAGAGATATTATCAGTGTGAATGGGACATAAAATGCGAGGTGCTCTGCGTCTTCATCGCTGCTCAACTTTACCTGTAACTTGCAGGTTACTGCTTAGAATTTCATTTTTGTTGCTATGGTACCGGTCCCTGGGATCCGTAACAGGAGTGCACCAGCAGCAGGCGTACTGGACCTTCATCGTCATGGAAACTGTTATAAACACGCAGTTAAGATTGTGGAACAGTTAGGGACTGAAGAAAGTGTTGACTATGGCTTTAACACAGGAATCAAATAGCTGCATCCTGTGTTTTGGTGAGCTAACCCTCTTAACGCAGACTTTGTCGCCCCATATACCACATCATCCGACTTCCTCGTTTGCTCCCGTCATAATCACTAGAGGTCGCATTTCAATTAAACAGAACTACGGGTTGTAATGAGCTATTTGCACAAATGACCTATGGGTTTGTCTCCAGTTAGCCCAACATCTACAGTTATCTGTGACCAACTGCTGGTGAGAGAACATACTTATTTCTCTCTCCAATTAGAAAACCATTTCATACTTACTCCTTCCCAGAAATACAGTGAACAACTGGAAACACATGACAAAATACTAGATGAAATGCATTGGGATTTGCATAGGAAATGCATTCTTAAAGCTTTCTGAAATAGTTCTCACCAAATTGATGAGGATGAGGAATGCATTCACGTGCATGCGTGAGTGCAGGTAGCCTCTCTGCTCGTTTTTAAGCATGCAAGAATTGTGCTCATACCAATTTCCATACTGATTGTGGTTACCTCTGTGTTATCCCTTAGGGGGAGGACAATCTCACATATTTCTGATTTTTGCAAGATTACTTTCCCTGTGATGAGAATGAAGCGACGTCACACATTGTATTCCACAGCCTTTTCGATGGTATGATTTGTTACAGGCTGAAAAAAAAAGGCACATTAGTTTTACCGCAATAATTAAGCGTCTTATTTTTTATTCTTTTTGGTCTTGTTTGGATTATCTGACAAAAGCTTACAGTGGATATTTTCAGTTTGTCACATATTTGCTACAATTCAGTAACCATAATATAAAATCGAGTTAAATCAGAAGGTCAGGAAACAGACGGCCCTTGATGCTAAAACATTTACCGTGTGTGTGCTAATGACTACATCACTCTTATAAAGTTTAAATGTTGGACAGCCTCGGGCTCTGAGACAGGTGTTCCTGCACCTGAGGAATTTGAAAAGAGGAGCGAGGGGAATGTGATGGATCACTGATCACTTTGTGCGCCTTGTGTTTGGACCGAGTGTCACGAAGAGGGAGTTGTAACCAATGATCTTAGATGATGTGCATTCCCCTCTCTGCTGGGTGTTCAAGTTGCCATAACACACAGTAACACACTCATGTCCCAAAGTGTGCTTTCCGCCCTATCTGTTCATTGCACAATATCTGAAGAACAACCATGAATAATGAAATTAATACTAGTGCACGTACATGCACGTATGTGTTTGCTATAATAATAATATCACTAACACTGGGAACAGGCAGTTTGGGGATTGCTCACAGAGTGCATTTTAGAAACGGCATAATTGTTTACTGAGTCAATAGCAAGACGCTAGTGAGCATGAACAGGCACAAATTTGCTCTAAATGCAAAGACGAAGACTTGTCCGCATGAATTAAAAACGTTTCAACTTGAGCGAAAGATCTGTGTGCATTGAGGCTCTGTGACTCCACTTCATCACTGTGCAAAGACAAGAAATAAAGGACAGGAAAATAACACACACACACATTCACAATTCGCCGCAATTTTTACAGTCACAGCCATTCTGCTCTACTTACGTCATGAAAACATGAAAAACTTCCCCACGATGAAAGACATTAAGAGCTGTAAGATGAGCCCAGGATGTTATAATTGAAGAATTACTTAAAGTTACAACTCCTCCAGTCATAATTCCGTCACATAATCCTTTCATGTTATGAAAATGGATTGTGCTCACTTCACAAAAGATATTTGAAGGCAGTCTCTGCTGATTAGTTAAATTGCTCAGCAGTTTAACTTAAAAGGAAAAGGTGCTCTGAGACTTAAACGACGTAACTCATGTCTTCCTTGTCTCTCTTTAAACTTTCAAAGGCATTTTTGTAAGGTCCTTAAACTTACAAGTGAATTACAAACAAAATCATCTTTACACAGGCACAGTGTGCGTCAGTACATCGTCAGTATGTGATGAAGCCTGTACATTGTTTGTTTAGTAAGTGCAGGAGAACTGGACGGCCAGTCATTTGTGTTGCTAATTTTAGGCTCTCCCCAAGTCTCACTTCATCAAAGCACGCAGATCAAAGCGGCCAGCTGTCTAATTCACCTTTTGGAATACATTGCGTCTCCATGACTCTCTTCAGAGATTATTGACACTATAAAGCCGAGTGCTGACTAGTTTCATAAACAGACCTTCTTAAATCTGGTATCTCATTAGAAATGAGTGCATGTTTGGTAGAAGGCTGGACTTGAATTCCGTATATTAAAGAATATATAAATGTCGGCGTGATGTTTTCTCCGTATGGGATGAATCGCTGACCTTGAGGCGCAAACATTCGGTGAGCAAACCTGACTGACCGACTGTGGAGATGCGTATCGCATATGGATTTTCTGTGAGGCCCTGCAGCCTTATTGGAATGTGAGATCATCCTCACTAAAGAGCGTCTGCCTCATCATAACTTAAGGCTTGAGTTCCCATGCGGTAAATCAGATATGGGCTCATGCATCCGACCCTGAAGTGATCAATGTGAGTCACGTGACGACGGCTTGTGTCTCGCCTCTTGCCAAAAACTGCACAGGATATTAGGTACACATGGGTAAATTTTAATTTGAGGTGCAAATGTGAAATTGTTTTGTCTACTTCCACTTGACAAATTCTCTCTGTAGATCCTCGCTCGTTGTGAATGTAGCCAGCTTTGCCTCATAGTTTGTGTTTTCTTTTGAGACTTCCTATAATCTGTCTTCCTCCTCTTGAAAGCTGCACTGATATACAATGTTTTATATTTCTGTCACAACAAACACTGTGGGAGAAGTTTCTCAGAAAAAGTAGCTGTCATTATCTATCACTTTTAAAACAAAAATGATCACTTAATTTGTTATTCACTTCATTTATCTTCCCTTCCACAAACAGTGCTTCCACCTGCAGAGCTTGTGAAAGAGTGTGTGTGTGTGCGTGTGAACTGGTAGAACGTGTGTGTGAGAAACTAGACTAAAGGGTGTTTTCTCTCTCTAGGTCAAATAAATAGGACCCAGGACAATATCGAGGCGACTGAACCCTTAAACTAAAACAATGTCCACTTGTGACCCCTTGTCATAGGTAACCTTAACCCTTTAGATCAGTTTCTGTAGCATCTGGTGATGGCAACGCTCTCTCCCTCCCTCTTTCCTGCTCTCTCTTGCTTGGTGTTTCTTATGTTTAGTTATTCCTCCCTCAATAATAACTACTTCAAAGTAGTTTATTTGCCGTAATGGAGGCGAGGCTCAGTGAATTGGAAGTGCTTCTCAGCTTCCCTGCAGATCCCAAGCAGCTGGGAAACTAGAGTGGCAAGTTGACTGCCCATTACAAGAGGTGTAGCCCCAAGCCCAAGGTAGAGGAAGGAGAATGGGAGGCTGGATGTCGGAGCGTGGCTGAAGATGGCAGGTGAGTGGCGGGGCTAGAGAGACTGGCGGAATCATATAGACAGGCGCGGTGTGGCAGTGATTCCTTGACAGGAGCTGGTTGCACGAGTCACAGACACGAGAAGACTTCTGGTGACAGGAGACGAAAACAGACTTAGACGTAGTTTGGCCGATCACTTTCCCGTGTGAGAGACGGAACAATCCGGCGAGGAGTGGACGAAAGCCAGGGGTTCTTGTTGTGACTGTGATGAGAGGATTAGTTGCAGGTGTACCAGGGTGCTCTGGAGATCAGGTGGAGCCACGCCTCTGGCGGGGACGTGTGCGAACAAACCAGACGGGGGAGACAGAGACAGGGTAAAGATAAACACCAGGGCAAAACAACACACACAAGGAAAACCCAGACACAAATTCATTTTAAAAAAGCAAAGGCCAATGAGGAAACTCCAACTCAGTCATGTGACATTCAGCTGACCAGTGGTGGAAATATGATCACTCAGTCAGTCGGGGACATTTGTGATTACAGGGATTGCCAAAAAAGCTGCAATCGAGCCAATAAAGCTATGAGCAACGAGCCAGATTTTGACATACATTTTATTTTGTGTATTTTATTGTTATCATCGTTATTATTGAAATTTAAAGTGAAACACATCAACCGTCAATGTGTCTACTAAAAGTGAAATGGTATTGCACTGCTTGTGTTACTGTTAAAAGTATTGAATTAAAGTACCACAATCCTAACTTTAAACAGTGGTAGGTACCAACAGGTATCTGTATATATGTGATCCACTGAATCCTGCAGAGGCTGACATGTGAGAGCTGGTTTTCAGCAGTAATCTGAGCGTGAGCGTCCGTCTCCCCTGATGTTTTGATTGGTGTCACGCTGAATCGTGCAAGGTCCTGTGAGATCAGAAGTTCTGACGTCAGAGGAGTCCACACATTAATCTCAGTTATTATGTGTGAAAGCCCATCTTTGCTTAATCTTCTTCTGTGACCATATTCATAACTGGGAGACATCATAAGTCAGATCCACGCTTGTGTGTGTGTGTGTGTGTGTGTGTGTGTGTGTGTGTGACTCTGATACAGCACTGTTCCACATCCAAATTTGGTTAGGACTGTAACATTAGCAACCCAGTAGACTCACCAGTTCATGATTTCAAATGCATGTTATGAAGCCATGCACAAAGCTTCAGTTAAATTCTAGGGTTCTGAAGTTTGCAAACATGTGATATGCAGAAAAAGCTTAATGCAAAAACATCTTGATGAGGACAAAAATAACTCATACATGATGGGGACAGTAGAGGAACAGGAAAGAAAATGTGCATGATGCTACACAGTAAACTAATAAAGAAAATATCTGACAGAAAACAACCACTGACATGGAAGAGTGTATTTGACAGGAAGAGTAAAGGGATATAAAGAGATCACGCAATTCAGTGGGTTGAACAAACAATCAGTGGGAAATAAATGGAAGCAAATGATGTTAATGTGTTTCTACATAGATATTATGTCAAATGTGTATGTGTGAGCGTGTGTGTGCTCATCTGGTACAGTCGATTTTTAGTATATATTTTCCTTTGTGCTATATATAGAAAAAAATCAACTGTACAAAATGAATGAGGCTAAATGAGCTTAATGTGGTTCATCCATGCATTAACCAGCGTAAAATTAGTCAGAATTAAATCTTATTAATATCAAGAATACAACATGTGGTCAACATGAGGCCATGCTGTGATGATACCAGTGTGTCGAAGGCGTAACATGAAACAATTTTAGGCCTCGAGCAGTGCTCTACTATCCTGGTCAGGGCAGTGTGGTGCAAAAAAAACCTAAAAATAAATAAACTTGAGCAAGTAGTCTTTTGTGTGCCTTACACAGCGTATTGTGTCTCTTTGTATGGTGTATGTTCCACAGCAATGAAAAAGGTTCCGGGGAGTCTTGGGAAAAGGATTTGGTGTTCCTCGTAGTGACTTGTGGGAGTTCACTGGTGGTTAACAGCAGTGGAGTCACCAGGTGGTGCTGCTGATTGCTCTGCAAGCAAGGTCTCTTTTTCAGGAGTTCCCTTTTTTCTCGGCCAATCCAGTGATATCTCGGTAATTTCATCCTTTTATGCAGTACAGGAACAGCAATGACAGATGATTGATAGTAACACAGTGGTCCTGTCATCGTGGTTGTTCATGCATAATATACCAGCTGTTAACATTCACAATTCTATTATTACTTGAATGGCAGTCAGATCTTATTACCAGCTTTTGTCGACATTGCGTCAAACTGTGATGTCGTGTAAAGAATTGCCTTTTACGGTAAGGTGATTGGAGCACTGGAGAGCTGGAATGGGAAATGGAGATGGGCATGAGGTCACAATATGATATAATTGAATTTTTCTGTTTATTTAGTTGGCATATTGTTTCATGTGCAGATGAGCAGACACAGATATTTTCATCATCATATAATCCCTAACAAAGAAATATGCAAGTGGAGTCATTTGAGATGGCAGGTGAGTAGTTAAGGTTGCTCATGCAAGGTGACGACGGGCAGAGCAGGACAAACAGACAAGTTTGCTTCCAAGTGAACAGGTCACATTTGCTTTCCCATCATGCATGGTTACATTTGGCCAAATAATGGCTGCCAGGATAAATAACCCATGGCAGGTTTGGCTGTTTAGTCAAGCAGTTTTGACCCGTCACATCTCTCCGTTATTTGGTTTGAGATTTTACATACCCAACATATCAAATACGTGCAAGTAACACAGAATGGATGCAATGACTAAGTAGGAAGTAATATCATATTGTTGTTGTTTTATTTGTCTTCACTCTAATAGTATAGAACTTTTCCAGAGACACAGCAGCATTAGTAAACTCAACAGACGGTGGAAGAGTCTAACATGAGAGCAGTTATTGTAATTAAAGCTCTGTGATTAAAGAAAAACACATTGCTTGGCAGGGAACCAAAGTCAGTGGTTAGAAGGACCCTGAAGCTAAAGTTTTAATATCCATCTTTGGAGAACACGTTAAATTTTTGGACAAGAGTGTGTTGAAGAGAAGATGAGCGGCGAACGGTCATTTAAAGGCTTTCAGCATATATAGAGCTGCAGAGCTGCTTTAACCTTGATGAAGCTTTCACCTCGGCCCTCCTGTGCTTGTCAGGCCCCGCTCATGATTATACCACTTTGCTCCTATTAACACACTCCTCTGCCCTCTAAATGGTAATCACACACTGCTTTTGTAGTTCAGGGCAATTTTGGATGCAGCCCTATCCATTCTGCATGCAGTCCATCTCTTTCTTTCCCTCTTTCTTTGTGGCCACTGGGAGCCCCGGGGGCTTGTGGAGAAGCCAGTCATGGAGAGCCTGATAAGGTGCAAACTTTGAGTAGCATGTAAAACCCCTCTCTTTCTCTCCAGCTGTCTGTTTCTCTCTTCCGCTACAGTAGGGAGAACCCGCACAGAGGTCATTTATCACTTGTCCCTCTGTATTTGTCCTTTTCTATATTCAGGTTGAGCTGCGTGTGTGGTTTGACTGATAGCTGAGCTTTTGTAGCAATACTGGCAGGGCATTTTCAACGCATTTTTGATTGCTATTTTTTCTCCTTGAACATGAAAACCCTGTCATTTTGTTATAGATATTTCTTTCTCTTCTTGGCCACATGCCATCACACAGTAAAACTAGCCTTGATATAGATTTTTTTTTCCTTCTTTTTTTTTTATTTTTAGCTAGTACCAGATGTACAGGTGGGTGACAATGATGGGTGAGCAAAAACCAGGATGAATTAGTGGAGAAACATAATTAATTCAAAAGCTTCCATACAGGGATAAGGGGCCACTGACTGGTTTGATGAGCAGGAAAATTATATGAAACATGACCCAGTAGAACACCTGTGGAAGATTATGGGTAAGCTAGCCATAGTTGCTTTTACATGATAAGAGGTTATAATACGCCCTCTAAACAGCGCTTCTAACGCCTGGGGCTAGCTGGTTAGTGTGCAAACGTCAGTAGAAGAAAAGTGATGGAAACAGTAAAGGAATAAACTATGATGCTGAACATTTCTTCTAAAATACTAAGTAAACAGCTGTTGATGCTAACGCTAGCTATGTAGCACTCACGAAACGTACAAATAGCTCCTTTAAGCAGAGGTGTGGACTCAAGTCACATGACTTGACTCAACATTTTTTAGCTACACATATATATATAAATATACAGTATACTGTATTATTTCTTGTTGTGTACTGTTTGTGGAGAGGTGGCAAATACTCAGCAAAAATTCCACACATCTAAACAAGTTTAAAACACATCTAAAATCATCATACATCCACATAAGACCACTGTCTATATATATATATATATATATATATATATATATATATATTTTTATATAAATGTGTTGATGGTTCTATAAACTTTTCAGCTCTGTAACATTAATTTGCGCAAACATACCTTTAAAACTGCCCTTTTTTTGGACTTCTCATCAGCAGCTTCAGCAAATTGTTTTGACCCCATTCCAACACCTTTGTTTACCTGCGGCTGCTTATAATTGAAACTTAACACGAAGCATGTCCAGGAACTCCTCTGATTAATGAGAAATTATTATAAATAGATGATTTTGGAGTCAAGGTACAAGAGGGACTGAGCACTGATACATTGAGCTGTGGTTGGTTTTAAAGTCTTACCCCAATGTAGTAAAATTGGAGCCATGACCTACATTTCAAACAATTTAGCTGTGAGATTAAGTGTTGGTGTACTTCAAAGGCAGTGAAGAATGTGTGGCCTCGGCGCCTTGAGCAATGCACACTCGTCCACCACAAAGTTGGTGGCTAACTCGCTCATGTGTTTCTATGGGAACAGTAAAGATGGCAGATAGATGGGTTTATTTTAACCCATAGAAATCACTCCTTTGCTGTGACTGCAATATCCTCAGATGATAGCTGTGGAGGACAGTTTATCTGGTTTGTGTGATCGTTGACTCTCACTGATCTTCATTTTCAATTTGTCCCTCCTTTAGACTTCTGCTCGTACACTTTCACTCAGCCTGACATCTCATTTACTTTCATTTTATCAAATCCTACTCGCTTCCTGTTCCTGTTTCTCTCTTTCTCCATCACTCTCTGCTTCCTTCCATATTGGATGACACAATCCTGATCTGAGTTTGGTTTCTAACAGTGAGATTCACTTGATGTGAAAACAGATCGAATCGAGGCCGATGGAGAAGGGAGAGCAAAAAGGGAGAGGGTCTGGAAATCGAGTGGGTGGTTTAACCGTGAGAGCTGGTGTGGCATTTGTGTGTGTGTGTGTGTGTGTGTGTGTGTGTGTGTGTGTGTGTGTGTGTGTGTGTGTTTGTGCATGCATACGTGTGTGTGGGAGAGTGACAAAAAGAAACCAATGGAGATAGTAGTGTGTCATGAAGCTCCATGCTCAGTCAGATCCAGGAATACTGTCACATCCTATCCTCTTCAACACTGGTCTCTGTGCTCTGTGGGCCAGCAAGATCTATAAGAGATGTAGATATAAATACTACACCGTCTTGGCTACATCTTCCTTTAGTGTCCCGAGGCAGCTGCAGCAGAAATCTACAGTACTCCATTGATCGTAATAAGCCATTAAAAATGATTTGATTATTGTTTTAAGCAAACGGCATCAATAATCTGAGGAATAAATTCATAGCGCACATGAATGGATTGTTTTAACATGAATATTTATGATAGCATACAGCACAATAAAAATCATTCATGCAAATAGATATACAAAGAATGTTTTAATTTATTTTCAAATACCTTATTTATTATATCCATATCTATTTCACTATATCGATTTGTCCCATACAAATGCAATTTCCTTTTTCAATTTTTTTTCATGACCCAATTTTCCTTAGTAGTAAATCAAAATAGTAATTTATTTGCTCTTTTAGGATAGGATGAGGATGGCACTTTTCTTTGTTTCGTTTACTGTCACCAATTTGCATGGAAAGAACAAAACCAGCAATGCGTTAGTCCATCTCCCAGTGAGCGTGGCACGGTTGTTGGTGCCACGCGGGCTGGTTTGAGTGTTTCTGAAACTGCTTACCTCCTGGGATTTTCCACACACAGCAGTCTCTAGAGATTTTACTCAGAGTGTTGCCAAAAATAAATTAAAAAAAAGATCCAGTGAGCAGCAGTTCTGCAGCAGAAACACCTTGTTGATGAGAGAGGTCAGAGGAGAATGGCCAGACTGGGGCTGGCGGCTGACAGAAAGGCTACGGTTACTCAGATAACCAAGAACAGAGGCCCACATCAGGTTCCGCTCCTGTCAGCCAAGAACAGAAATATATCAGGCTGCAGTGTCACCAAAACTGGACAGCCGAAGACTTGGAAAATGTAGCCTTGTCTGATAAATCTCAATTTTTGCTGAGGCGCGCAGATGGTAGGGTCAGAATTTGACATCAACAGCATGAAACCAACAGTCTAAGCTGGTGATGGTGGCGTATATTTTCTTGGCAAACTTTGGGCCCCTCAATACCACTCAATCATCATCTGAATGTCACAGCCTATCTGAGTATTGCTGCTGACCATTTCCATCCCTCTATGGCCACAATCTACCATCTTCTAATGGCTTCTTCCAGCTTGATAATGCACCATGACACAAAGCGAAAGCCGTCTCAATCCAGTTTCACGAACGTGACAATAAGGACTGTGAACTTCAGTGTCCTCCTCGGCCTCCAGATGTGAATCCAGTAGAACACCTTTGGGATGTGGTACAACAGGAGATTTGCAGAATGAATGTGCATCTGACAAATCTGCAGAAATGTTGTGATACAATCAAGTCAACATGGAGCAGAAGCTCAGAGGAACGTTCCCAAAATGAGGCTGTTTTGAGAGCAGATAGAAGGCCCTACCGAGCATTAGTATGGTGTTCCTAATAATGTGCTCAGTGTAAATATTGTTTGATCTAAAAAATAAAAAAAGGTTCAGTAATTTCCTATAACATCAGAGCACTGTGGGTTTTTATGAAACTTCGTTCAAACAGGAGTAAATTGTGCATTTGTTAGGGACTGTTTCCAGTTGCGGATTGATACACGTTTGATTCTCCATTGAGATTCTTCCCTTCGTGATGAAGACACGTGTTATCTTGTGCAACAGTGTGGCTCATTTTTGTGTTTTCTCATAGGTTAAGAATGGAGGTCTAAGCCCCAGATGAAGAAGCTTTACCAGCTTTATTTTTTCGTTAGATGTGTTGTCTTTTCATGGGATTTTTGTTTTTTTCCCAGACATTAATTAAAATGTACAATGTGACAAGCCTAACCCTTAAACTTTCTGTTAAACCAAGCAGCCTACCAGCTGATATCGAAGCTGCGTGCCGTGCCTGTTTGTCTGCGTTATTATTTTTAGGTGACCGTGAGTCATGGCTTGTGAGGAAATTAAACAACATTTAATAAGCTCAGGTCTGCTACTTCAAGACTAGATGAGTTTACTGAGACTGCAGCCTTGTGTCATTTGCAAATGACAGCAAGTGGGTTGGTATTTTTATTTTTTTACTTACACTATGTTTGTATCATGATCTGAATGATCTTGTTATAGCCGTCATTGGAGTTTTTATGTATGATCTGGAAATGAGATTTTTCCCACAACGGGATGAGAGAATCTCGGTATATGTTGTGGATCTGAGCTGCAGTGTTGCTATGACTGGACACATGTTCATTAATATCATTTTTAAAGGGACATTGCACATTTATCATGTGTCATTCAAGTGTCAGAGCACTGAAAATCTGAAACTCACAAGCTATAAACTGTTCATATGCTGCATACTGCTGTCAGTCACATTAACACGAAAGCTGCTGGGCACCGAGGCAGGAAAAATTAATAAATAAATAAACTGTAGTTACATTCTGCTGTTTGTGCTGTTCTTCCATCCCCCTCACTCACTGTCTGGCACACACACGCACACACACACACACACACACACACACACACACACACTGTACAACACAGTGAACTCTTCTCTTTGCTCATTCCTGAAAGCAGACACTACTGCCTCTGTCTGGACATCAGTTTGAACTACACTCTGTTCGAAAGCAGGGCGGTTTAATGACCGTCATTTTCCACCGCTCCTCGCTCTTTTGTGTTTCAGGAACTCACTGTGGCCCGAGAGCACGGGGTATTTTATTTTATCCATAGGGTCGCAATATTTCATGATCACTTCAACAAAATTTCAATTTTCCAGCTGAAATTGGAAAATCTATCATCATTTTGTTGCTCAAGTGGTTTCATTTAATTTCATCACAGTGCCCAAGGAATTGTGTATCTGTGTGTGTATCTCTGTGTGTGTGTGAGTGTGTGTGTGTGTGTGTGTGTCTTGGATGAAAGTCTGATTGAAGCCGTTCATGTTATATTTTTTATTGTTGTGTCAGTGTTTCACGTGTGTCTGGTGGATCGTCTTGAAGGAGTGCCACACTGTAGATTTGCAGCCTAAAAGCAACAGTGTAGGTCAGACCGTCATGACAGAAATGGGTCCTTGTTAAAATTGCAGCGTTTATCAGCTTTTGTTGTTGCTCCCTCTGATGCAGTTGTTGTGTTTGGATTGTGACTTCTCAAAACCGAGAGATGTGTAGTTGTAACTCTTTGTCTCAGATTGTGTAGCAGAGCTGTAAGTACACAGAGGTCATGGCCTCTCTATTTTTTTCTGGGAATATGGGAGCCTGAAGTGCAGTTTATATTTTATCATTTAAAGTTAGATATAGTGGGATTTTAAAAGGCAAATACCAAACTCTTTTAGACTCAGTGTCTTTAAACGCTTTAAACAAACCATCATCTAGAGAATTCATGGATATAAAAGTTTTTTTTTAATGAATAAAGAATTAAAAATCAATGGAAAAATATCCAAACTCAAAGAAAAAATTCATTTTTAAAAGTCAAAAAGAGGATGCTTGGATTTATGACCTCATTTTCAAATAATCCTGGCTACGACCTTGTTTGTGAGCTTCATTAATAAATGAATTTCCTTCTCAAAATGTTTCATGTGAATAATATTTACAGGGCACTGAGAAGATAGAACTATCTATGATTACATAAGAACCAAGAAAATATTAGATAAAAAATGTTGCATGGCAGTAATATGGTTTTCATTCTGTCTTATAATCATCTCATGACCCCTCAGATTCATCTTGTGACCCCTTTGCGAAAGCGCTGGTTGGGAGCCAGTGCGTCAGTGGTTCATTCAGTATCTGTTTTGGAATTGGAAATAGCCCACAGACTTTGAACAGGTGCCAACTGCTGTCAGGCGTTTGCAAACCCGGCAAGTCCCTGCCAACGACCTAATGCCCTTTACCGTGTTTACCAGTTGTCTTCACGAGCGGGTATTCGGTTTTCCTTGTGTAACTGTGGAGCTGATACCGCTGTACACATGGAGCTTTCAGCTGTTGCTGCGAGCAGCTGAAATGTAATTGAAAATGATTGTGTAACTGCAAAGCACAGTAGAATAAAACCACCAGGCATGGGATGGGGTCAGTTCTGTGCACCCTCAGCTTTTTTTCCATTTTAATTTCTTTTCTTTTACACTCTAAAAAATATTCAGTAAAATGAACAGCTGTGGTTATGAAGTCTATCTCTACAACCTTTTCAAGAATACGTTCAGAAGGCATCAGTACTGACAAACTGTATTAATCATTATCATTAAATTCTCATTAGATTTATTCAACTCTATCCTTGTCTCTTTTTTTATAATAATGTTTAGACACTTTAATTATGGCTCACTGTGAACATTTTTTACAGAGAACTTACAGAGATTTTTTCAGCAAAGTGAAATGAATGCTTTATCATTATAAAATATCTCATGATAAAAGCTTAAAGTCCTGGAAATGAGTCTCATGTAAGCCACCCACTGTAGTCACACAACAGATCTGACCTAACGCTCCTTTATCCGAGCCATTTATTAGAGATTCTCAGATAAATGAATTCCTCCCGCTTCATGTGGAGCTGAGGCGCCTCAGCTCTATCCAGCCATTGATTGGAGATGTGCTCAATAATTCATATAATAGCATCGGAAAAGAGCGTGTCATTCATCATCAGTCATGTCATTTTGGTGTAAGGCAATGACCCTTGCAGGCATGCCAGTTAAATCATCCCATGACATTATGGATGGGGTCATTTGTAACTGTGTCATGCTATGATTACTTTGTTACAATGGATCCTTCTGACCTTAGTGTGATTCAGTGAGTTAAGAGTGTTTGCGCTTTATGATCATAAACCTGAAGTTTCTCTCATAAGAGTTCCAGTCGCGGGGCGACAAGAGGTCAGGCTTTTATTTCTTTATTTTTTGACCAAAAGGTTTTTCAGAAGAGCTCAGTGTAATGTATTTGACAGTTTTAGAGTTATGTGTGAGTGTTTCTATTCCTTACAGAAATACTAAAAGTTAAAGAAGTTATGAATCAAGATAAGTTTATTCACCATGAGGAAAACTAATGCACCTTTATGGGAACTGTGGATGGATACTGGGATCTTTGTGGAAGTGCAATATTACATTACTGGTGTACCCCTCAATGCGGCATATTAAATGGAAGAACTAATAAAGTGAAATGGAAACTAGTAGTTGTTTTTAAGCTAACATGTTTGTGCAAACTCTCCTGACTCTAACCAGCTTTACTTTTTTATATATAATTACATCTTTTTTTTAACCAAAATTGTACTGTATTGCAAAAAATGACAGCTCACTTGCATGTGGACCACCTGCGGGAACCCCTGATGTACTACAGGTATTTCCCTAAAACTAACAATGTAATATTTATAGAGCTCAGTTTTGAGTTTTGTGTTTCTGATTGGAAAACAAAAAATCAAGACTACTGCTCTCCCTGACCTCTTATCTAGAAAACATTACCGTGTTCACCATCATCAGTGTCTGGGAGGATGAACAGGAAATAAAGACCATGAAGGAACATAAATTTGATCAAGTCCTCTTTTCCAGTGTGATCCAGATGCCCTTCTCTGGTCGCAGAATGAGCTCTCCTACCGGCCGCAGCTCTTCTCGTTTCTGACAAGCTTCAACGTTGAAGTTCCGCAGAATGGACGCCAAGATCACCTTCTCCTCCATCAGAGCAAAACGCTGACCTGAGGAGCATCGTAGTGGAACACACACACACACACACACACACACACACACACACACACACACACACATACATCAGTAATGCTACACACATGACAGATTCAACAGACATCACTCAGAAATTAAAGTATGCACGGAAACAGATCCAGTCAACTACAAAATAAAACTCTCCTGTTCTTCTCACCTATGCAGTTGCGGAGTCCAGCAGAGAAGGGGAGGTAGGCGTATGGAGGCCTTCCTACTGAATTCTCTGGTAGAAAACGTTCAGGCCTGAACTCCTCAGGCTCAGGAAAGTACCGTGGGTCACGATGAAGAGTGTACGTGATAATGGTTGCATTGGCACCTTCGGGAACCTTGAAACCGTCTACAGGTAAAAACACGACTTAGTTAAGAAAAGAAAAAGGATCTTCTTAAATTATTATTTGGACTTTCTTCATGAAGGATCCTTATGAATTTCACTGCGTTTAATTTAGACGTAATGAAATTAATTTCATTGCGCCATCAATCATGACAGACAGATGAGAGATGTCCAATTACCAAAGGAAGAAAGGCTGAATTAATTTTTAAACATTATAAACTGTAATCACCAAATGATTTGCTATAGTCTGAGAGAAAAGTTTTTTAGCAATGACATCATACAGTATTCCCACAATAGGAATGATAGCAGGACCTACAAAAATAAAACCCAGTTGTAATAAAGCTGAATTATCTTTTAATATGATGCTCATGTTTGATCCATCTCCTCGGGTTGACGCCATATTTCGTGTATCTTTGCTTCACTTCTTTTAATCAAAAACTCAAACTTTTCTTGGCTTTCCATGAACAAACTTAGTATGATCATATGCCGCAGAACACCATTTACTCTTTCACCACACAAACTGATTGATATTTACCACATGTAGCAGTTCACATTGTTGCCATTTTATTAATTTGAAGAAACCCAATGAAAAGTGGTGACGAGACAGCAGCATAAAGTAAATGGTGTGTGACAAAGAAAACTATTTTTCAAATGAAAATAATAGAGAGAGCCTGGCTTCCCTTGGCTTCTCGGTAAAAAAAAAAAAAAGAAAGAAAAGAAAATACCACCGCCTTGGGGGATTTGCACTCAACAAATTAATGTTTCATTCAAGTGTCATCACTCATCTGCAACTCACTGATATGGCAGTCTTCACAGATTCTGCGGGCAAAGAAAGGCACAGAGGGAAAGAGTCGCAGGGCTTCTTTGATCACACACTCCAGGTATTTGAGCTTCTTCAGGTCCTCAGTGTTAATGGCCCGGTCAGATGTACCTTTGCACAATAAACAGGAAATACTGTTAAGCTCTTCAGCACAGAATATAGTTCTTAGGTCAAACGGCTGTTGATAAGTTTGAGCTCTGGTTGCTTGGTGTTGCACTTTCGCCTACTTCTATATCCTTGATATATTCTTGACCTGCTACAGTAGATAAGACTTTGCTAGTAGTGTATTTATTAAAGTTAAGAGTCTTTACTGCACTCATTTTTATAGGTATTCATAGAATGAAAAACCCCACCTATAGATCATTAATAAGCAACTGGGTGGCTACATCGTAAATGTTGGGAATAGGATAAAATGAACACTTCTGTTGTTAGAACCTCAAACTGATGCAATCTTAGTATCTATTATTGCTACAAGGCCGTGTAGCTTACGTCATGGAAAAATGTATAGATGGATCCACACATGTGTGGAAATAATTCAATTATTCTCTATGTATTTTGGCAAGGATTTTCACAGCTATTATCCATGTATAAGCTCCCCTAGACTTGTAAAGAAGAAATGAGTCTGAACAAAGTTGAGTCAAAAGGCCTTCGGGCAGGAAAATAAATGATGTCATGAAAGTGAGAACGCGTGCTGTTACGGGGATAGAGAGGGATGTTGCTGTTACCGAACACCTCCTGAAGCTCTTGTTGAACTTTGCCGTGCGCCTCAGGGTGGGAGCCCAGCAGATGTATGGCCCAGTTCATAGAGGCGGCTGTAGTATCATGACCCTTCAAATAAAGGCAGTTAAATACAGAAAAACAGCTCATTCTTTAAAACTTCAAAGATACATAAATACTTTTTTTTTTTTTTTTTGTCATATTATCACCATAGCATGTTAGCAAACAATTGCGCACATCAAGCAGACGATAGTATTCATTTGGAGTTGCTTTTCTAGCCACTCCATGAATGTAAGTCTTCCACTCACCCTCCTTTTCACTTTGGGGCTCCAACAGCCTCTGAGGGAAATATCTGGCGCCTAAGCTGCTAAATGCTCCACAGGCGCCATGTTTACCAGCTAATGGTTAACTTTCTCTGCCATGTGGTGCTCAGCAGGTAACGTAGGTGTACTAGAGAGTTTAGGTTAAGCTGTGAGAGTGAACCAAAACAATGGGGTAAAAGACACTAAAACGCTCTGCAGGCCTTAGGGATGATAATTCACTGCAGCTTTGTCACTATGAGCAACATTGTTCATATCAAATATTTTTTTGGTGCAGCTTTACTTTGTGAGTTTTATTTGTCACCACCAACCCTAAACATAAAGGTGTCCACTTCCTCCTGAATGTCCTGATGACTCATCGTGTTGCCATTCTCATCTGTAGTCTTCAGGAGCATGTCCAAAAACGCCCGTCTTTTCTTTGTGCCTTGATCAGAGTCGCTGTCTGACTCCGTATCGGAAATCTTTTCTGCTCTTTCATGTATCACCTGAGAAGAAAGGAAGCGGAACATTGTCTTAATATTGTGTCCTCTGTGAAACGCTGGTATGTTTCAGTGTAATAAACACACTGAATATTCACAGATTTTCATACCGCCGGCTCCATTACTCACATTGTATGTGAAGGAGTGCAGAACCTTAAGTGTCTTGTCATGCTCCCGGCCCTCACCAAAGTAGTTGTACACAAAGTCAGGCCAAAACCAAGGTGTCCTCTGTCTGCGGCTGATAATGTCGCTCATTCTGAGGACAAAGTGAAATAAAACACAACAAATATGACATAAACCTAACTTTTTAACTCATTATTGCCCGTATAAACATGTTAAAAAGAAAATAACTCACTTGTACACACTTTTAACATATTCTGATTCTGAGTTGCTCTGGGCATAAATTTTCTTTCCCATTGCGGTTTCTGAAAAGACATCGTTTAAAGAGTGTTTTGTTCAATCCAGTGCCCAGTGCATGAATTGGGTATCTCTTCTTATTGTATATGCACAAGATGTAAAAGGTTCATCCATACTTCTACATTTGATATCCACATACTCACCACAGATAATGTCCAGAGCACAGAGGGTGATGTGACTGAAGCAGTTGAATGGACCCTTCCCCGCCTGCTTCTCCAGCTTCTCCACCAGAATATCCGCCTGCTCGTTCATCACCTCCAAGAAGTCTGTCAGGATGGAGAAGTGGAAGGTGGGAGTCAACATCTTCCGCCGCTGACGCCACTTACGCCCAGTGCTGATCAAAAGGAAGGAAACGAATCAAAGATGGTTTAAAGGTGAGACGGAACACAGGGCCCACACATTCTTATGAAATCATAACTGGGAACAAAATGAAACGGAATGACAGGAGAAGCAGAAATTAACTTTTACTTTATTAAATTTAAATCATCATAAAGTGGCAGATTACCATGAAACTGACCTTTTACACTTTTATACTCACAAAGAATGGACACCAATCTGCTAAGACTTAGTCTATATTATACATTTGAGATATAGCTATAAAGTTAATATTGTTATTGTTATTATTCCATTACCATTTTTTCAAACCCACAGTTCCTTTTTCTGATTGTTACTTGTCATCTTTTAATATCATGCAGAAGATGATTGCAGGTACACACCTGGTGAGAAGACCAGTTCCAAGCCATGGGTGGAGGAAATTGTATGCTTGAGCCTTGTCCATATGAACAGGGTTAGACAGAACTGTCTACAAAAGACAGGTTGTAGCAAAACAATAACATTTTAAACAACAAAATATATAGCACAAAAGCAAGCATCCATCTTACAGCTTAACCACTGGTTGTATATTGTAAATACAGGCTGTAAATGCAGGTGGAGGCAGGGCTTAAATGTTTAAATGCAGTAGCTCGGTTATATAGAATTGACAGTGGCTGCAATCTGAGCATCAGCACTGTTTTGAAATGCAGTGTCATCCTAAACAGAGCAGGTTGTCTGGCAGAAATTAGCTTTAGCACTGTAGCCCCCACTTCATTGAATGTGTGACTTATTTAACATATATGTGGGTGTTATGTTTATGTCTGCGAAAGACTGCGATGGCTTTACATGTCACTGAGCTGGAATTAAAATGAAACCCTGCTTGTTGGATAAGAGACATATTTACAAGATAAGGCATGAGGACATTTACAAGTTACACCTACTATATGCACTGTACACTTGATGTTGTAAATGTGGAGCTGTCAGCCAGCATACCTCAACCGTTTCAGCATGAAACAGAATCACAAATGGCACTGGTCCAATCCAGAGTTTAAGCAGCGGCGCATCACAGAACTCACGGGTATAATCCTCAATTTGACGGAAGAAATCTGGAACAAAGAAACAACTGTAGGCTATATATGCAGTAATGGGGCATTATCCTATCAGTTATGTCAGTTAATGTAAAATTTTGCACCGTATGAGTTCCATTGTTCCTGATAGTCTATGCCTTAACAGGCTGCACATGCTGTAAATCAGCCTATGCAGCCTCCTGTAGCAGCAATGTTGACTGCTCTCTTACCTCCTGCGTTGGTTTTGAACTGCAGTGCATTTCCAATGAAGGGGTATGTCCCCCCCAACTCGGGAATAGGCTTCATCTCAAACCATTTGTGCAGGTAACTGCTGAGCAGCTTGTAGGTGATGTAGATCAGAATAGCGATGAAGACGCTGACTCCAAGTGAAGGTATCATGTTACCACCAAGTAAAACTGCCATCTTGTTTGCAGGTTATACACACTTGTACAGACAGTTTGGGTGTGTGTTTGTGTGTGTGTTCAAGTTATGCATTCAGTATAAAGGTGCTGTGACGTATGCCCAGCTTTTACTCCTCCTTCCCTCTGCTTTCAATCCACTGAAAACTTACTGGATCAAGGGGACCGACTGCATTTGCTGTCATTTATTGATCTTGGGCAGTATCATAATTTAGGAAATGTTATAGACTACTGTAGAGGGAAATACAAGATAAATTATATATAAGATTGGAGCTTGATCCACATTAACAGGCTACTAAAATATGTAAAAAAGCTATAAATATTGGCAAAGATTATATAATGAAGATGTTAATGATCTAGCTGACTGGCCCTGACCTTTGTCCGACTCCCCCCTCTACTTGTCTAGTATTTTTCTGGTCATGGCATACCCATCCTCTTTAATGAATAACAGCCTTACCAAGTATATTTCATGGTTACTGTATGACGGACTGACTATATAGGATCTTATGTGGCAGCAATCGCTTCAGAGTGTCGGGTCAGGACACGATCGGAATGTTCAGGATGCGTTAAGAAGAGGCAGAGTCCTTTAATAACGTTCAAGCTGTTTATCTGAGTGTTGGGTCAATTAGTGTGTGTGTGTGTGTGTGTGTGTGTGGTTTCTGCAATACAAGCACAACAATACAGATGGATTAGAAATAAAGCACAACTTAGACATAAGATACTGAGCTAGATGTCTCTATCCAGATAACAACTGAAACTATAGCTCAAGATTAGTTATGAATTTACAGTCAGCATTAATTTACAGGGTTGGATACAATACAAGATGGACATACGCTGTCACTGATAAGTTAACAGCAGTAAGTAATGTATAAACAACAGAAATAAGCAATATAGTAACTTAAAGCTCTCAGGCTATTACTAGTTAGCAGCTATCTCCATGTCGCTCATTAGCGGGTAACTGCTCATCACATAATACAAACCGATGGCAAAAACTACTGTGAAGTCATCAAAACAGACTCATGGATCAACATAAACATCAACGAAGTTTAACAATAAACATCATAACTCACGGCTCAATGGACGCACACACTGTAGATATCTTGAGAGATAGTTCAGCAGATGTTTTCTCTGAGCCGAGCATTACGTATGTGGTGCGTTCAAGGACCTCTGCCGTTTGGAATTCACACATGCGGCAAAAACAATGAAAAAACATGTACATAGGGAGGATCTTTTGTACAGTTACAACAGGTTTCACTGTTGAAAGCTATAAAATTATGTAGATTATAACAGGTGTATTACTTAGATGCATTTTAGTCTGAATTTGAATAAGGTACTATTTAATCATATGAGAATATTAAGGTTACACGGTTATTTTCTAGTTATGTTTTGCTACTTAGAATTATAATTGTATATGTTTATATATACTTAATGCAGAGTAATCATTTACTGTGTATAAATTCAATATGTCGGTGATGGTTTTAATTTCATAGTGTAAATAAAAATATCTATATCTATATCTATATAATATATATATATATATATTTTTTTTTTTATTTTTTTTTTATTTTTTTTAAGATTTGACTTTAGTAGTGTCTAAAATGAGTGTTGTGTAAACACAGTTTATTTCAACCCAGCTTTTTTTCATTTTTGAGGCTATGGGTAGTTTGACCGGTTACATCATTACCTCTTTGACCAAAACAAACATCAGGGCCGTCGCTGTTGACACTGAGCACATCAGACACTAATGGCGGGGCATGTCTCTCTCTTTTTCTAAAATCCTATTTTTGTTCTAGTTAATATTGTTATATAAAGGCAATAGAATTGAACATCAGTCAAAAGTAAGATACAAAAACGAAATGCAGTTTATTGTCAAGATGTAAATACCACATCGTCTTTTAAAAGGTATCGTTATTGTAATGATACAGAGGTTTATGTAGCATTTCTCCTGTTAGTTGTTTGTTTTACTACTTTTCCATTATCAAAAGAACAACATGTGTTACCTCACTGTGTCCTTTCCACCAAACATTCTCCTTGAAGATATAAAGTTTATGAAATGTGTCTTCATACTTTCTTTTCAAAATTTTTTCCATTAGAGGTAAGAGGTCCTTTTTTTTGGGGGGGGGGTGTAAAAATCTGTTTTACAGTAAGCTTCACAAACGTTTAAGAAATTTGTATCATGTCCGATTGGGGCTTTGTCAAAGCAACCAAATGTGTGTCTATTGCCTGAGCTTTTCTGTTTCTCAATTTTTCAAAGCTTAGGAAAAAAAATCGCTGCTGTTTGATATGTAACTGGATGGGTTGACAGATTGAAGAACCACACTAAATGGGAATAGACAATCCCATGACTGCTGTTATATTTTGCCCCGAAAATTCCTAATTTCAAGTTCTACAGCTGTGCAATATTTATCTTGTGTTAAATAAATTTCATAAGCTCATTTCCAATTTCAACAGTAACAATGACCTACTTTGTAATTTGCAAATGGTCATATTACTGATGAAATATTTGTGTAGTATTTGAAACACAACAAATATTGTAGTTTCTTATTACAACCACTAGATGTCAGAGTGACACATTCATTCATTTTAATTAATTTTTCACTGAAAATGAGACAACCTTTTAGCAAACACTTTATTAAGAGACTGCATCATTAAATTACTTGCAATAGATTTGATATCATTTATACTTTGCATTGTGCGTTTTTGAAAACAGTACTGGAAAACATGACGCTTTTGCCTCACTTAAACAGGTAAACAACAAATGTTAAACACACACACACACACACACACACACACACACACTAATAACAGTATATTCCAGCATCAGTGAAATGCCTTCAGGGACCAAGTGGACCCGTATGGGAGCTGTGTGGCTGCTGGATAAAGATGAAGCCATAATTCAGACCACTGTTCAGAATCCACTAAATCTCAGGCATACTGTCTGAGTTTCAAAACAAAGACTGAGTTCGAAACAAACGCAGCGGAAGAACAGAGATTTCCTTAATTACTGATCAGTGGTTTGACAGGGGGATCTGTCTGATTCATTAATTCCCCAGTTAGTTAAACAAGTTCCATATACAGACAACAAAACAATCAGCGATTGGTAGCAATTAGTAATAATTTGACAAACTTTGGTAATTATTATTATTACAATTGAAATTTTCCACTATTATCAATAAAAAACAGTCACTCCCTCAATCGATTCGTCATGCCGAGTGCAATGAGGAGCTTCTGGTGAAAGGCCGGCACCCTCTCCTTATGACCATGCCAGTCCAGGATGCATCTCGAGCGCAACATGCCCCTGCGGAGGAAGAGTGAGCGAGACAACTTGTAGTCGTGCACATCCTGCAGGAAGACCAGAACCACAGAGTCCCTGCTGGCTTCAATGACCTCGTTAAGTGCATGGTGGGCTTTAAATCTGGATGAGAAGAGACAGGGGGTGGAGGGACAGTTTGAGAGCTGACGATACTGCTAATGTACAGAGGAGATAGAGTATAAAATATGTCACACATCACAACATTTTAAAGAATATATTAAATGAAGCTGTGTATGTTTGATTTACCGTCTACACCAGGGATCTTTGAGGAGACTTTCAGTGACGACGAACAAGATTTTCCTGGACATTTTCATATTATCCACAATGGATTCAAGCAGTGGCATCCCAGGGACTTCATCTCTGTCCTGCAAACAAAACTTGCACCTTTCATTCTCTAAGGGGACCATCATCCTTTCCACCCAGCGGCTGTCTTCTTCTGCATGTATGATGTAAGCGTCATATTCAAATTCCCTGCCCTCTTCAACGCTGGCGTCACTAAATCCTAATGTGCGATTGATCAGTATGTTCCAATAAAACTGAATCCTCCAGCCATGGAACCGCACCACAAGTGCAGTTACCATCAGCATCAGGACAGCTGTGCTGCTCAGTACGTAAAGAGCCTGAAAAGGGGTCATATCTTTGCAAGAGAGGGTGTCAAAATCCATGATTGATCGATTGAAGTAAGCACGTGGAGTGTTGCACCTATACTGGTCCCTGAGGTTTGGCAATCTGGTAACATTTGTGTTATTCAACCATATGACAAACCACAGGATGCTCTCACATGTGCAGTCAAATGGATTTTTGTCCATGACAAGTAGGCTGAGGTTTCTCATCGGAGTTTTGAACACTTCGGGCCTCACAGTTGTGATCAGGTTCTTCTGTATACGTAAAACACGCAATGATGTTAGATCATCAAAAACGGAGTCCTTAAGACTGTTTAGGAGATTGCTTGCGAGACTTAGTTCACTGAGGTTGCTCAAACCTCTCAGAGCCTCCTCTGGGATCTCATCCAGCCCGTTACTATCCATCTGTAAGGTGATCAAGTTCTGTACCCCTTTGAGAAACAACACTGGCCCACCTAGGTTGGCACTCTTCCACAACCGGGCTAAGTTATTGTGTTGGAGCTTCAGCACCTTCAGGTTCACAAGCCCCTCAAACGTATTCTCTCTGATGTTTGCGATGTTGTTGTTACTGAGATCCAGGAAGGTGAGGTTGGACAGGGGCTTGAATGGAGAGGGATCCAGTTCAGAAGCTGTGATATTAATGCTTTTTCCCAAAGTCAGGACCCTAAGATTGGGCACCATAACAAATGAAGTGGAGCTGAGTTTGACTTTCTGGTAGTTATCGCTCATGTGTAACTCTTGAACCTGACCGAGGCCTTTAAACTCTTCGCCAGTGAGAATTTTACCTATAAAATTATGATCTAGAAGGAGGATGGTGAGGTTTCCCAAAACAGAGAAGCTTCCAGGATTAATCTCTCCTATATCTGTTCCTCTCAGATTTAGCTGTCTGAGAGGCGATCCTGCGAGAGAGACTAAGGTCTTGTCACTGATGCTTTTGAGCGATGCACAACTACTCCAGCTCATATCAAGTTCCCGAAGGCTTATCAAGCCTGTAAAGGTGTTCGCTGTGATTTCCCGAAATGCAGTATGCTGTAATGTTAAACTCTCCAGGGCACTTAATGGTTGGAAGGAGAAATCATCAATAATCGGGGTGGAGGAGGTACTTCTCACCAGAGCTTTTGTCATTTGGAGTTTTTTCAGACTTTTGAGCCCCTGAAATGTGTCCTTGGTCAGGTGCTTGATGTTGTTGTTGGCCAAAATTAAAGTCTGAAGTCTGGGCAGCCACTGAAATGAGCCTTCCTCAATTTTAACCATGCCATTATGGGACAGATCCAGAAAAGTTAAATTTGCTTTCTGCAGCCCTGTAAAGGTTGCATTCAAGAGTGTGACCAGGTTCACCTTCTGAAGAGACAGGGTCTCAATAGATGTCCCTGACAGCTCTAAGCAGAGTTTGGAAAGGACCTGATTGCCCATATTACTCCCATCCATGACTAACGTATGTAGGCCTGAAATGGGATCAAGGCAACCGGGCTCCAACTGCAACAAAAAAAAAAAGGGATCTTGCATTAAGACAAAAATTGGGAAACAAAACAGACAACTGAAACCAAGGTAGGTAACCCTACTTTATACTACTAGTTCTGGTTTTGACTGCTCAATTTCATTTCTCAATTCCATGTAAGTTTCTTACTTTTTTTAGAGGCACAGTTGAGAGATTGAGGACTCGTAGAAAGGGTGAATGGTTAAGGAAAGAAAAGTCGTCTTTCTCCAGAGTGCTGAAGTCGTTGAATGCCAGATTGAGGTTCACAAGGCTGGGCAGCTGAGGCTGAGAACTGAGCTTGGCTGAAGGCAGTTTGTTTGTGGAAACATCAAGAAATTGCAGGTTCTGTGAATGATAGCAGGTGAATAAACACAAAATAAAGTGTTAATTAATGCAATGCATGACAGGCACGTCAAACAACAGATTCCCGTAAGTGATGTGGGATACATCAGGGTGAGAGAAACCTGTACCTTTAGCGCAGAGAAGGGCTCTCCTTGAAGCTTTAGCCTATTACTAGCCATATTCAACCGTGTTAGACTGGTGCAGTGACTCAGATCGTCCTTCTTCAGCAGATGCACTTCATTGTGTTCTATGATCAGCATCTGCAGCTGGAGCAGCGTCTGGCACAAACGCACATCCAGCTTGGTGATACTGTTGTAACTGACATCGAGGTGGAGGAGTCCATGGTACAGGCTTAGAGACTCAGGGGAAATCCTCACCAGCCTGTTGTGAGACATATCCAGGCTGGTGATGTTCCTGGGAAGGTTTTGAGGGGTTGCGTTGAGGCTGAGGTGGCTGCAGTCAGCTCTGCCATCTTGCACGCTGCAGGATGTCTTCTTCTGGGACGCCATGCAATGGTACGGGCCCGTCATAAAATAACATATGACGATGACCCATGTCAGGAGAAGGGAGCGAGGGGAGCGCATCGCTTCAGAAACCTTTACAAAAAGAGAGAGAATAAAATCTGCAAAAGCCTTAAACTTACATTAACTCATTTTTTTGACAAAGTGGGACAGCACAACAAGGACATTGACATTTTATCATCTTATAAAGTTGACATACAAAACAATTTATCAAATAGTTACTTGTTTGCACGTGGAGCAGACACAAAACACCACTAGGAAATATTCTGTAAAATGTAAGTCCAATATTCACTCTTATTTAAATTATTTTCCTCCCCACCAGCAGCGATGCTCCACTATGCTCACCAGCTAACTTTGTTTATCTGCTGTTTTACTGTTAACATATCGTGGGTTAAACAGAGCGTTTTCACTGAAAACCACAGCCTGCCACTGCTGGACACAGGGTTGGTGACAGTAAAGCAAAACAGTCTCTCTGTAAGTTCCTCACTACTAGCAACATCTGTCACTTTACACATAATCATTTCATTTATTGTTAATATTAAATACTGATTAGTGCAGCTTATACAATGCTACAATATACAGCACTGTCCAGGTATGGCATGTGATAACTCTCCTTCATTACATTACAATATAGACTTGATGGTATTTCAAAAACTGTCTACAGAAATATTTGTGCCAAAAGCTTACATAATAATAATAATTATTGTTATAATTAACACAGTATGCTTAATATGATTACTATAGGATTGCATCATAATTATAGCACTGTCACCTTGACATTTCACACACACTGGCTAACATCTGAGATATAATACCTGCAGAGCTCTTACCAAATGTTGCCTTTGCATATTATCTGTTGCATTTAGACTCCATAGACTTCAAACAAACAATGTTCTTCAGGGAGCACAGAGGCAGCTTATGTCACAGGCACTGCAGCAACAAAGCAAGAAAATAAGGAAATGAGACGGCACCAGCTCCGGTTTCGCTTCCACATCACCGTCTGAATCTGCTGGAGGATTAACTCTTTCATGCAGGAGGATAACCAGTATATGGAAGTTTGAATGAAACTCATACTCACATGCTACAAACCAGCCTGGAGCCAGTGTGTTTAAGTCCTCAGAGTTATTAAACATATACCAATGCCAGTTCTAATAAACTCTGATCAACATGGCTCCTGATATCGGTGAGGATTTGGTGACACGTGGTGTAAATAGGCGAGGTTACGGCACAGGCGGACTTTGGGGCGGATATATGTGATGTGTATTTGAGAGGACAACTCTGCATCTGAAACCGTAACGCATGTGTTAAGTAAGGACAAGTTAATAACAGTTATGAAAAAATCTCATAAATCTGTTCAAATAACTACCCTGCAAGGGAAGACGAGTTAAATTGTAAACGGTTGCTTTAAACATGAATGTGAGGTCACATTTGTGCTGTTTTCACTAAAACAAACTTGTGTGTGGGATAAAGACCGTAAATTTATGAGTAGATGTGCAAGAAATTTAGCGTGGAAGAGCAAAACTGATGCAATTTTGCTGTAAATAATGTTATTTAAAAGATATAAAGCCTCTGATAAGTTTTTTTTTTTCATTTTTAGGATATATATCCTCTGAAAACAGAGCATGACTGTACTGTGCACATTAGTTCTTTTGAATCTTTTCTGTTCTATATAGTTGACAAGAATGAACTTGTCTTCAGCCCATGATGTGTCACCCATTTGTCTGCCCAGTTTGGCTCTTACAGTGACCTGACACACATGAAATAAGTGCTCCGCTCCACTTAGTCAAATTTATAAATTATATTTTGACCTATTATTTTGGACTGAATTGCAATGACACATTAAAACAATGGGCAATAACAGATAAGTATCAATTTCATTCACTCAGTGTCAAACTGCCTGACAAATGAATTATTCAGAATCTGAAAGCCAGTAGATACAATTATGGTCTCATTTTATTTGAGTCCAAAATCCAACAACCAGGTGACGCAGACTTACAGTATAAAGCACACACTTATACATTCTGTTTAAAAAACTTCAGCACCTGTGGCTTGTGGTTCCCTAAAAGAGACTGCAGCTATCAAGATGCAGAAGTAGGAGAATTTAGAATTTACCAGACAGTATACCTTGAACATCCACTATAATAGAATCAATTCAACCCTGCAGTGAATGATCTTTGCAAAAGAATTTGTATGATGGCATATAGGTTCTTATTTATTTGCACAGTCACTTGCACACAAACTTGGGAACTGCCCACAAACAACAAAGGCTTTCATTAGCCTTTCTTGCTTTTGCTCAATGGCACTTTAAAAGTCTCATTTAACTCAACTTAGGGCAAGGAAACAAAAAACTTTGTCATATGATAATGTTTAATTTGACATGGTTTTATAACATTACATAACTTGTCCTCATTACAGGATAAATGAAACCTAAGTAATCTAAACTAAATCTAGGTTAGTTAAAAAAATAACCACTAGATGGCAGTACAATACTGTCACGTAGCCGCTCAACATCCCCACTATTAGTATGGGATTTGGCATTATATGGGACTTTGTGGGATGCTTACCTCTGTTGGCTTCACCCCAGTCTGAGCCCTGAAAATGACCATTGGCTGTCAAGATCAAGTCAGCTGTGAGTTGAAAAGAGAGTTCTTGTGGCAAATAAGACAAGAAAGTGAAATGTGTCACTTTAGTTTTTGAATGGAAATATGGTCTAGCTGTTAGGAATATGCTTTATTGCTTTTATTTGATGACTGGACAGTGGGGGGGGGGCAGGAAATGAGGAGACAGAGGTGTCACCCCTCCTTTGCTGATTGGAATCAGATCCCACTCTTCAAGATTTCAGATTGTCATTTTAATTGTAGAATATGGACATACATGTGAAGTATGAATGTTATGTAATTCATGACACCTAGTTGCCCAGGGGTCTGAGACATTGACCATGTAGTAGCAACATCGCCTGTTTACAAGCCCCTTTGTTGTACGTCACCCCTCTTTGGGTGACTGAAACTGGATAGGTTCAAGCAGCTATAGCTGGAAAATATTATGAAAAGCATCAGGGTAAACAATTGTAAATCCTGTTAATGAGTCTGTTAGCTTTCATTTGGAGCTGCTATTGTGCAAATTGATTTGGGCCATCTAGGACTGTTATTAGTAACACATGAATTATTTTCTTTCTTTTTTTTTGCTCTCTTCGAAATGATGACTTAGCTATTAAGAAGCATGCATGTTAAATGAAATGCATTTCCTCTAAGATTGTGCATTGCGAGTAAATGGAGTGAAGCTAATTTATTGAACTTTAGGCCTAAATATCGGTATCACTGCAGTTGCAGGCTGCAAGGAAGTACATTACTGAGACAGTCCAAACACCAATAAATCTGAATATAACCACATGATTAAATCCATTTTGAAAGGTCAGAAGTAATATAAAGGTAGAAATGACCTGGGGCTAAACGAGTCATCAACAAAACCTGCACCTCTTCAAGCAAAAGCAATTAATGCCTTGTCATTAGTTATGGGTGACAGATGTGTCATTTATCGTTATTAACATGGATTGATGAGTAAGTCTTTTCAGTTCGGAGCAAACTGCAGTTTAAACAGAAATATTTCAAACATCTTTGATATCCTGTTGACAGTTCACTCACCGAGCGTGACTAGAATATCCTCAGTGTTGTTTTGAATCTTTAATCATATCACACTTTGAACCACAGTGTCTTAATTAACTTGACATCAGGTGTCACACAACAGAGCACATCTATCATTCCCAAGCACAGCATTAATCCAAACCTGCACTGTGTCAGAGCGCTGCTGAAATGAATGATCCATCTCCCTGAAATACAACATTAACTTTGATTAGAAATCTGTCTGTATTTCAAGGCTTTTTTCAAATTCATTGTTCAGGCTGTGTGTTTGTGTTTAGTGCTAATTCACAAATGTTCACTTGCTAACACTTGCTAGCTCACAGTGTTTTCCAACCCCCTTGCACAATCTCTCTGCTACTAGATTGATTATGTAGAGATTTATTGGAGGGAGGACACTCACCCTACAGCGACCTCTCATCACAGCATGTTTTCTCTCTCTAGTAACTGGATTAATACCGTGGCTGAGAATGATTGTGTTGCATGTCTTTGTAGGTGATTTGTACGACATGCAAAGCAGAAAATGTTGCATTGTTTCAAGAAAATAAATGCTAAAATAAACAAAGTCCCCCTCCTCCACAGTCGTACACACACACACACACACACACACACACACACACACACAAATATGCATTCACACCTTTCCATTCACCCTGTTTTCCCCTTTATCCTTCCCTCAGATTAATAGAGCAGGTCCTTCCTGGGATAGACCTCAGGCCATCTGAATGGTTTAGTCCAGTACTAAGCCCAGGCAGCTTATAGAGCTTTGTGCCAATGACTGGACTGTTGAAGACCTGTAAAAATGTGGAGGAGAGCTAGCATGGTCAAGTTAGTGATATGATTTAAAGAAAAAACACAGAGATAAGAGTCAGGGATTTACTGCACAGCTATGAAATAAACAGAGAGCAAAAGTTACATGGAGCAGAGAGGGCCGTGATGAGAACCAGAGCAAATGATGCAGCAGGGAATCGTTGCAGCTCCGTTCTGCTGTAACACCGGCTAAATCATGAGGTGCACTGTCAAGAGCTCAGGAGGGGAAGGAGGCAAACAGAGACATGAGAGCTGACAGGAATCAGGTGCAGATCACATTTTCAAAGGAGAAATAATTTGGCGCTGGAGAGAGAGATATTAAGAATAAGGAGAAACACTCATACTGTACTGTGGAGTGAGTGACAAGCATTGATATACACTAACTTTAGCCTAAGAGTGGCTAGTGCGTATCATGCGTGCGTGTGATTGAATGCACTCATGCAAAAGGGATAACTGGTGGGGGGCAGCAGCTCCATCAATGGGAGTGTGAATGCCACATTCTTCATCTTACCGGCTCGGGGTAAATCTCCTCTCCCTCATTTGCAGACTGAACCTCTGGAGTGTTGGAATGCTGCGAAACAAAGGGTGAGTTTGCCCTCATGGCTCTTCACTGTTGTTCATAGTGGATGTTAACCTATATGTTATGTAATCATGTACATTAACTCACACTGTAAATTCATTATCAACGTGTGCACTTCGCTTCACTACACACTGATCTGCTCACATTTTGTTGTGGGATTATCTGTTTATTTGTTCTTGTTGTCTCACAGCAGTGCATTGTCATTGTCTGATGTAATTGGCATCTTTTTACATATGTGCAGTTTAAGTCAGAGAAACAAAAAGTGGAGCATGGATTCCTAATAAAAAACTGAAGAACAGGGTTTTTTTTTTTTTTCAAGTCTTTGTTTGCTTGACTTTGCACTGATATTTTAAGAGGAGGGAAATAAATCCCCTGTTTCATCTTCCCATGGGGCTGGTGAGGTTCAAGCAGGAATAAATAGGGTAGCTGCGGGATGAAGAGATTTTAGATAAAGGGCAGGAGATGTGGAAGACGGAAAGGGTAATGTACATACAAGGAGAGGTGCAGGCAGCAGCAGTAATGTTGTAGCATGTTCTCCCTCCCCTCTGCAGAAAAAAAGAACCACACTGCAGTATATCGCCCCCTCCCCAGTTTGCTGACCAATGATGTTTGGAGGTCAGACTCCCAGCTCTGTTACTGGTGTCAGCCATTGACACACAGCTTGTCCATGAACATGGTGGTTATTACACCTCACAGGAAGGGAGGGGCAGCTGATTATGTGCATTTTGATTTCATGCTGGAGGGAATACAGAACAGAACATGGATGTATTAAGATTAGTGTGTTTAGTGAGTCTGTCCTTCAGTAAGGACCTGAACACACTTACTACATGCATGACTCCACCATGTGTCACACTGCACAGACGATGACAATGATGGGAATGAGCAGTCAGTGTCAGATGACAGGTGTTTATATATATATATATAATAAACAAACTAGATCATTTTTACTTTATTTATTGATTCATTTATTTATTTTAATTTTTGAGCATTAGCATTAGCTGATGGTATGTGCGTCTCATCACTGGCTAGTGCTCACTAAGTGCTGACTCAAGTCTCTTCTCACTTTAAGTGGTCCCCAGGGGTGACAGCACATCAATACTGAACTGGAATCAGCAACATGGATCTACAACTGTGCTGTTAACTCTCTGCAGTGCAGCTCAGCAAAATGCACGGAGAGACAGTTCAGTGTCTGTGTGTGTGTCTGTGTGTGTGCGTGTGTGCTTCTCAGATTGAGCAATAGTGAGGTCCAATTTTCATGCTCCTTTTCGCTCTGTTTTGGTGCCTTGAGAAAAATATCTGTCTCTTTAGCTGCTAGATGCTCTTAGCTAGTCACCAACTGTGTCTGCTGTTTGATGCTGGGATGGTAGCGTACAGTTTTTATAACTTTTTCACTGAAAATTGGGATGTCAAGAATGAACCAAAACAGTAAAGTTGTGGGTTGTAAAGCCAAGACGATGAGCTGAAAGATGCTAAAAAGGTCTATAGAGCTCTGGGGATCTGCAGTCAAGTCATAATTCTCTGTTGAATATGAAACATAATTCATTGTTAACATAAAAATATTTATTAAAGCAGCTTTATAACTACAATTAATTATTTGCTTACATTATTTGCTTAAAAAAATAATAATATAAGAGGTTGTGAACTTTGGGTTTTCAAATTAATTTTCATGAATAAACTCAAGATGTTCATCTTGTTAAAATAAATTCTCCATCTTAGAGCTATGTGTGGAGGTGTAGTGTAATTTGAACCTGAGGTATACAAACACTGTCCTCATCTGTGTCCTCCAGTTTTGATTTTCTGTAAAGTGCTGAGACCGCTGGGATTTGACCATGTGCTAAAAGGTGTGAGACAAGTGGCCTTTTCAGAGGGAGATTACACCTTTCTAACAGCAGGCAGAGCGCATGGAAGGCAGGCCGAGCTTTGTGCCAGCACCTTAAGCTTTGGCTACAATAATCTGGCAGTGCCAACAATCCAGCCTGTCAGTGATAGTTAACAGATGGGACTTCATGCCTTTGGGATTTAAAAAGCCATGTGTATGGAGGCAGCGTTGAAGGTGTAATTGCCTTTTTCAGCATACAAAAAGGAAAAAAGAAAAGAATCTAAAGTCAAGTTACAGAAACAACATGATCTGTCTCTCATCAGAGCGTCAGTAGTGTCCGGGAAAGGTCAGAGAGCTGGCTGCAGACTTCTGCCATTTTCTCATGATTTGTATGCGCTGGAAGAATAACATCATTATACAATTGGGGACTTGTGTCTTCAGTCAAACAAACAAAGAAACAAACCACAAACACAAGAAAAGCAGATGTGAGCAATGCAAAAAATACCCAAGAAACAATGTCTTTTTTGATAGGATTTAGTTAATTGGAGAGTGTGACTCGGTTTTAGCTGACAAAAAAAAATAAAATAACACATTTTTGCTTTGTTCACTCCTCTATAAGAAGTTCATCCCCTTTGGCTAAATACACAAATATTTCTGTGGGTCATGTGGTCAGAACTGATTTAGCGATTTAGGTCTCTTTTGATGGTGCAGCCCTGTTACCAAAGAAGGAAGAGGGAGATCCAGGGGTCACATTCCTTATCCCAAAAAATTCTGAGAGTCTGAACAGATTCCTTTGCCCCAAAGATAGCAGAGCAATTTTCTGCTGTCCATTATTCCAATTTCCTGTTAAATGTTTGTGCTAAATTTGGACTTACTTGATAGGATACTGAAAGTTAAAATGAAAAGTATTTTTGACAGCTTGATGACAGCTAGTTTATTAGGATTAGTTTTTTCTTCTGCTGCACATTTAGATGAATAAAAAAGAAGTAAACAGCACAGTTTTTCTGCTTTTCACCACGTTTCTTTTCAAACTTTAAATAATTCTCCGTCTGTGTTTCCTCTCTGGACACAAAGATCTTCCTGGCACTTTGCAGCCTGTTCCGTCTTTCATTCTAAACCCATTAGAAATTGTGCACTGTTGTCTGCAAAATTGTGTACCAGTATTGTTGTATGTTTGGTCTGTACTAATCTCCTCCTGTTGGCTCCTAATGAATGTCCCTGCTCTCCCCTCTGGCAATGCAGGTTGGATAGGATTAATTGAGCCATTAGTTAATTACAGGCCCAAGAAGAAGCTGAAAATCTTTGAAGAGGATTTACAGCTTTACCAATAAATCAAGGACTGAATTCTGAAGCAGTTTTTTTTTTCATAAATACGCTCCACCAACAGGCTCATTAGTGAGTAGATGAAGGAAAGAGCTGGTAATGCTGTTGATTCTGTCAACTCTGCAGGAGCAGACCCAGCTGGTTTCCCCACTGCTGATATGAACAATCACAATAATTACTCAGTGGCAGTATGTGGACATGGGCAAAAAAAAAAAGTGCTGTTGTGAATTACAAACCATTTGTTAAAATTAGACAAAATATATTTCAAATTATTGACATATAGAAAAATGTAGCTGTACACAAAATCTACTGTGGAGTTGCAAAGTTCAACAATGATTTGATATTTGACAGATGTGGCATGTATGTACAAGAGTGTACATTTTTATGCACTGTATATGTAAACCACATAAGAGCAACAAACCTAGGCACATTCTGTATATTACAAATGAAAGTTGATGAGTGCCTTAGAATGATTTACTATCTATATTATATGGTGTAAAAAATGTTTTAGGTTTTACTGTAAAATCTGAAAGTCTTTACGGCCTTTTTACAAATTCATGTTGGGAAAGCCTCGGGTTGGAATATGGTATTGGATTGAAAATAAGGCATATGACATGGCTGGGCTAGTTGGATGACTAAATAGATCAATACTAGTTCTCCAGGAGATGGTCCCTGCGTTGCCCTCTACTGGCTAGCTGCAGAACAACATGATACTCCATCAACTTCACAGATGGAGCAAGTTTCTAAACAAAACAATGGCACATCAATATATGTTACAGAATTGGACTTAACATTCGGGAGTGTTAACACCTGAGCATCTTAGGTGGGTCTGTCAAAACCAGTCAGGACGCTGTTCCCTCCAAGATAAACAGGCATGCTATCCAGCAGGAAACAGTCATTCCGGTGTTATTCTTGCATGTTTGCCTGTGTTTTAGTTTGTCTGGTGGTGTCACTTGTTGGGTGTGCTGCAGGTGTGCCGTGTGTGGAAGCTAACTGCAAAATGAAATAAGGGTTTCCAATCCCAGTCCTTTAAGTAAAATCAAAACTGGGCACTAAAGAGCGAATATTGCTCAAGTGTAATTAGATGTATTTTTAGGCTGTTTCAGGTGTAACCTTTAGCTCATGTTTAATGATGCCTTAAAACACTGTTTTGCCTGGCCATGAATTCAGGTGCATTAAGTGGAACAATTGTTGATACTGAATTTTATTTTTGGCTCCAAGCACTTTTTTCTCAACAGTTGATTGTAATTTCCCTCAGTCCAGCGCTTACAACAGACAAAACAACACATTTGCACATAGGTAAATAAAATACATTATAAAATAAAAAATACAAATACATTAGAAATAACTACAAACAGAGCAGTAAAACTGTTTGGTTGGTAGCACAATGTGGATGCAATTAAAATATACCAACACTTCCATCAGTTCTGTAATAAAACCATATTTTCAGGAACTTGTAATGTTGAATAAACTATATCTGAGAGATGTTGACTAACCCCCGTCATTTCCGAGGCCAGAGCTAGTTGTATAGTTGCACTGTAGTTTGCTGATCACGTGTCTGCCCCCTGTGCTTTTGTTACACCATCAAACCCTCAAACACTTCTCTCCTTAGCTGAGCATGTGTGTATTTCCTCAGTTATTAAACACTTGATAGTGCGAACTTGAGAGGTTCAGAGACCATGTAAATACTCAGTATGAGCCAGCTGGCATATCCACAAGTTGACTGCATCGCATTCTCTTGGAAATGCCCTTCCACTCAGTCATGTAGCTTTTCATCCCTGCATACTTTTTGCCTCTGTCTTCACTGTATCTATGTGTCTATGTTATGTTTAGTGCGATCTTCCCTCCTGCTCCTCTGAGGGGGCATGTCTGGCAGACATCGCATCAGCATCCAGCTATGCAACATTTCATCAGCCACAACACCACTTATCAATCCACTTAGCAGCCATACAGGAGAGGACTGGTTCACCCGCAGTGAAGTGCATCGAGGTGGATGTGAAGTGCAGAGCAATGTTAGAAATGTGTTCCAGAGAAACTGTCTATCAGATATTGTGTTTGGAAGACACACGTGCTACACATGAAGAGGTATGTTGCATAACGGATGAAAGATACTCTGCCCTCCCTTCATGGCCCGATAAGGAGAAGGAGAGAGGTGGGTGACAGTGTGAGGTCCAAGAGTCAGAATAGATGTTCCAATATCAAGGTATTGAGATGATTATCAACGCAATCAATACATTAGCTGTCCAGATATCCAGATATTTACACAAGGGCTCAGGTCGGAAGATCACTGAAGTCATCAGGCTTTATCATCATGAATGCCTGTGCAAAGATTGGTTCCAGTCCATCTTGTAGATGTTGAGATATTTTTACTGAATAAGTCGAAACCTTGACCTGTCGATGGAGCTGCAGGAAAAGTCAGGGGATCAGGATCCGTCCTCTGGGCACCATGTATTGCTGTATCAAATGTCATGGCAACCCATCCAATAGTTTTCTAGACATTTCAACTGTATGGTGATTTGTGTAACAGCTGATCATGATGACAATAATAATTTGGGCATTCATATTGTTCAACTCAATCCAAAAATTAAAATAACACATCACAGACGTTTTTTTTTTTTTTTTTTTTATCTGAATAACCGAGACAGTCAGATTGTGGATCTCACTGTACATACATATATATGTCGAGCATACTATATGAAGTTATTGCAACACAGATTTCATTTTAAATGAGGTTTAGTAGTGGTACGAGAATGGTAGTGTAAAAGCATCCTTGTGTCCTGCTGTTGTAATCACAGCGTTTGACTATGTTCGTTACTACAACTACAGCCTCTGCTGCCTCTGACTGCTGGACAGCTGCTGACTCCTCATTTGAAGGGGGAGAAACAGCAACGTCTGCCTTACACTGTGCCATGCAGATGTGCTGAACTTGTAATATTGTCACTGATTTGAGAGCAACTGCCACTGTCAGCTTGACAAGAATGTGAAAAAACAGTCTGCTCCATAAAGATGTCAAACACCTGACTCACAGAAATACTGTGTGAAAGTAGTCATACAGCATGTTAGGTCTAAGTGTTGCATACAAGCATTAACTGTGCTAGTGACTGTGTATCTTGCATATGACTCAAGGAGAGTAAGTTGCTTTTATTACTGCTAAGAATTCTGTATCTGCACATCCAGCAGACACGGAGGAACGTGCACCCATTGTGACTCTTGTTTTAGATTGAAAGCCAAATATACAGCACATGACAATACGCTGTATGCACTCTTTTGATTGCCATCAACTTCTGTTTTTCTTCACTAACTAGTTGCTTACTTTTTCTGTTTTCCATTTGGTGCTGGGCGAGTGTGGTGTGGATTAATCAGAGCTCTTTAAGCTGAAAACAGCTGCCTGCTGCTGCTGCGGGGAACCAGAGCTGTACGACCACAACAATGAGCTAAAAGAGGCTCAAACTCCACAATGCTCCACAGTAGGGTGATAATTCTCTGTGGCTGTCACTACAAGTGTCCGTGTAGTCATCTGATCCATTGTTATCATAGAAAATATTAATTAGTGGAGCTTTAAAGACTTGGCCAGCACTTTCAGGCAGATTGCAGATAGAGGCCGTCAGGAGCATCAACACCAACTTTCTGGACTATTTTAAACAAACGACTCAGCAAAAATTTTTTGTTATATTGAAAAAAGAAAAACTTACATCTCCCCTTTTTCGGCCTCCAGTCTCACACATCTTCAGCACTATTGATTACCAGTAAATGAAAAATATTAAAGAGCAAGTACGCAATGATTATCTTTATCATAGTTGCAGATAAAGTTGCAGACTATGCCATAAGACGGTAGTGCACCATTTATTTTATTAAATGCATGGTGGTATGAGTTTGTCATTCTTTATGAGAATTTCCATTCTAGGTTATTGCAAAATTACATATAAATTTCAATTAAATCAAATGAGAGGAATATAGAAATAACTGGACCAGTGTGGCTCATGCCCAGCATTTTATCACAGTTTTTAAAAAAAATTAGAATTGCATTTCTGTATGAAGCAGCATGGGTTCAAGTAATTCAGTTATATCACGCACTGTCATGCAGTTACGATTCACATGAGGTGATCATGTCTAGACAGGGACTGATGATGTCAACTTGCGTAAGCTAAAATTTAGCCTATGACTCTTAGTATCATGCTCCTCTGGTCCTCTGTGTCCTTCACAGCGCACTTTGTTATTCTGTTATTCTTCATCTTCTTTCATCAACCAATTTTTTTTTCTATGTTCTGTTGTGTCAGCCTCTCCCCAGCATCTGTCATAACACTGCAGTGCCAGCAGTGACACTGGGCAATGCTCACTCTTTTTGATTGATATAGCACAGTAGGAAGCCAGAGGCCAGGGTGAGTGTTGGGTCAGATGTAGTGTGATTTGTATTTTGGTGGTTGAGTGATGGTTGGTTGACAGAATTCAGGGTTTTGTCTTCATCACCGCTGTCTCAGCATAATGTGAGGTTAGACCCTATTAAAATGGTGGCAGCCAGTGATGCTTAATTAAAGTAGACGTCTGACTAACAGCAACTGATGAAGCGAAAATGAGACAATTAAGGAAATCAAACAACACTGTTAACATACAAACAATACACAGGAGGTAAAAGGTCGGCACGCATTTTATTTCAGTGACAAAGCTTAACAGAGCGATGATGCAGGACTCCACATCAGCAGCCTTGTTCTCACACAGATTTACTCAGGCATTTCACCTGGTCAGCTCTCAGACATCAAAGCAAGCCTGGAATATAAGTAGAAGTGACATGATGTCACTGCCAGACAATGTCCTCATGCACTCATACGCCGTCCCCTCAGCACCACTGTATTACATTAACATTAGCCAGACGACCGAACCTCAGTATCAGCTGTTCCAAATGTGGATCTCTTTGGAAAGCAACAGTGGAAAGATGTGAGAGAGTGCCACTGCTCAGATAAAAGAGTTATTTTCTCACAAGATCCATGTGCCAGCCTGCTCTCCTTCATTGTGGGCTATTCTAAGAGAGGCTGTGAGGGCGTGCTCCTAGTATATGTGAGGGCTTGGACATTAGATAATTGCAGACGTGATGCAGATTAAGATTGGTTGCTGGGGCCATAAAAGCATGGCGCATGGCTGATGATTTCACAGCCTCTAAGATAAGGTTCATGTTGCTATCCTAAAAGGGAAATACTACTAAGGGAAGTATTATTATACTTTTGCATTTGGAAGGAGGTCTGTCGCACATCCAGTAAATACCTGTGTGAATAGTGGTTTTGTTGACTGTGGTCAGCCTCGATATATCCTGTATCTGAGACCAACTTTTGGATTGCACTGCACTGCCCGTCATCACTTGACTCCACTAGAAGAATGTTGCACAGTGGTGGGCAACTCCACTCCCCCTCTTGGCTCTCAGAGAGGGGTTGGTAGTTACACGGTCCAGGAGACGTCGCTAGCCTTGCTCTGTCCTAAAGCTCCGCCCTTAGTATGTCTGCACCTGTATCACCAATGGACCGCCGCATACCAGACATAATGTATCGTCATCATCTTCCCTGGCCCCGTCAGAATGGATTGCTAAGAGCATGTCTGTGGATAGCATGCCAACTATAAAAAGGCACCTACTTGACAACAGTAAGATTCAGTAGGGGGCCGCCTATACTGCGCATAAGAGCTGGTGATAAAAGACCGACACATGCATGCGTATAAGTGCACGCTCACACAAAAACACGTACACACAAATACACACTCACAGATGTAGTCTTGTTGACACTTCACAAAGGTCAGCTATCAATAACGGTCTAAATTTGTACACCTTTAATGTTGACAGAGGAAAGGGTTCTTTATGCATGCGTTAACAACAAAATCATTCTGCAGCTTTTAAACTTCTGATTAGACATTTGTTTTTAAGGTAATTTAAGGTGGTATTTATATCTAAGATGCCATGTTATAGTGTAAGATCCCCTTAAACAGTAAAACATGATCAGTAATTTGCACTACACTAAATTAACTGACAGGAAATTCTTTTACAAATGTAATTAGAGGGAAGACTTACTTTGGATGAAAATTTACGTAAACCAGGTAATCTGCAGATTAAAAGCACCGCATCTTTTTCTTCTTCTTTTTATTTTTAGCAAACATGATATTTTATTATGTGCAAGCGGTTTCAATTGGATTTGTATAAAGCAGTGTGTGCTGCTGTTGTTGAGTTGATAATATGAGCCAGCTTTGTACCACAACAACAACATCATAATAACTACATCATAGGGCTGAGTGAATTAACACAGAGCTGGAATAATTAGTTCAAAAAGGATTGTATTTGTTTGATATTTACACAAGAGCTTGTGCATTCCTGAGGCACCATTTTCATCAGAAAAAAGGGTCATATTTTGCATTTGTGTCTGTTTCCATATCAAGTCACTAGACCATCTCTAACAGCCCTCTAAAGATTTTAAGAATTCATGAGCAGTTTGGCTTTTGCATTCACATTTTCACTCCAGGTCTGCAGATCTACGTTTCTGATGCTGCACTTAGACTTCACATTTGTGGCCTAATTAGTGCAAAAGATACATGGATAGACAGATTTAGTTCTGAACCTGTTGATTTAGCTTCTTCTTCAAGTCCACCAAAACAGATTACTTATTCTATTTCCCTTGAAACCAAAGCTAAACAATGTGCTAAATGTGTAAAGGCCATGTTTTCTGGTCACAAGATACCTAGCATTGACTATAAAGGAATACCATCCAGTCTGTAAATAATTGAACAGTTTAGTGTGTGTGTGTGTGTGTGTGATGGTGACACACGGACACAGGGTGGGGAGAATTCAGCAGTTAAGCCATCAAAAATCAAGACACAGCTCAGTGGCTTTGCATAATGAAGACAGAGTTAAAACAAATACAGTTTTGTTTCAGGGCAACACTTCGTGAGACAAAACCATAATTTAATGTCTTGTGTTTATCCAGCAAGGGCAGCAGTCCTCACAGCCAAAAATGTCAGTTTTAATCTAAAATGCTGTGTGTTAAAACCAGCACCATGCCAGGGCTGATATTAATCCACACCTATCAGAGTTCAACCCTGCAGCATTAACACTGAAACATTTGCTGGGGAGCTGCACCACAATGATTAATCATTGCTAGAAACTCATTTATCCAAAACACACCACAACACTGTGGTTGCAGGCTACTGGAATTTGTAATATCCTATCCTAAGAAAATCTACCAATATCCTACAAAATGTCTACAAATAGAAATAAAGTTAACCTACACCCCAAAACACCCCACATAATCTCTATTCAGTGTAAACTTGTATATAACAGTACATATATATATATATATATATGTATACAAGCTAATAGTATATAACAGTATATTATGCGTGGCCTATAAAGAAAAAATAAATAATATATATACATCTATATACAGTATAGATATATATATACAGTATATAATTACTTTGGCCCTTATTTCAAATCAAAGGATCAGATTCTTTGCTATAGAATTTGTAACCCTATCCTCAAAACACAAGTTAGGCTGTTCTGTATTTCTTCAAGGATGTCAAGCTACTTGTCATTTATTAATAGCTCAGCATTCCCCTTGAAACAGTTTGATGACAACCTGATATACTGCCAGGGAAACAAGGCTGGATTCCCATTCGGTAATCCAGGTCAACCGCTCTCTGGTTTACTCCTTATCATTTGAGTCTTCATATTTTACTTCAGCAACATTACATCACAAAATAGCCAGAAATTTGTACCACTTAAAGAATAGAATAGAATAGAAAATATGACAAGTACTCCATCCTTTGCCTTGTGGATCTGATCTTGTCAAAATCTACTTGTAAGGTCTTCATTGTTTTAGTTTATATTGCTCATTTTCTCCTTCATAGGGGAACTGTAAGGCTGAAACCAATTATTGTTTTCATTATCAATACATCTGGAAGTATTTTCTTTACAAATTGATAAATTGTTCGGTTTATAGAATGTCAGAAAATAGTGAAAAACTTCAAATTGCTTGTTTTGTCTGTCCGACAGTGAGAAATTCAAAGATGTTGAGTTTACTGTCATAGAAAACTAGGAAATCTTCCCGATTGAGAAGATCAGTTAATTATTACAGTAATAATTAACTGATCATTTCAGCTCAAGGGTACTGGTTGATATGTGGGTGCCCATGGGGAAATAACAAAACTGCAGTGTAAAATCAGGGTCAATAGGGGGTCAACAACAGGGTTTTTTTTTCCCTGGGGCCTAGAAGGTTAAGCTGGCCATGTGGGGAACCACACATAGTAACAAATTTTGGCATAGTTTTAGCTTATTCCTGTTATGGACCATGTTCTATCCATTAAAGGATAAAGACAATAATATTCTATATATAGCTACTGTCAACAAATTCACTTAAAAGTGAAATATGGTAGTCTTTCTCACAGTGAAACTTTCTGTGTCTGTGGCACCTAGCCCTAAACATAGTAGGATCATTTCATTGTTGGTTTTGGTCTTTTCATGTAATGTGTTGACACCCAGAGAAATATAGATTATCCCCAGACATATGCATTAACACACAGCCTGTATCCTCCTTAAGCTGAGCTGAGGTCAGTCTTTTGTATGTTTATACTGCGGATAGAAATTAAAGTGGCACTTTCCTGTTAGCGGTGAGCTGTAGGCTACACAGGCCTACTGTGTGTCCTCTGCGAGCAGTGATTGAACCGCGGGCGTTGCCATGGCTACACGAGGACCCAATGAGAAGCTCGCGGTAGACTGTTGCTGAATGAAAATAACAGAGGCCATTTTGCGCACGAAGCCACGGCATCATTCAACAATAATAAAAACGGAAACAGGGAGGCAGGTTCAGTCCATTTCTGGATAGACGCGAGTGCTTTTTAGAGCCAGCAGAGTGGTGTGGGGCCGCGGTGCCACTGGCGCTTGTAGTCAAGAAAAAAAAAAAAAAAGGCATGCGGTAACTAATTGTGCCGCCGCGTCGTCACCTCTCTTCCCTGGAAGTTTATGTTGTGAGGTAAGAGGGACAGGACGGCTTCACTGCATCGCTATCCCCCCCACCAGCAGTGACCCCCGAGAGAGGGAGTTGCCTTCAGTTAGCTGACCGACACCGGCAACATCCATGCGCGTCGAAAAACAGGTGTACGGTTTCATCACACGCACACCGCGTTAGCTTCCGAGACGCCGTGGCTCGCTGCGTTTTGTGTGTGCACTTTTGCGCTTGTTCGAGTGAGGACTTCATTCATTTCACACGGAAGAGGCTGTTTACCTGATGAGATGTTGCGGAATTAAGGGGCAGTCGTTGTAAGGTAGGTACAGCAATATTGTTGGGCTAAAGCTCTATCTCTCCCTCCGCGCCGCTTTTAGCAGCTGCAGCGGACCTGACCCACAGCTCACTTTCTTGTTGTGAAGAGGTAAACAGGCTATTTTGAGTGTTTTTAAGCGCGTTACAAACAACAACGACCCTGTGGTTGTAATCGCCGATACCACAGCAAATGAATCAGCTCATCTGGGATGCGGTAAGGTCGCCTCTGTTTCCTCTAAAGTGCATTCCAGTGGATTGCTGCTCGTAGTGCATTAAATGAAGATGCGGTCAGGGCTGGGATGATGTTAAATACTGAAACCACAGGCATTTTAAGCTGTGGAGAAGAGAAATGTTGCTTAACATTAGCAGTGAAAAACCGTGAGCATGAGTGTGTGCAGTAGCCTGCTTGAAAGTAATGAACATGAATTGAGATATCCATGTTTAACCTACATCCCAAATGCTTGGGATAATCTCTATTGTTAGAGCAATAATGCAAAAAAATATACTTTATTTGGTCTGTATTGCAGGTTTTTTCCCCCAGTGTCTTTCATTTCGAGAAAACAGGACTTATTGAGTTTTGTTTTGTACCTTGTGGAGCTAGTCTAATTTATGATATCAACACTAGTAACCCCAAGATACATTCTGTGTTGTGAAGGCCAGTACCTCACAGGGGAACTGTAAATATTGAATTTTTCCTCATTCCTGCTGATGCTTGTTGCATTCACCTGCCATCAAAGGTTCAAATCAGACAGTCTCTCATTTATAGAGGGCTAGAGTGAAAATCCATAGGGTCCTGAGAGATCAGTGCTACTGCAGTGGTGCATTTAATGTAACATCTTAAGACTTATCTATAGCTGTGTTGCTTATGTCTTCTCTAGGTGCACATTAGAAAACAATAAGGAATTGTCGGCTCATATGTTTCTTTGGTGCCATCTGCTAACTGATATGAAAGGATGATGTAATGAGGAAACAAAACAAAAGGCTAGCAGAGATGGTTATTATCTGTAAAACCCATTTGAATGCTGGGTGAACAGGGAGAGTGAGGAGGTGTCCAGGATGCACAAAGTGTAACACTATCACTCCGGGAACCTCATACCACTCCCAGTGTGGCCTACCTGGCCTGTGAGTGTGTTATTGTGTGTGTGTGTGTGTGTGTGTGTGTGTGTGTGTGTGAGTAAGTGGGCTGTAGGCTTTCCTGGTCTGTGATATTGATGTAGTATTTTATTGCATACTTGTCAGGGGAGAGGAAGTGACACGGCGGGCGGCAATATGACAAGCAACAGTTGGCTGCTATCTGTCTCATGAGGGGCTGCTGCACCAATAAACAGCCTCTCATAGGGGCTTAAATATACACACTTAATGAGCGATCATAGCATTTTGACTTGATTGATGACCAATGAGCCAGAAAGTATGTCTCTGTTAGCGTTAACCCAGTTGCACCTGCCAGTTTAGGGTTACTGAGAGAGACAGCTTGTGTGTGTGTGTGTGTGTGTATGTGTACATGTATGTTTCAGTGAGACAGGCCGAAGGAGAGAGAGTGAGAGGAGGAAAGAGGATCAAGGCAGGCCATCAGGGAATAGGAGAATGTGATACATTTTCTTCTGAAAGTACAGAATGTAACAGGGGGTTACTTGTCACTTTCTTTCTCCCTGACACTCTCTTTATCTATTTATCTCTCTCTCTCTCTCACTCACTCACTCACTCACTCACACACACACACACACACACACACACACACACACATTCCTTTTAATTTTCCTTTGTCCTTTATTTCCTTGTTTTGGTGCCCTCTCTTTTCTCATTGTCCCTCTGCTGCCTTCTTGCTCCTTTTATATCTTCCCCTCTCTCTCCTCTTCCTCAGAGGCTGATGTCATGGCTCAAGTGGTGTGTGAAAAGCTTGCCTAATTCTTAGTCTAGCTGATAATAGGGGCCGCCTGCAGGACATGCTTGCTCCCTGAGCTTTCTCAATAACCAAATCCTTTAGAGCTTACTGAGCTGTTTGTGACTGTTACCTAAACTGCTCAACTTTTTAACTTAAAACTTGAAACTTGAAGATATTCATCTGTTTTTTTAAATTATTGGGATGATCAATCATTGTTGGTTACTGGGATGTCACAATAAAGATCTGTGTATCTATCAATTAATGAGATAATTATGAAAAACTAAAAGTGGCTACCAACATAAAATGGTGGGGTCTATTTTTACTGCTATTATCATTTCAGTAACTAACAAGAACACAAGGGGAGGCACCTCTATGCATCACAATAGCTTGGACACTGGCATACTGGTGCATACAAGTTTATAATGTAATAATAATGTGGAGAAATACATGTTATATTGGCAGAGACGGAAAATGATATAAAGTGCATATGAATAAATGTGCACATTCTTTTTGTGCATTTCATTTTAATTGTGTTTTTAAAATGAAATGAATGCCTCCAACTTGTAGAAAATCAAGACCTTCTAAGATGGGCTAAGTGACCACCACTACATTGACATATCAATGTACTAGAGGATTTAGTTGTTCAATATCTTAAAACTCAGAAATGTTCAGTCCAGTTAAGTTCATTTACTGGTACATCTTGTATTTTTCATAGTTATCCTGGCATCTAAATACAACTTCAGTCCAGTCAGTTTTAATTTATCAATTTCATTGGTCTTAATAACAAGCGCCAGTTTATCAGAACACTATAAAAAGGCAAAATTTAAAAACGGTCTTTAAGTAGTCGAGGATCGGGATATACTTTAAACTGATTAGCAACACTACACAGAGGAATTAAGGAGCCTATCCTGCCCAGCTTGGAGGAAGAAGACTAGAAGACTGCCTTTAGTACATGTGTAGGTTTGAAATGCTGCAGTTTAGATGATGTTGCTGCCTTGTGCTGGCAGATCATGGACAATGGAGAAACACCCCCGAGGAATAAACAACATAGTTTTACCATTTCACAACAACTGTAGTATTCAGGCCGTCACAGATCAAAATAGGCAATTTTTAAAGACCGAGAGTCAAGCTAAATGCTACGTTACATCCTGTAACTACAACCAAAAAAGTACTGTAATATATGCCCATCTAGCTCATATTCCTCTGCACTGTTTCTGCACTTCCTAAGCAGCAATGCCTTGGCGCTGTGCCTGTTCAGCAATGTAGTTTTGGATGTATTTTTTCCTTTTTTGATCTGCTCCCAGGTTTAAGTGTTTTCCAGTAAGTGACACTTACTAATGTGAACATGCACAGCTCCTCTGCTTTTTATATCCCGCCACTTACTTAACTGGAAATGGCAGGGCCTTGCAGAAGCTGATAATGAATTAGGTGTTGAAACTGTACGGGTGAGACCATGTCGACGCGGCCACTGTCGTCCGGAGTGGCTCATAGGTCAAAGTGTCGGTGCGTTTGAGTGTGAGTGTGTGTCACTTGCTATAAAAATAGTTTGCTCTGCTAGTTTAATGAGATCATTCCCAAGCTGCTGTTGTGTCATGATGGTTTTAATTGTTTTTTTATAAATCATTCGTAGTTTAGATGCACGAGGGATCTGATCTAGATTTGTAAAGTTACATCCCTCAAAGGTCAGAAACTTTGGGTTGTGTTCGTTCAGATGTTGATGGAGCTCTTGTTGGTCAACCTCTGTGAAGTCTCAAGTAGGTTAAAGGAGAATATCTGAAGTAAAAATATAATAATCAATAACTAAACTCAGGTGCTTTACCTCTTCATTACTTTATTGGCCCCTTGATACTCCCCTAATTCTGGCCCCAAGGTTGCATCATTAGCACCTGTCACTCGTCAGCTTTTCACCATACCTCACTGATCCTTGGCACGTGACCAGAAAGTTCTGGGGGGCAGCTGCTGTTTGATCGTGTCTGCTGACACACTGATCACTCTAGAGCACTCTGGAAACCCCAAGGTCTGAAGCCTGGGTGTTTGGGAGGACATAGTTGTAGAAGGAGCACTACTTATCATCATTGGAGCCATCTGTGCCTGTGTAGATTTTTACATTACCACTTCATCATCAGCATGATGAAAGCCTACACAGATAGTGTTGATCCAGGACAACTCAACTAAGTCCATCAGTGCTTGATTTAATGGTTGACAACAGGTTGACATTTGGCTGAACTTGTCCAGAAGTTTAGATGTTTACCTTTGTGGCTTCATATATTTAAGGTACTTCTTGCTGACCCAGTTAAACTTATTATTTTTGATAGACTTTGATAGATCCATTTGGGGTGTAGGACCATACAACTGCTATCAAAAGAAAGGCAGTGAATTAAGTTGATGTCACTTCGCTGTTTTGTTGACTAAGGCTGAAATCAGGCAAACTCAGTAACCGTAATAGTCATACTTTGAATCAGTTGTTTTGGCTATCTGTTTTTGTTGGGGCAAATAAGTCACCATTCAGCAGTCTTATCAACATCCACATGCCATTAATAGAGCTGCATTACCATGAGTTAAGGAATTTCCTTTTGTAGTGACTGCTGAACTCTTCCTGCACCCTACCACGCAGTAATTTGTTAGTTGCTGATTTTTGTGCCCGTTTTGTTTATTGTCGAGTGAGGGTGTGAAGGGGGGAGGTGGAAGTGGTTCAAATAGCATATTGCACAGTAGCTGCCTGGCTGGTTTTAGGTATCCAGTCTCTAAATGTGAGATGCTAATAGCAGTAGTTACATCATCATTCTGGGAATAGCAGGGAGTCTGGGGTCTAGAGGTGCTTCTGGCTGACCTCTCTCCTGTGTATATTCAGACCTGAGTGTGTATGTGTGTGGTAATTTCCAAATATACATTCCCATATGAATTACACAGCAGTAAGATTATTAATGACACAGGTGAGTGGATATATAATTAGTCTGTATATATTTACAGCATCCACATGCTCATGGCTTGTTTGTGATAAAAAGGGAAGGGGTGCTGTTTGTGCCTCTCCTTGTGTATGCTTGTACATCACTGACCGGCCCTTCTTGACAGGCAATCAAAGTGTCAGCAACAGAAAGTGAAAGAAAATCTCATGTGAGAAGAATTTGACACTCCTGTCAGTTTCCGTGTGGAGTAGGCCACTTCACATAGCCCCACACTGATGACATTGGCGACTGTGTGACATTAAAGCCCGGGGAGGGGGGGGGGGAGAAGATGGGCTCTCTAACACCCCATTTAACAATACATAACTTATCAAAGGTGCACCTACCTGGTGTCGCTGTACCATAGAATTACAATATGTATGTGTGACTCTGTTGTTGTATGTACAGTGAGTGAATGTGTGTGTAGAAATAGCCTGTCTTTGCGTGCATGAGTGTGCATACTACATGGTATGCATGCATGCAAACTTGTGAGTGTGGTAAAATAGAGATAGTCAGCCCTGTCACTTTGCCCCCACCCATGTACACTGGGGGGTAACTTTCCAGTCTCATAGACGAGCATGCCTCAGTCTGAAAATAGCCGTATCTGATCACTGCTTCACCCAAACAGGGAACTCTCTTTCCCTGTCACTCCCTCTCTTTGGCTCTCTAACTTTCTCCTCATTCTGTTGTCTCTGTGCTTCCCAGGCATTAAACGGGGAAAGATCTGGGAATAAAGCTTGACCGGGAGGAGAGACTTATCCTGAGCAGAGTGAGGAGGAATAGAAGAAGAGAAAGAGAAAGGAAAGGTGCTGGTGCACAGAGCTCACCTATACCTGACTCTTCTTAGCAAGTCTCCAGTCTCTTGATTTTATGACGGTAAGAGTTACATTTTCTCTGCTTGATGGACTGTTGCACCTGCACTCTGCTGGTCGAGAGGTCAGGCTTTTAGGATTAAATGTCACAGGAGATTAATAAATAATGTGCTTATGTGCATTTTCGTGCCAAAACTCAGGAGAACCTTTAAACTTTAAGTCCTGTTTTTAAAAGTGGACTATAGACTGACCAGTACAGGTTTAACTGACATTGTTAATCCATGCGAGAATATACATATAATATTTCAATATGTGTATATCTGATTTATTTTGAAGTGTTGCTTTGATGTCATGTTTGAATACACACAAACACAGATCTCACATTGCTGTTTACTGATTTGTGACACGTCTATATTTACTTGTTATGAACACATCGATGCTTTAAAGAGGAAGCAAATTAAAAGAGGCCTGAATAGTTTTTACAGCCCAAACACCAAAAGGGGAATTGTATTTATCTGTTCTGCCAAAACCCACAATTATAGACCAAGAGTGGAATTTTTGTCTTTTGTGACAGTGGACAGTGGAAATGGTGTCAAATAAAAACAGTGGTTTTTACCGCGGTCACCTCGGAAATAGCATCAGCAAATAACTTAGAGTACAGTTTTGAGGATTTAGAAGTTTTTATGTTTTAACTTTAAAATGTAAGTTAGATATACACACAACAGAAATTCACCAGTTGAACTTTATTTTATGTTTTTGTATCTTGATAAACTAAACGTTTCAGTTCAATCCCTATAACTCTTCCTGTCGTCTTTCCCTTTACCTCTTTGTCTTCATATAATTTTGCCCCAGAATCTCATTTTCCTCCCTCTCTCCTTTTTACATACTTCCATCTCTTGTTACACCCTCTTTTTCATGGTCTCCTCTTTCCCACTCAACAAAAGCCATGTACCAATCCCTCCAGTAGGGCCAGTCTCAGAGGTGTTGTGGAATGTCACCTTGACCCCTTGGGTACACAGTAAGGGGTGGTTCCCAAGCTCGGTTCGTATCATGGTTCATTTGGTTCCCTTTTCCTCTGGACCTGTTGTCTGTTCCATGTAAATGTCACAGTTTACACCCCATTTTTCCATGGCAAATTTGGCATTTTTAATACATAAAATGATTAAATCCAATACCAGTAAAACTTTATTAGTTAGCAGAACTTTACAGTGCTCCTTTAAAACTCTGTGGTTAGTCTAAGCTACATTATTTGGGACAGAGCTGGCCTGATTGCTTGGTTGGATCTGTATCACCTGTGATGTGGGTCTAGGAAGTATATTTCGTCTGTTGGAGAGAGACCAAAATAAGTCATGATTTATTTATTTACATGTAGAATAAAGTACAAAATGCTTTGACATATGTGTGCCCATAAAATCAGTTAGCTTAACAGTACTTTTCAACTTTAATTCCCTTGTTACTGTCACTCTGTTGTGACCCTCCTCTTCCTCATTCCTTCCTGATACGGGGCATTTGTTTAAAAGCTGATGTACAAAAGGACAAAGACATTCAAAAGTTGCCTTTAGGCTCTTGAATTTCAGTCTCATGTGCGATACTCACAGTAAACAGGCATTTTCCTTGCTCTGACATGCACAATAGTAGATGCCTCTGTGCATTAGACTTTACAGGATGGTCTTGTAGAGTTTGAGATCTACAGTTGCAGCCCACACATAAACATTCATATTCTGAAGCTTATGCCAAGCAATTGATATTCCACATTGTCAAACTAATAATGACATTTTCTTTTTGGACTGTGAACTTTACTGATTATCTTTAACCCTATGTTGGATTTCAGGAATTTAAAAATGTTGAAATGGTAGTATATCCTTCCTGACACCCAGAGAACATAAAGATCCCACAGATAGATTTTCCTGATGATCAGGACCACCTTAGAGGGTAAACGGTCCTGTCTAATGGCAGTAAATATAGCACCACTGCTAATCAAGTTCCTCTTATCTTCATGCTCGACACTTAACACTGGTACCTGGGGAATCCAGACTATGTATGGAGAATGTAATTTTAGTCACAAGTGATAGTCATTCTGCTTTACTGTTTTACTTCAAATGTGCAAACTACTTCCAAATGTCTTTCTTAAATACTGTAAAATGGGATATAAATGAGATATAAAGAGTTGATTTCCTTTTAAGATATCAATTTTTTTTACATGACAACCAAACCTTCACACAGAATATGAATAAGATGTTGAACGGTAATGATGTACAAGGCTTCTTTGCCTTGTATAGTGTTCACAAAGAATTTAGCTGGAAGAGCAGAGCGTCTATATTTGCTTCACCATCCTCCTTCATTCTTTAGAAAGGATTGTTTACTATCCCCGAGTTTGAAAAACCTAATGTCCTAATTTCTGCATTCTCCCAAAAGACCGCTCCATTAGGTCTCTGATGACACATTGGTGCCAAACAGGAGAAGAGATGAAACGGTGACAGCTTTAGAGATGCTGTTTACTGGTGATGCTGTGTATCCCCAGACGGCTTTAGCCAGACAGATTACATAATACTACGTGCTGATATGGACCTCCTATGTCATTTATTTAGTATTTCATCGATCATATTCCTTTTTATAATCTCTCTTCCGCTCTGTAATCTATAACTTTTTCTGTGTTCATTATTTCATTTCCATTTATATTTAATTCTTGTCTGTGTTCCATCTTTTTCTGTATCTTTTTTTTCTCTATTCCTCTTCATCAAGAGCAGTATACAGTAAATGCATCTTCAGCTCTGTATAGAAATCGTCAAATAACAAACCCACGAACTGTCACATCCGATTCAGTCTTCTTCGCCCATAGCCCCGACTCAGTACCCGGGCTTGTGTTGCATAATTGCATTAGTGCTCTCAGGCCAATGGCTCTGCTCGTTAGTGGGGTTGTGATGCAATCTGCAAAACACATGGGCCTCTGTTGTTTGCAGTATGGACAGTGAGTGGGCATGCAGGGTCAGTGTATTGACCTCCACTATCCATTCATACAGCCAGAGGGGGGTCTGCTAATGAGTGGCAAGGTTGAACAAACAACGCAGATAACAGAGACTTTGTTGGAAATGGCTGTTGTTCAACTAGTGGCAGTAATGTGGTGGCAGAGCACTTACATGGTCCTGATATAAAAAAAAAAAAAAAAAAAAAAAAAAAAAAAAAAAAGAAATATTAAAAAAAAGAAAGACCTGCATCTAACAACAACTGGCTTTGTATTTGTGTGAAAGAGAATTTTAAAACACTACTTTGAATGAAGTAGAATTTGATTGAAACTGTAGTTCTGCACTGAAACAGAAAAAGACGTTTCTCAGTTTTTATTAATGCAATAAATCCCCTATATGTGTTGTATTTGTTTTTCTTTAAGCCATAGTTTGGCTCAATATTTGATGTATTTTTAGTGTTCAGGGTTATTTGCTTTTATATAAATTCAAATGAAGGCCACAAAGTTTCTTAAAAACCTATATAACCATGGCAGCACACTGAATATAAGAAGGCTAACTTTTACTTACCCCCTACATCCTTGACAAAAATCAGCCTCATTATTTATTAATGTATGATCAAGATGCATTGATCCACTGTAATACGTAGCCACACTCCAGTAGGTTGGTTGTCTGTCAGGCCAATATCATTTTATTAACTTGTTCAAAAAGAAAGTTTAGAAATGGGAGACAACAAGTGACAAGTTGTCTTTGCAGCAGCTGATGTAATGCTCCACTGCTAAGAGGCTCACAGGCTATACTGAAAGTTATCAAGTTTCTTCTGCTTGTAGTGACTTTAAGTAAAGCATCAAGACTGTGAGTGTTTAATGACTTACTGTGATCCAAGTCTTGGGATGTGAGTGTCAATTACTAAAGTTCACTGTAGAACTCTGAACTGCTAACCCCAAAATATTACAGTTGTCCTCCTGTATTGTTGTATTATGTCACTGAATTATTTGCTGTTGAAATGTTTACTTGTTTGGCTGATGTCTAACATAAATACTTGAAGCACTAGAAATACTTGAAGCTGTAAAATACCATGTCCACTTAAAGCACAATGGGTAATGAGCTATAGCTAGACTCTTATTATGATTCCCAAGCCTTTCTTTCTTTTTCTTTTTTTTTTTCACGTCACAACCCTGCATGCCCCACGTTTTTACCACAAAAATGCACCACTAAAATAACTTGGCTCCGATTCAGTAATTAAGGATTGAAGCAATTCTAAATTCTGCCTTTTTTGGAGGGGTCACTCTCCCTGTCAGCTGGGTTTAAGGCTAGCTATGTCTCAACTGAGATTTATGTTGGATCACCAGGGACATTCTGTTGCCTTGTTGAAGCAAGATTTGTTCTCTCTGATTCCTACTTTAAGATTTTAGAGATTGCTCTGTTTTGTGCTTCAGTTTTATCCCCATCAAATTTCCAGGCTTGTAACTAATATTGACTACAGAGCAACACTGCTGATTATACATATATTGCATGTTGTGTCCTGTAATATTTTTGCCAGAATGTTTAAAAAAAAAATCTTATTAAGCTTGTAACAGCTGACAATCTTGTCTTTTATAGGAACAGCTGAATAGAATCTATCCAATGACTTTTTGGTGAGGTCTTTAAATAGATTTGCTAAGGAGCTTAATCTGTTGACATCCTGTGGGTATGTCTCAGTCTGAGTGACCACTCCAGGGTCGGGACCCTTGAGGCCATAGTCGGCTTATCTCCAATGACTGTTCACTCTCTCCTGCTGTCTTTACACATGCATTTAGAAATTTAACTAGCTATAATTAAGATAATGAACTAAAATAAAAGCATTTCAACTGCGGTAAATTATAGTATTAATCTGATTGTTGAATTGTTATTTTAAAGTTTATTGGATTATTTATGTAATCATTGATATGTTTTGTTGTGCTCATTTATTGGAGGATTTAATTTGTAAAGATGCATGTAATTATTTAGTTTTGGCAATTACTGGGGTCTCATTGCAAATGCATATGTAACACTTCGTATAAGTGGCCTTGTACAGTAAGTATAATCCTTGTATCTCCCTTGTCTCGTAAATGGGACCAGCTGTGTACGGAGGAAGATTCCCCCATCCAGCATGTGAAAAGGTTATGTGAAATTCTGAAATGCTGATTGAGATTGTTGCGTTATTATTACTTCTCATGTTTTCATTGCTATACTTTTTCTCGTAGAGGAATGGTGACACGTTTGTTTTTAGACTCTTGTTTTGTCTGTGCCAAGGCAGGCAGCCAGTGAGTAATGGCATCCCGGCCCGTGCTCTTTGAGAACATGTTTGTTTTTTTCTTTCCTTCCTTTTGTTTGTTTCCTTTCTTTTGATAATCATACTGTCTGGGTTATGTTGTTGTAAATGTTCTATTTTTTTTCTTTTTTGTTTTTCATCAGCACATTTATTTTAGTATAAGGACCTCGCTAAATTAAATATTTTTGTTGATAAGGGTAAAGATAGTGGTTCTTTCCATTCTCTGATCTGCTTTAATCTCTGTCTCTAGTGGTGTTGATTAAGCTCAACTTCGTCATCAAAGTCTCCACTCTAATTTTATGAGGTAATTTAAATAGCACACTCAGACACAGATCACAAATGAAAATTCCCATATTCTCACTGTGATTCATCTATTGTCTTCAAAGTTGAATTTGTGTCTACAAGGTCAACAATGTTAAAACTCTGCTGTGTCGTCGAGGCGAGGGAACTGGCCATTGCAATGATGAGTTCAAATCAACAATAAACACAGGAGGATGAGCGTCCTATCACAGCTACTACACTGACTTTTGTTTCTAAATGTTCACTGTGCAAACCCTATTTCTCCACTGATACAAACCAAATGGGTCCCATTTGGTCACTCAACACGCTAATCAGACTTGATGAGCTCGTGGTGTTGGACCTCACGGCTTTCTGCGGCTCATAGCTCTGACTTGTGTATTTGCAGTCCCACAGCTATTACACTCAGTAATTATACACACTAGTCTCCAGAGTGGCCTACCAATGCCTAAATTACAGCCGGTTGATAAACCACAGCAAAGTAAGAATATAAAATGTCTCGAAAGAAACTGCTTTGGCCAAAGAAACTAGGACTAGAATTGAAAATAACTTCTGAGAAAATAAGTCTCTTGTTTATTATCAATTTATTTATTTAGTCAGTCATTCATATTCATTCAGAAATTAATTCTGGGAATTGACACTTAAGATTAGAAACTATAAGATTGCAACTTCCCTTGTAAGTATTACATTAATCCTTATTTTTGAAGAAGTGCTCACTGAATATTAATGGAAACATTTGGTGCCTCTCTCTTAGCCAGTGATATGCATGCTGAAATGCATACACTGCTAATGATCTGATTCAGTATTTAAAAGCTTAAAAAGGTCTTATGTGAAAAGATAGTCAAAGGTCTTCAGAGGTGTAGAGCCTGGTGCATTTTCTTCCCATGTCCAGCCATAACATTACACCATGGCCACAGCTGCTGTGTCGCCGCTGATCTGTCCCCAAGAAACATGATCCTGTTTATAATCTGACCATCATTTGGACGCCGACAGCCTGCGACGCCAGACCCATGATTTACCCCAGTGCGTGTGTGTGTTTCTCACAGATAGATTTACGAGGGCAAACTGTATGAGGGTAAGGACTAGGTCTTGCGTGGCTTGATGTAGTCCCTCACGTAATGGTACTTCCTCCTCACCAGCATGAACTGTGTTTTGAATGTTGGCAACAAAGTAGGTGTATGTCTGGGTAAATGAGGCTTTATTAATAATGGTCACTCTAGGAGGGTTGTATACAGTATTTACAAGGGATACTTGTTGCTAAGAACACAAGTTTATTGAAATGTTGTGCCAGTTGAACTCAGTATTTTGTGTTTTGCCCGAGAGATCCAAATGCAGAAACAGAAACACTTTCTGTGTCATGTGTTAATGAGAAGCTTCGGTTGACGTACTGTGGCTTGAAACTGTGAAATGCTGCTCTTCTGTCATGCGGAAATACATAGCTGCCACAGTGAGAAAGTCATTTTTACAGGATCCCATTTATATTAGAAAAGTTATCTTGTCACAACAAAACAGTGTTCATTGTCATAATTTTTTCATGAGGACGAAGTTGATGATGAGTCTTAATCATATAAAAATGGGAACTCGGATATCTGGATGTTTACCCTCATCTCATCTGAATTGAGCCTGTGAAATTTTCCGCATGTTAGACTATGCTATGTGCGTAAATCCAATGTGTAAGTGGGTAGCAGCAGGTACAATCATGGATAGGCAAATTTTTACAGGAATGTTATGGGGTTAATGTTACGCCATCCATCTAGTGCCACTCATCACTATAGCCAACTGCCAAGCCAGTTTACACATTCATGTTACAATATGGCTGCATACCTTCTCCAAAATAAGCATCAGTAAAAGATGAGCACAATTATCAGGACTTTACTTGTCAGTGTGCAATGACAAGTTGTCATAGCGTTGAAGTAAATATTTAATGAAAAATGTCAGTTTGTTTAGATTAACAGCTATGGGCTTATTACTCACATTATTACACAATATGATATGCAAACACAAAATGTGTGCATAGACTTTATATGTAATGTAATATCACTTTTGTACTCAACTGTATAGTTACTTGACGCACTGAAGAAAGTTCATCTGGAACTTTTATGCATTTTTGTTTTCTCTTATCCTGAATATAGACAGTGAGAGAGCGTTCTGATTAATTTGGATGTGGAAACTCTAGTTGTACAGATTTGCTTACAACAGAAAAGGTAAAATTTGCATTGTATTCTACAGTTAATATCCCTGCCGTGGGTGTGCAATAAAGTCTTCACCCTGTTCTCTGCAAACTAAACACATTGTTATACAGTATTAAGAATTGCCGGATTATCAGTCTCTCTTCCGGATTAAAATGATAAAATAAATCTTGGCCAAATGGAGCTCAAGTTACATTTTCACCATTTGGGTTGAGACAGTGTTTACTGACCAATTATATTTGTGACTTTGTATGTGCCTCCTCTTTTTCTCTCTATTAGATCTGCAGTTATGAAGATACTGAAATCCTCCCAGTAATAATGTTTTATATTAAATAGTGCTGGAGCCAACTACACTAAGATTTTAACAGCATGTGTATGTCATGGTTATTCACATACCAGACATGTATGGTCCCTGCTGTAGCCACTTTAGAAACTCACATGTAGTTTCTGTCATACACACTAAGTCCCATGATGACACCCGTGTGCACGTATTCACACAACGATGTAACAGTCTGTGTTATGCCTTTGGCTTTTGATGTGTCCGCCCCCCCTCCTCATGTAAATCACTCAAACCTACTGCAACAGTTCCCAGAAAAGGTCTCCACATAGCACGAGACAAGCATCAAATATGGGTACAGTTAAGTAAACATGGCATTCTGTGTCATTTATCAGTGCCATTTCTGTTATTTATGTTTCATCTATCTGAAGAATTTGCTAAGGTCATTAAGCCTCTCGCTCAGATGGAAGAAATTATGTTCCCACATTTGGATTCCATGGGTTTAGGCTTTGGCGTAAACATCTTTTTGAACATGACAGGCAGTATGTGTTGATTTAAATTGTTTTTTGTTTTTTTTTATGGTGCTGCATAGTAATTCATGAGTAAAAGAGAAAGTGTGTAATAGGGCTCCTCGATTATGGCAAAAATCATAATCACGATTATTTTGAACAATATTGAGATCACAATTATTCAACGATTTCTCATTGATTTAGGAAAAAAACAGAAGTAGTTACTCCCATTATATGCGATATAAATATGAAATCTATTTACCTAAAGTATCGATTGCAAAACCGATAACGCCGGATGGTTTTTGTTGGGGGGAGGGAATTTGTTGAGAAACAGAATGCAGCACGATGAGCGTTTTCTTGCGATTATCTTGTTTTTATAATCTTCGGAGGCCAAAATCGTAATCGAAAATTAAATTTGATTTGCCCAGCCCCAGTGTGTAAGTGACAGACCTTAGTCCTGCTATATAGCACTTCCACAACTCGGATGAGAAGATATTGTGAACTCTTCTTGCAGCTTATATCCTTTTCAGCTGCACTAAATCGCAGGCAGCTGAAGTACATCTCTGTTTAGGACAAACATTTTACATGTCAGTCTGTGTCTCATTGTTAACAGCAATTACTCATAAATACTCTCATAATCTTCCTCAGGCGTTCCCAATCCGTTTGATCAGTGTCTGCTGGTCATTAACATCCGTTCCATAGTATCCATGTATCTGTTCTCTAAACCTCCTATCCTGCTCAAGAGTCTGTGCCTTGAATAGTGTTTCCCTTTCATTAAAATGATGATGTTTCTTGCAGCACCCCACTTTACTTTGTCCGCGTCTTCAGAAGTGCAGTTAATGATTAAGTTCATTTATCAGTTGGCTTTTCATGTCCAGGACGTCTGCACCCAAGCCTATCGGTTTTCTCAAGATGAAGGGGGGAATGAAATGTGTGAAAGGAGCTAAAGTTGAGCTGACTTTCAGTCACTTGCAGTATGTCAGCACATAGCACTTGTACTCCTAAACATCATTAATCTCTCCAGACTCTCCCTGCACAGAGATGTTGGCTCTCTAAGCAGTGCTGTTTAAATCAAAGAAAACCAAATGACTCAGTAGGCAGCAGGAAACTGTCAGTTTTCCAAAATATTTCTAATATTTGAGATTTAATACAAAACAAATGTAATATAAAACATTTTGTTCATCTAAATTACTGGCAAAGACTATATGTTTTGCTCTGTCCTTGAAAACCTTCACTGTGAAAAATGTATGTGATTTTATTTTTTTAATGAAATACTTCATTTTTGTTTTTGCAGGAAAGTGTGTCTCCCTGCAGTGGATCAGTAAGAAGTGCTCTTCAATATGAATACAGGTATGTACACACAAACCTTATGTGAGATTGTCGGGGAGTCATCACCTTCAGTCCGTGTCCTTTCTTTTTTTTTTTTTTGGCAAAGTTTAATAATCACATTGACAGTATTTGTTTATCCACTGACCTGAAAACCATTGTTTACATATAATACTTGAAAATAAAAAGTCAATATGTTCAGGCATTTCAGGCCACCTCGCTATTTTAAAAGCTGCTATGTGTGCTTCTTTTCCTCTGCCACAGGCATGAGTCTGTAACTCTAACCCTGACCCTGTTTCACCACTTTGGTGTCGGTCCATTTTGGGCCACAGTTATTGTGACTAAAAGCATCATTGAGCATCGTAAGGTTGTTGCTTTTAACCACAGTGACGCATTAAACCTTCAATACATTTCCAAAACTCTGTCCTCAACCTGGCGGTCGTCCCGATCCGAAGTGTTTATTTCAGCCGGAGAATCAATGATGAGTGATCCATATTCAAGCCTTCTCCACACACCACACACCACCACCGCCAGTGCTAGCTTTACTCAACCTGGTTGTTAGTCTGTATATGAAATATAGAATAAAACACAGAAATAGCTCAGTGTGTTGCTTAGGTTGAAAGCCTACTAATAATAATAATAAGAAGAAGAATTACAAATTAATTTGATGGAGACTCATAGATTTTAAACAGCCTGTATTATCCAATAGTTTAAATTGTAAAGAATTGATCTAGGTGTTAGCGGCCTTTCACACACCTCAGAATTACCTGTGTATGTATAGGTACCACAATGGGAAGCAATAGGGGAAATATGTAGCAGCTTGTTGTACTGTACTGAAGGTATTTCACTACAGTTTAGTTGGCAGGTGGAGCTGTTTCAAACATGAATTGACACTGACCAAATTGACACTTGACTTCTCCACTATTAACAAATGTACTTCATGTTAAGTGTTGTTGGTAGTCATGCTCAAGCACTTATACTGTTTATGATTTTTTTTTTTAAACCTAAGCATCTAGGATCTTCAGTTTTATCATACAGTATCTGACGGAAAACTTTAGTTTTTATCATTGGGCTGAGCATCAGTTTCATCACAAATCCTCGGCTCATTTTCTATGAGCTACCACCCAATCTGTAAAACTCAGGCTCTTTGAATGCATGTGCTTTGCCGCCACTTGTTTGGGTTATGTCTTTGGCTGGATGCATTTGTGCTCATGTAGCCCTGCGTTTGTGTCATATGCATGTGCATGTGTGCTGCCGCTGCTGCTGCTGCTGCTGCTGCTGCTTCTGCCTCTTTGATCCAACCCTGCCTGGCTGTGATTCCTCAGATAGCGGAGGATACGCTCCCAAAAGCGTGGCCTTGTCACTCATACTCTCTCCCGTGAAGAGGGTCCAGAGCTCACCAAATCTAGCCACAGGTACTAACACTCACAAACACACAACGAATTAACACATGTTCAAACAAGAAGAGTGAACTAAATTTGTGAAATTCACACCACTAAAGGAACTGACACGGCTAAACTGCCCGAGGTAAGTCTTTAAAAAAAAAAAAAAAAAAAGCAGCTTGTTGTTTTTCAGACTCATGTTTGGGCTTCATCAACCTGATATGGCTTTGGGCATAATTGAAAGACTTTCAAATAGTCTGTGGCTGCCTCTGTATGCTTAAGCAATGTTTTGGACTGCAAGATGCTATTCTTTTCGAATCAGTTCATTGTATAATTATTTTATTTTCTTTCGTTGAGTCTCTTCCGTCTTTGGCTTGTTTTGCTTCTTAAATCAGTCCAGAGTGGTACTGTACCCACCGGTTGTTGATGTTAATCTTCCTTCCTTCCTTCTGACAGCTGTCATATGTCAAGTTCTCCCCCCTGCTTCTTACCATCTCCCCCTCTTCATGTGCCGTTTATTCTACTTTCCCTGTTGTCTAAGTGTTTTTTAATCACTGTTTTTCCTGGCTCTGTTTCTTTTTTTCTGTTACTGTTTCTCTTCTGTCAGGATTGATTGGTCAGACATAACACAGCTCCCTTGACCTTAAGATGTTATACTTGGAAAGGCCTGTGTGTTCACTAGAGTGGCAGCATTCTGCTTAATTCTTCCTGATCAGTGGTTCGGTTTTACCCAAGCAAACTCACTGTAGATCTGCTGTATGTATGAGCCTCTTCATCCAAATTCTCTTTACAGAATAATTTGAAATTACAGTTAAAGTCAAGATGAATAACCAACAAGCTTTTTACAGAGCACAGTTGAATCTGTATTATTGGGCTTCTAGAGGTTACAGCTAGTGTAGTTTTCCCAGCTACTTTCTTTTTCCCTGCTGCTGTGCCTGCACCTTGTCAGCACCCAGGTTAACAGCTGCACCTATGAAGGCATCCTGGCACTGTCAGCTTCCTTTTTACAACAGTAGGACACCGTCTGGAAGCTGATGAGCTGCTCTCAGATAGACCAGGTTTAAGAGCTTAGAGGGCCCAACACTGTAGACTACAGACTGAAGCAGAGCTCCCACCGTTCCTTGATATACTTGAAAGTTTATGAAATTACACATATAGAAATGGGTAATTGAAAGTGGTTGGATTTATATATTCTCTGCAAAAATAATTCTGTCTTTTTAATTGTTGTCTTGCAGCGTCTGTACAGCCTGCTAGTCCTCTTTATAAAAATTAATAGTGTAACAGTAATTAACCTTGATCCGTGTATCAAACTGTGCCATGTTGGGTCTTTGAATTTGAGGGAATTGGGCCTTGAAAGTCTTTGAAAGGTCCCTGAATTTGATGTTTTAAGAAGGTGTGGGAACGCTGCCGGAGGTCACCGCCTTAACCATCTCCACTGTTAAAACCAGTTGTCTATTTTGCTCGGAGATAGCTAACTTAACCAGCCACCTGGATTCAGTGACAGAGGTGGGTTCTTAATCAGAACAAAAATGAACCAAAGCCCTCAAGAACACACAGTGACCATTCTGCTGTGCAGACATTAATTGTCACGTTCAATGATGGGGCTCACATCACTCTCCTCATGTCCCTTCTTCATCTTGGGAGTGAAGTGATGTTTCAACAACTGATGTGCATGGAAAGCAGTCAGCACTCTTGTTTTCTCACCCATTTCTATGAGCGAGCCAAAAACTCTGATCTCAGAGGACATTTGTACACACCGCACGTAAAGATCAGCCATCTGCACTGTGCCCACTCTGGTAGTGCTGTGTGAGTTTCTGATCTGCGGTGTCTGTGACAACATCATCTTGAAATCTTGAATCTCGACTATTTGTTAGTTTACCATAAGCATTAGTGTAGTTTTCCATCCTCAAAAGTTTACAGGGAAACATTCATTCATTTCTGTGTGGACTAGCTGTGAACTACAAGAGAAGAATTATTAGTTGTAAAAGCCGGTGACGCAACAGTTGCTTACAAGTGATTGCGAACTTCTCACTACAGTACTCAGAATACTCGTGGATGCGAAAATGTTATGACAGCAGGTGATATTGTGCATCACATCTGGATAAAAATCAGGATTAAAAATGTTGTCTGTTCTGTGCTTTTTCCTCTTCAGTTTCGTCTTTTCAGATGTGTCTACTCCTTTACCCCCGTTATCAAGTCTCTGTTTGTCACAATAAACATTATCTTAAGCATTTTTTGGGATGACAGTATATTGTGTAACTACTTGAGATATAATCCTATTGCAGTATTGACATTTGCAGAGATAATGTGACCACACATTGACTCCTGTTATTTATTTTTTTCATGTCTTCCTCAGGGAGTGATTCTCACTCGTCAGACTTGGGTAAGTTTCTGTTGCTGTTGGTGAATTTTGGTGGAGACTGTTGACATTGCACTTGACAAAAGAGGTTGTGAAACACCCCATAGGAGACCAGAAAAGTTAATCAAACACACTGTAGTGGTTGATGTTAATTAGATTAAAATTATCTTCAGATTCTTGGCGGTCCCGCAGTGTAACAGATGGCCTTAAGAATGGAGACGCCAGCAGCTCGTCTCTTGCTGCCAAAGGCTTCCGCAGTGTCAGACCCAACCTGCAGGACAAGAAGTCACCAACACAGGTAGAATGTCTCACTCACTACTTGACACATGTTGAATTGTTTTTACTGCTGTTTAGAGTTTAATCAAAAATGATGGTGTTGTTTCATAATGGTGGAAAAGGTTATTCTTCATTCTCTATTTCAAGTATTTAATTTGATGATTTGTATCAAGCTTTTCACTGATGATTTTTTCGTTGTTGTTGTTTGAACTTATTTTGGCTGCTGCTTTCTAATTGGCAAATAAGGATATCAGTCACTTGCCATTGCCACCCCCCAGGAGAGACAGTTATCACTTCTCGCCCACTGGCGCTAACCCACCAGACTATAGCTCCCTCATAGCCCTGGCTAATGATTCTAGCCCTGGAATGCTAACATTCACTCAGAATGAGAGAGCAGTTTTAAAAGAGTCCTACACTATTAATAGCACATCTTCTTACTCCTTCTCAGAGACCAGTGGAAATTCAGTCCAACAGGCGCACCAGCACACTGTCTCAAATGATATTAGCAACTGTAGTGCATCTACCACTGCTAATGCCCAGGTCCAGGAGCGTAAAGTGTCTTCCCTCAAACTAACCCCAGTCACCATCCCTGACCCTCCTGCTCACCTCAATTCTTACCTTGATCCACAACCTAAGACCAAGACCACAAATTCCCCTCCGCCCACTTTCCCACCTCCACAAAGTGGTCCCACTCTCTCTCAGCCCCCGACACAGACAGCCTCGATTTCTGTCCACTTGGGCGCCGAGAATCTGAAAAATCTAGAGCTTCAACCTCCAAGTCCCACAGTGGAACTCAAGCTCCCAGATCAAGCCCCAAGTCAAAACCCAAGTCCAGCTGCATCGCATGTGGAGATGACGAAGCCTCCTCCTGCAGTTCCACCAAGACCTTCTCCTGCAGAACTGTTGGTACATAACTGACTACATACTGTAACAACAGAGCAAAATCATCATCACTGGGTTTTTTCTCTTGGTGACACAAGAGTGATTAAAGGGTAACACACCGCTGCATCCCATCATTTGACACACTGGTCACACCATACAAACAGAAGTAGCCGGTGTAACGTAGCCATGATGTGTCAGAGTCAGAGAACAGAGGTTTTTCTGCTACAGGCGTTCCTTGAAATAGACGCAGGCGTTTCGATGCACGTCATGTTCTGCTTGTGTGTGTCGCCTTTTTAGTTTGTTAATCTTGGTGCTGCCATGCATCCAACCAAACTAACTGTGATTCTACATATGTGTGATAACAGTGTTTCATTTAATGTATACCAATGTTACTGTCTATATACTTTGCAGCCTTCCACAGAGTTTGAACTAACAGAGCATCTTCAATTCACAGCAGTTATCATGTTTGAGAAGATGATGCCGCAGCCTCATGACACCTCAGTGTGGTTTCCCATCAGCTTTTCACCTTCTATTAGGCTCACATGTTGCTTCCACACATCCTTTGTGACAATGTGGCTAATGAGTGATATCACTAAGCACTCTCCTCCTTTCCTTCTTTTCCAATCAATTCCCTCTCCCCTCCAACACCAGGGGCCTCCGTCCCCCGACCCCTCAGCACAGCGCTCCCACTACCACAGCCACAGCTCAGACTCACTCGACTACCTGTCAGGCCTAATGCCCAAGACCCTATCGCCCACCCCGTACGTTCCTATTGGAGCTGGCGGCACAGCTGGTGCTTTGAGCGGGCCGAGCTTTACCACATTCAGCGGTGCGAGCATCGGTGGCTGCATGTCACCCTCGGCTTCCCCAGTCACAGTGTCTGCTCTCAGCCACTACTCGTCGTCCACGCCGGGTCTGCTGGACGAGCTGCAGATCTGTAGTCTGGACTCACCTGGCGCCTCACCCACGCCGTCGCCCACCCTCAGCCTTGTTTCTACCTACACAACCACTGCTGGCCCTGATGATGTGCTAACAACCTCTGTGGCCTCCACTGCTGCAGCAGCCACTGTCACTAACGTAATTATCCCAACAAGTCACTGCTGTAACACACATCATTATCAAAAAAACAAATGGTCCCCTCCTTTCCCCAACTGATTTTTGGATGGCTGAACCAAACCTGGATGGCTGAAGTGTGATTACTACCAAGTTTTACCTTCCACTAACCATCAACTGCAACCTACCTGTCAGATACCAGAATTAAATTCAGCCCACTACGTCCCCTTATTATGTCAATGTCTCTGTCCTCATCAGAACTCTGTGTCTATGTGTGCTTGTCTATGTTTCTCTTTGTTATGCCTTCTTTGCAATCCAGTGCAATTACACTGTCTTTTCAGGCCAGTTCATATCAAAAATTCATGACCAGACAATTTTCAGAGAAGTTACAGCAGGGTGGAGTACCCTGTATGTTGTTGTTCACATCTTGAAAGACTGAACTGGTCCACTGGGAATTAGAGGGTTTTTTAACATAACGTGTGTGAGGACTGAACTAGTTATGTTTACTGTCATATTATACTATATATATATATATATATATATATGTATATATATATATGTCTAGATTATGGCATAAATTTGCATGTGCACCTTGTCTTCCAAACTGAATTGTGATTTCGTTAGGACTGCACTAATTAGTCTGACATTGTCCTCTTCTCAGCTAAGTAATTAGCTTGGTGTCTATCAAGTCAATCAAAGTTGCATTGCATAGTCACTGTTTACTCCAAGCCTCACAGCCATCAAGCCAAACCTCTTCTTCAACTTGGTCTTTTATACATGTGGTAAAGTGGGAAAGATCTTCAGTGCATGGCGTTATTCTACCACAGTTCCTGTTCCCAGCCTCACTCCCACCTACAAATGTGTAGATTGGCCTTGTTGCTTTTTCAACCTGGGAAAATATCCATTCACACTAGGAAACATTCAGTAGAAGTCTGTGATTCAGAGGTCTGAAACCAGGATATATTGCAATGGTTTCCGCTTCATATCCTCAGCTTGAATTTGTCAGTTGTGGCATTGTAATCACAGTAACAGCAGCAGTAATTTACTCACTGTCATTGTCATTTTACTCTATGCTCCAGTGTTAACAAGAAAGAAGATAGAAATAGAACTTAGTCCGCTTGTTGCTTTATTGGAAATTGATCTGTTTTGAAGTGGCTGCGTTGCGTTTTTGAGCTGTCTTGAATCTTTGATCTGAACATGGAGGCCTTTAACTTGAAATTGTTTTTATCCAGATGAAATTCTATGTCTCTGTGTCATGTTGAATGGAAGAGCATTCTTCAGAAGAGCCTCCCATTATAACTACATCATGCCTGCTGTCTTGTTTATGTTCCAACTAATTTATAATGAAATGTATCTGAATGTGAAAGAGTTGTCCATGTTTTACTGTTCCTGTTTTAATCTCTGTTGTTCTGTTTTAGAGCGAAGTGATTCAATAAGTGCCCCTTCCCCTAACTAACTCTTCAGCTCCAGCACTTCCTATGAATCACGTCAGATCCAATATCTGACTTACATGTACATCCATTCCAATATCAGACCTGGTTCCTCTACCCTTATGAATGTTTGTAGCAATAAGATGGCTATTGCTATCTTTTTACATTTACACTCAAGAGTTTTATAGTAGATCTACAAGGTTGTGCACTATTGTACATTTTGCTGCCACTTCTGATTGGTAGTCTTACAGCCTCTGTTTCTGGCTTGTGGGTCACTCTTAGGGCCAGGTCCTCTCTCACGCTATGAATGGAAGTGCTAGCCATCCACAGAGACCCCTCTCTCCTCCGTCCTATCCTCCTCCCCCCGCCTCACTCCACACTGGGCTCCCGAGACAGAGCAGGAGCTCGGGTGAGTCACTGTTGTTTTGTCTCTTCTCACCAATAAGACATGCTTCAAATTGTCCAAATGCATGACTAGGGAAGTCATTACACTGCATTGCAAATAAACAACAAATACAGAACTAATTAAATCCAGACCTTCTACCTTTACCTGAGAAAAATAAAACTTTATTCCCTCTGTGTCATATTAATGTGCTTTACTCTGAGGTTGAAAGTGTTTAGAATTTCAAGAATGTGTAAATCTATTAAGCACCACTCAAGGGATCTTTGTGAATTAATCTCAGTGTTGGAATGGAAATGATTTTGTCAAATCTCATTTTATCATTGTTCCATAATAATTGAAGAGTTAAGGGAAATAGATTTATTTACAGTCACTTGCTGTGTAAGGTTTACAAAATATAATATCTTTATCCATCAGTAAAAGACAGAAGAATTGAACATGGAGGGTATATTTCTGATTATTTTTAGGGCTAACTGACGAGCCTTTCTCTTGTCTCTCCTCTTCCCTCTTCTATGTAGAGGGCACCGAGTGTATCACTAGGGAGTCTGTGATGTCGGGCCACACCAGCGTCAGCAGCACCGTGCCCATCGCCCGCTTCTCAGAAGAAGAAAAAAGGGTTTCTGTCATTAAAGCCCCTCATTATGAAGGCATCGGCCCTGTGGACGAGTCTGGCATCCCTATCGCCATCCGCACGGTGAGGTCAATCATACACTACAACTAAACACATTGGTTTGCAGCAGCAGACTGACTCGGTTAGGTGCTGTAGTGGAGCAGAGGGGTGTCTTTAGACCCATTTCTGTTGTCTTGATATGCGATCAGGCTCATGAGAGGGGAATACTTTCAGCTGTCAGCAGCTTTTGAGCCAATATTAAAAGCCTTTTCTCTCACCCACACTATCTCTGTGTCTCTTTTACTCTCTCCTCTGTGTGCTAGTTATAAAGAGCTCAGACAAGGTCTTTGCTTCAGTACTGCAAGGTCCTTGATACTTACTTGTCAAAGTGTGTGCATTTGTGTCCGTGTTATCTCTGTTAAGGATGCTCATGTATTAACACTTCACTCGGTTATCCATTTCTTGTAGAGCGACATTTAAAGGCAGACACGCTAAACTACAGGATGAGAGAAAGACAAACAGGAAGAATGAGAGATGGGCAATAAAAGCAAAGAGAAAAGGTGAAAAGGGAAAAGAAGCAGGAAAGGGAAAAAAACAGATGCTCCTTATTGTGAGCAGACAAACATTTTTGTGGCCACTCTGTTTGGTAACCGTGGAGAGTGAAGTGGTAATTGGACTGTGCCAGTGCTACATGCACAGTCACACACACTCCTTCACTGTGGAAGCAAAATACCTCTTCTCTGACCAGAATCCAGACACTGTTTAGTGCTACTGAATAAAGAGCGGATTAAGTCTCTCTGCCATTTGATAGCTCTTTTTTGAAGTGGCTATTAGATCTATACTGTATACACAAAGACACACATACCAGGGTTTCTCCAGGATTTTCCAGGCACAGAACCAGAGCGTCAAACTTTTTGTTTTTGTAGCAACACAGCTTCCTCTACGCTATGAAACCAAATCTGCTGGAATTGATTTCTGAGAGGAGGCACGGTCACATCACACACATTCATACGAAAACAGACTGTCGTAGTAGTTGAACAAGTGACTGATGGCATCGTTGTTGTTTTTTTCAGGGCTATATGTTTGGATATTATGGAGTTGTATATGCTGAGAATGTTTAAAAGTTAAATTTGCAATATTCAAATTATGAGAATGATGAGGAAGCATCCTGTGTTGTTTCACTTCTTTGTTGTTAGAAAGCATAGAAAATGTCATTAACTCACTGAAGAGCATTAAAAAACAAGTCAAATAATAAAAAAAAAAAAAATGGCATCAATTAAACATAATTAACATCTATATTTCTCTTCAAGTCAAGAGAACAAATTCGTAGGTGAGGCATAATCATGAGGGAGCTTTAAATCAAATCATTAGTGGACGATGTGGACCATTAGGGAGCCATCGGAAGATATGGACATAGAGAGGCCCCCACCCACAAACTACTTCACCTGCACTGTTTGATCCGAACGAGGAGGATGAGGGAGAAATTAGGATTCTATCATCCATTCTTGTGTTTTGCCAACTGATATCCAAACACATATCCTACTTTAATTTGGCTGCGTGAGTTACTACAATACATGAGTTAACAGTCAAATGTGATTTTATATGGTGAATAATTGGGTTGATTATGTAAAGTTATATGTTCTTCCCTGAGTTCCAGATGACTGTTATATTTCACTATATTTTCACTAGCAAAAATGTTTGATATAAAAGTTCTTGAAAATGACTTTTTGAACATACGTATATTCAGCATATAACAAGAAGATGCAGGATTAGAACTAAATTTTACTAGGATATGTGTGAGAGAACCATGCGATCCACCTTTCAGACTTGTCACGTGGTGCAAATGATTCTTGATACAATTATGTATCTTTGATCAGAAAAAGAGGATGTAGTCATCCTCATGTCATCCTAAAGTCTTTCACTGAACAAGCTTGATCGACATTTCCTAAAAACACAATATACAGTGTGTTGTGCAATAAATTAAGCTTTGTAAATAATTTATTCACGTCTCAGCATAATTTCTCTTTGGGTGAAATATGGATGTCTAGAAAGGCTGATAGTGTGTTTTCTCTCTGCTCAGTAATGTCCTATAAAACAGTGAGAACCCTTTCCGGTTTCTAACTTAAGTTATCCAGTTTCATGCTGCATTTTCATGGCACATAAATCTTTATGATTATTTCTCTCTCCCCAGACGGTGGATAGGCCTAAGGATTGGTATAAAACTATGTTCAAACAGATCCACAAGGTTCACAAAGCAGGTAAGTCTCCACCGAATCAGTGAAAGGCAGAAATGGCTCATTATTTGATGTGATTTGATTGTCACATTATGAGGGGAACTCGTCATGCATGCATGCTGCTTGTACGCGTGTGTGTATCTGTGTGTATCTGTGTGAGTCTTAGCATACTGGTTCTTGTTAAACTGAAAGACCCCGAAGAACCTCAGAGCCAGAACTCATTAGATGCGAGCAAGAGAGTCTGGAGAGGAGGAGGTTATTGAGAGAAACCTCTAATAGACACAGAGCTGTCCTGGGAAATCTGCTCTAATTTTGTGGCCTTGACAGAATCACACAGTCAGTACAAGGCTTGTTTGTTCTAAGCTGCTCAGGCTGCTTCTACTGCAGCGCACACACAAACACACGCACACTCTCACATAGAGAGACTATTTCATGAAGATGTGTGCCTCAAAAACATCCACAGGCTTGTGATGGTCTCTTTGATGCGTCTCAGAATTCCCAAAGCTCCCTGAATATTCACATCGTCTAGTGGATTGATAAAGCAATACTTCAGTCCCACACAAATTCTGTCATCCGTACGGTAGTACTGAAAGGTCTTTCTAAAGGTGTGTAGTTTCTTTTGTTTGCAGACAACAGCAGCTTTGGTTAGATGCAGACGCTGCTTCTGTGGAGTACGATCTCCCATCTTAAAGCTCAAAAAACGACATAATAGAAAAACTGTTGTTTGAAAGCAGCTGAGCTTGTGGATGGGCAGAGGAGAAGTGGATTGTGCTGCCTGGGTGGTTTTGATACTTTCCACTGTGAAAAATGGTTGCTATTGGAAATTACTTTGTAACTGACTTTATTTAAGCTGACTGAAGCTGCTGTTCTCCCTGAGGAGGAAACTACACAGCTATGTACCATACAGTATGTCTGTGCATGTATCCCAATCAGCTTTTGTTCCTTTCTTCCACAGATGATGACTATTCTGACACATACAATGCAACATATGCTGTCATAAACAACGGTGAGACCTGCTTCATGTGTAACAAAAGTTGTGTTTCATACAGTAACATTTGTCTCCTCCTCTCTGGCTCGCTCTACCTTATGACCTCCCCTCCTGTCCTGTCCTTAGCAGACGACTACAGCCTGTCGTCCACCACCACCATGGCCCACCCAGCTCCCCGCACACATACGTACAGGCCACTATCCAAGAGCCCCTCAGACAACGGAGGGCACCTGGGGCCTCGGGAGCCTTCCCCGTCCCCTGTACCCCCACCACCTCCACCCATGCCATCCCTCCTGCAGCTGAGGGCCAGAGATAGTGAACGCGAAAAGGACTCCCCAGACATGTAGGAGGAGCTTATCTCTTTCATTAATTGCATGTCATCTTTAATCAATCAATACAACATTTTAATGGCTCTCTGAAACCTATAAATGTGAATTAATTATATTTGTTTTCATTCATGATGTACTTTTAACCTTATAATTCACATTATTCTGTGGCAAATGATTAGAAACAATTCAGATTAGAAATTTAACTAAGATTGTTTCTGCTTGTGTGGTGTTTTTCTTGCACCAGGAATGAATGGGGTCCCCCCGACAGGAAAGTGGACACACGGAAGTACCGCGCAGAGCCTAAGAGTATTTTTGAATACGAGCCTGGGAAGTCCTCTATTCTGGAGCACGAAAGACCAGTGAGTGTTTTTAAAATATGTTCTTTCACTTCATTATAATGAATTCTAATAATTTTACTGTCAGAATCCAGTAAAAGATCGACTTTATATTTGCGTCCCTAGCTGGCTTCACACCAATGTCTTGGAGGAATATTCACATAACTAATGGGTTTTTTTTTAATTTATGTAATAACACTTGTAAAAGAGTCATTCTCTTGTTCTGCTCCACTTGGAGCTGAAAATGTCTATTTCTGAAGAGGCGAACAACTAAACATCAAGCAACTTGAAGGGAAATAACACGGCTGAGATGGAGCTACAAAGAATTGAGAGGAGTCACAGAGATACATTTACCTTCCTAACTGGTTACTGTAGTCTTTGTAGACATGACTGCGTTATTAATATGTTTTTTTTGCGGACTTGTTTCTATCAGAGACAGTGGGCATTAAAAAGCAAAGGTTCCCAGTGCCACATCCTCCAGGGACTGTACTGTACTGGCTGTTCACTCTGCGGGGTGAATGACAAAGCAGACAGCAGAGATAATTACTGTGTAGAGGGAGGGCAGCAATAATAGACATGAGGTATCTGAGAGAAGGACAGGATAATGGAGAATGCGTTCTAGATGAGGCAGAACAGTAAAAAGAAAAGCTTTTTGTAAAGGTTTCACAGATGTTTAATGTGATGACTGCAGAGAGTGCTCTCAGGGCAATAATGCATGAGTCAGCCCCTGATAGACAGAGGCAATAAAAGGAGAAAGCTGTAGGAAGTAGAAGTGAACCCACGCTGGCTAATCTGCCGCCTGAGATTTCTTATGTTGTCGTCTTTTCTCCGCTCTCCAAGGTAAGAAATGGCAACCGACAAACCAACCTTTATGGTGGTGTCCATTTGGGCAATTATGAGCCATAGGAATCAAGAGACAATCAGTTTTCTTTAGCTTCTTCTTTTTTCTGTGTGTGTATACACAGCAGTTGTGTGACTGGCAGTCTATGCTGCAGGCCTCACTTTTCTTTTTTTGTTTTTACTGGATGACTCATTTCTCTCAAAGCTAAATTCTCTTTTTAGCAAGAGAGATGTAACACTAAAACACCTACATAACATCTCCTGGCAGTGTTTCATTTGGCATGAAAAATTCTGTCTCCATGTGGGGACGGGGGTTAGAAAGAGCAGACAGAGTAGTGAAACACTGCATCATCTCTCCAGTTAAAATAAGAGTAAGAATAAACTCTCGTCTGTAGTGCACGCCGAAGTGTGCAAATGGAAACAAATAGAGAAAGCTGTGCTTGTCGAAGTTTAAACAAGAAATGAGTAGATGATTAACTTGCTGCACAGCAGTAACCACTGTTTTGGCTTACCTGCCTGTTTCACTGGATGTAAATACCTATAATTTATTGCTGGTTGATTTGATATGAAAATTGCTCTCTCTGTGATACAAAGAAAGAGCTGGGTGTTGGAATCCCTCACGTGACATTAGCAGAGATGAACTTCTGCTTCCTTAAGGCAGTTTGTCTATAGTTTACTGCATGGCATGTTTTCAGCCTTGGATGCCTTATCATACCAGTTCTTAACTCCAAAAGAAATATTTGTACGTCTGCCCTTATGAGACACGATGTGGATTTAAGAAAAAAAAAAAAAATCCTATTTCGAAATATGACCTGCTAACTGACAGTTTAGTGGTTTTTCATGCTGTCCTTGCTTGATGTTTTACCTGTTCTCTAAGTGACAGAAGTACACAACAGATCAAAAAACATAGTATGTTAAGTCTGATAATGTTCTTCATGTTATGATTAAGAAAATATGTCACACTGCAGCAGTGTGAGGCCGTCGGATCAGTCGGCTGGCTCACTGTGATACAATCCTGCTCCAACCAATGTACAAGTGAAACCTAACCTCATGTGAATAACCTCGAATGTTTTCTCCTAGCACTTCTATGAGATGTGCCCCTTCTTCCTCTTCTTAAATATAATGAGCTCTCCTCATAAAAAAAATTATATTTTCGCTTCCACTCTGAAATACAGTGTTTAGTGTGCCATCCACTGAGCCTGCACAGAGGTGTGGGTAATAAGGTTTAGTGTTGAATATGTAATGTTCAAAGTAGCATGTCACCTGTGCTAGGCAGCAGTAATTGGATTCTGTCCTGGAATCAGCGGCCTTGTCATTTTTTTATGCATGTGAAATTAATGAATATCAATTCAAAAGAGCCAAGGCGTATAAATTGTGTGTCTCTTCAGTCCAAGAGTGGCAAATGACTGTGCATATTAGATTATTTGGCATATGCAAGTTTAATTATTTTATGATAATATAGCACTATTGTACACTGCCTAATACAGACTCTAGTTTGCGTTTCTAAAGTTTTCAAATTAGCATCCAACCCAAAATTTCTCATTAGTATTTGTCAGTAGTAAATGGGTTTTGCATCATCACTTTTGTCCCCATTAGCCGGTCTAAATCTTCATTCTGATTCATCCTGTGCTCATCTCCCTGTGCCACCTTTGCCCATTCCTAACCATGAGGTCCATGTCTCTCTTTGTGTGTGTGACTTCTTTCCACACTTGCTGTCCTCTGTCTTTTCTTCTGTCTCCTCTCTCTGTCACTGTCGTGCTTTCCCAGACCTATGATGACATAGATTTAGAGAACGAGCCTTGGTATAAGTTCTTTTCCGAGCTGGAGTTTGGGCGGCCGGTAAGTCAGGGCCATAGCTACTCCCTCAAACCACAATCCTGCCATAGGCATACACCCACTTCGTCCACCCCACCCAGGATTTTTTTATGATATGTCTCCACCAATAGACTGGGTGGGGTTAGTTGTTTGGGCATGTGGTACTTGTTGGGTGCTGTGACCCCCTCCCCCTTCCCCCACCCTTGTGACAGGCTGTGTTATGTCATTGCGTTGCTGGGTTTTTTGGTCTGGTGGCTAGCAGGCACTGAAAAGTTCACACGCAAACCTGGACATTTATTTAAGTTGGTTCATTGCATCGATTTTTGCCCCCAAATTAGCAGGGAAATAGGTTAAAAAGCTGCGTGCTCCAGATGCTTTAAATGACCTGATTTTTGGCTGGTAGAACTGCACTGACCAATCAGTCAACATTAATAAATAAGCAGTAGATGAGTTTCCTATTGATGAATATTATCCTTTTGTTCTGATTAACAATCTAAGTCTGTGCAGTTTATTCAGCATCATTTGCACATGCTAATCTGTGTATCAATTAATCAGATTTTTATTTAGTCTGTCATTCATGTGATCATTTCCTGCTAGTATTTTGTTCATCTTCATATTCGGAAGTATGGGGGAATGCTCTGTATATCTACAAGCTGAATGGCTTTAGTGCCCTCTGCTGGATGTGAGTGGTAATAACGGCCTGGTGGCTCAGGGCAGGGATTGCCTCTAGCCGCAGATCTGGGATCAAATTACCCCAACCTGGCTGATTTACAAAGTGTCATGAGGACATGCCTCTGTCCATGCCAGAGCATGACGCAAGGTGATGACTGGGCTTATTCGAAATGTTCAGGTGCAAATGTCACATGTGGAGCTGGCATGACTTTGTGTCTTCCAGAGTCATGTTGGGCTGTGTGTTGAGATTTCTACCTGCAATATTCTGAATGTTTCACAGCACTGAATAAGCCTTTAGAGTGTAGATGGATTCCCTCCATGCACTGCCTGGTCCAGCAGGGACAGAATCTCACAGTATGTTCCGTGTTTGAGTGTTTATTGAGGTGACAAGTCACACGTTTTGACCGACTGAGTGAATAATAGTAGTTCATCTGCACTAGTAAACCAGCACTAAATCACAGCATTTGAGAGTGCAATTCATTGCACTCTCAAATAAACACAACACTACAGCTTGTGCTTCACTGGGCTTTCTGCTTTACAGCTTGCTGTCACACTCTGCATGTGTGTGTGGTACACGGGCACATTTCTGTGTGTGTGTTTATTTGTGTGTGGTATAAAGGGTGATGTAGTAGGCCTTATTTATTTTGGCATCCTTACACTGTAGTATAATGTTGAACATTTGAGATTAGTGTAGAAATAAAGCACTGACAGAAGGTGTTGGAATGTGCATATGAACGGGTGTGTTGATGTGCAGGTGTGTGCTTGTGTTTGTAAGTGAAAGCGTGTTGGTGCGTATAGATTGTGTGCACATGTGTGCATTGTACCTGCAAATCACATGTGCAACCTTTGTGAACTAGTCCATCTCTGGTTACTCAGATTCTCTAACGGGTGTCACTCTCTCCACATGTTTCTTGTTTTGTTTTTTTTGGTTTCTCCCCATGATGTCACCACTGCTTCTCCTCCTTCACCTCATCTTCACCTTCCTCCTATTCCTCCTCCTCTCCTCCTCCTCTTCCTGCTCACTGCTGCTGCTTGGGGCTCAAGCCTCCTAAAAAACGGCTGGATTATAATCCAGACATCTCCGCTCGCCAGCGCATTGAGGTAATCTCACATTCATGAGTGTTACAATCGTTTTTTTAATCTCACAATTTCTAACCAAAGATAGGAATCAAAATTTATATTGTTCAGCAAAATGTAACATATTATTGCTTAAAGTGAGTGTCCAGCCATCCACTGCAAGATGAGTGTGTTGTTGTTTTGTGAAGGCTGTTGAACATGTAGCTTTGAAATGCTATCCATGTTTTTTGCTTGGACTTGTATGGAGACCTGCTCGTTAAACTGTACAGAAAGAAAATATTATGGTCTAGATTTTTATTAGCTCAAAACATAATGTACTGGAAATCTTTTTCTGTTGTAACGTTCTCAACGCTACTGTGTGATTTGATGGTTAGCATTTCCTCCGGCAGACCTTTGCCTTTAAAGGGCATCGAACATTCTTTACCACTAAGAGTCATTCCAGCTGATCCACGCCAGGTTTTGCAGGGCAACATTTGCCCCCTGAGCTCCGCTCATAATATCATTTGCTGTATCACCTTTACCATCATCCTCCAGAGCAGCCAGAGAGAGAGCAGAAATTTATCTTCAGCGTTTACACCGGTAGGCCTCTTCGCAGTCAGGTGTGCCATGTGGAACCAGCATCCATCGCACCTTACGCTGGGGGAGTGTTTTGAGTGTAGCACAGCAACAACCGCATGCAGGCTGTGCATTGTGAGCTGCTCTGCCTCGAGTCTTTGTTCTTGCGGAGCTCACTTTTCTCTTTTGTTGTCTGCCCTATTTCAGACATCCCTACACATCGCTCCTGCTGACAAGGCTCCGGAGAGACCTGCGAGGTAACCTCTGTTTCTTTTATTTTCCTCTGCATCACCCTCATCCCCCTCCCCCACCCTCTCCACAGCAGTGGCCCTTGTTGTGATTCAGCACAGAATCAAAACTGTGCGCTTTCTTGCCCCGTCTCTGGTGCAAATAGCCTCTGTGGCTGCTATTAGTGATGGTTTGCAAGGATTAGTGTTAGTCTTTATTTGCTTTTGTCACTAAAGGCAGGGTACTTTGCAACTCCCTCTCTCTGAGCCAGAATAAATTAACCCAGCACATCTATTGATTCTGCCCTTCACCTCCTATCCTTCCCTCAACCCCCCCTCCTCTCATCCTGCTCCCTTTCATCAATGGCCTGCTTATTCAGTCGCATTTTCCTCGGTGAAAAGAAAGGGCAGAAATGGGATGTGATGAATAGGCCATTTAATTCATGGAAGTGACATTCAGCCTGTTTGTTCTGAATAGAAAACCCACTGTTTTTTTGACATTTTGAATAAGAAAAGTTGCGGTAACTCTGGTGTCTCCCTTTGGGAATTCTATCCAAAAATCATCTAGTGATATATTTAGTTACTTGGACAATCCTTCGCTCCCTTCCATAGAAGACGGTTGCCAGTATAGCCTCGCGAACGCAAGGTCGGGCTTTCCGGACATGGTTATAAAATCAGGATTTTAGCAATTCAGAGCAGGAGCTTGGAAATGGCTGGGAAATGACTGCTAGTTAACATGTAGTCTAAATTGGATATGTTTCAGGCACTATTTCCTAACTAAACATAGAAAACCCTGTAAATGAGAACAGCTTTACTGGGAATTTGGCTGAATTAAAATACTGTATGTGCGAGCACAGAGAGGAGGAGAGAAGCAAACAGATACAGGGCCACAAACACTGACAGAGTGAATATACAATGCAGTCTAGCATATGCTAGGTTTTGTCCTAGTCTTGTCATACTCGTCTGTACTGGGTTTGTAAGTCCCGATGACACAGGAAATACAGTAAATACAATGTACCCACATGACATTTATGGTGCCTGAATTCCATGGGTCTATTGCAAACTGCATTCACCAGTGTATGCTGTTCTGAAAGCACTTCTGTTAATGTCTGACTGCGTTACAGTGCTGCCAGCGACTACAGGAAGAGAAGGAAGTCAGAGCCATCAAGTTCCCAAGTGAATGCTCAGTCTCAGAGCAGAGCTGCCACTTCCCCTAAACCAGTGGATGCCTACAGACCCAGCAGCAGCCTAAAGAAACCTGTCGTTCGTTCCTCACCTTCCTCACCCTCCAGAGCCAAAGGTAGACACACATACAAACACTCACTTGATGTTTTTTCTCTATATTTTTCTCTTTTCCCTTGTTTTCCCCAGACTGTCATATATGTATGTGAACTACGCTTACCATGTTGCCAGAAAATGAAAGATTTGTTGTCATTTGTTGTGTTTTTCATGCTATAATGTCTGTCTGGTGTGGCCATAAGTTTCCTTGAATGGTGTTGGTGGAAGTCTGAAGAAAAAAAAAAAACATCAAATCATCTTTTTTCCCCACTGTATTTTCTCTTCTTATTCTTCTCCCTCTCCCCAGCTCCTCCATCTCTTTTGCTGGGTATTATTGCTTAATGTGCTTTCCTCCTTCTCTTTCACCACGCTGCTTTCTATCGGACATCTGAAAGGTGGGGACGCATGCAACATGTATTCAAACAGTTTGACCTCCCCGGGTCCTTATCAGCGCCCCTATCTGCCCCCTGTCCCCTCTGACCCTGACCATTGCGATCAGAACGCCAGCCAGGAAGGCAGCTCCTCCTCCAAGCAGTCTGTCTGTTGTAAGAACAGTTGGCAGACAAAACGCCAAGATGCTGAGAGATGGAGCAGTGTGGAGGAGGTGCCACGCTCCCCTGTCAAGCTGAAGTCACGCAGCTGTGATGACTTACTCAATGATGGGCATTCTGGCTCAGGTGCGCGCAACGCCACCCGCTCAGAAAGTGCCGGGTCACTGGTGTGTGATGGGAATCCCTCAGGTTCAGCTGGATCCTCTTCCACTCGCTCATTGCCACGACCCCACCGGCGACGGGCACACGACTCACCGGGCTTTCTCCAGCTCTATCGTAAAATGCACCAGATTGACAGAGCTCAGCTCATCCCATCTGAAGTCATCCGCTCGGTCCGTGCACGCATCCTGGAGCTGGAGCGCCAGCCTCACCTGCATCGCCATCGCCTCTCTCCGTGGACACCCTCTTGGGGCATGGAGGTGCCACGCGATATGGTGCCAAACCGCATTTCTGAATATGAGCGCCTTATTCAGAAGTCCAAATCCATGCCCAACTTGGGTGATAGTGAGGTCCCCTCAGGCACTACCACACCAGGCGGCTCATCGTCTCGAGCCAGCAGTGGTGGTGGGGGCACACCCTGTTTTCCAAAGCGGCGTTTTTCCATAGAATCTTTATTAGAGGAAGACAACAACGGCAACAGTGGAGCAGTACCTCACACCATGGATCACTTGCATCGACCTCGTAGCCCGCCTGAGGGCCAGCCTCGTGGACCAGAGCGTGGGCGGTCCTTTCCTGCTCCTCCTGTCCCTCAAGGCCCGCAAGCCAACCCAGACTACTCTGACAGCGAACAAGACGCTGTTGCTTCAGACCTCAGTGACTTCATCCAGGTGGAGGGCTCCTCATTTTGCAGTGAGAGTGACTTTGACCATTGCTCACTAACCTCCTCTGAGAGCTTGTACGGCTCTTCCACCCTCCACCACCACCACCTCCGTCATCACCACCATCACCACCACCACCACCACCCTGGTCACCAAAATCTAGGCCAGAGCCAGGGCTACCAACACCGGCACCTCATCAGCACCTGCAAAGGCCGCTGCCCGGCCTCTTATACTCGTTTCACGACCATGCTTCGCCATGAGAGAGAGCGAGCACGGCAGGAGCACCAGAGACCTTCACAGCAGAGCAGTAACGGTAATTCCCAAATCCAGAGCTCACAGTCCCAGCAAGCGATGTCCAAGCTGGCCTTCCTGGTCAGCCCAGTGCCTTTCCGCAGGAAAAAGGGCTCACCACCTACCTCTAGAAGAATCAGTGGTGGCGGAGGTCGAGGTAGCAGACCTAAGTCCAAACAGGCCATTTATGAAGCACTAGATGCAGCCTTGAGAGACATATATGAGCACATTCAAGCAGAGAGAGGCCACAGAGGCACTAGGGCACCTGATGATAGCATCCTGAGGAGAATACTGGCCGAACTGCTGCCTAACGTGCCTGAGCGAAGCTCCTCATTGCGGGGGAGGAGGGGGTGCTGGCACGGGGGTCACTCCTCTGCATCTTTGTACCCAGATGGAAGCCCCACCGGGTTCGCCTCATACAGAGAGGATCCCTCCACACCACGGTTACAGTCACCACAGCTACAGTCACCAGTCAGTGCCTGTTACGGACGCCACTCGGACACCTCAAACAATAACGAATATGGAGAGGAGCAGGGCAATGGAAATGGTCTCTGTTATTCAGGTGGAGATGGTACACATATCACACCTATCATCACATATCACACCTTAAGTATGTGCATGTACACTTTGTCATGTAGCCAGTCATACCTACACATAGTTTTTTTTCTATACAAACATACATGCATACTGTACATACATAATCAAAATATGCATCCACATACATTTAATGTCTCCATCAGTATTGCCTGCACTTGCCCTATTCCCCTTGTTGTTCAGTCAATACACCCATTACTGTGCCTTTTTATATATTCATATGGCCTTCAGTGAGACGTGGTTACCATAAATTCTCAAGTAGAACTTGATTCTTCCATTCAGTGCAAAGTTAATGTCCTGCTGATGTTTCACATCAGTGGTCTGCCAGGAAAATGGCAAGATTATGTCATTTGAGTTGCTGGAAGGCTTTTAAATTGAAGCCTGTTCGGGGAAATGTTGAGTTTGAGTGACAGTACCTTAATGCTGAATGAAACAATGGCAAAATACGAACAATTAATTAAATGTACTTATAAAACAGCAGCGACCTGGTTTTCTGTGCAATTTAAGTAAATTAATATTTGAGAATTTACGGCATACTACTCTGGGTGGAGTATATAAATGTGAATATTCCTCTGTTTTTAATTTGAGTTTTGTTCTGGCTGTATTATTTGTCTGTTTTGCAGGTTGATTCCTGGAGCCATCTTCTTGTCCCACAACCATTTTCTTTACCTCAAGCCATTTGCTTTTATGTTTGTAAATGGTTTAATCATAATTCTTTTGGGCTGTATTCTCCTTGTTTCATTTTGAAGGACTGCATGTGTGTCTTTGTGTCGTATTGTGGGATAAGTCCACTTATTTTGTTTTTCCTATGAAATGGAAATAAAACACTTTCATTCCCTCATTTACCTGTTGGAATGGCATCATCACTGTACCATTCAGTACCTTCCCAAAGCACATGTATCGTGAGCATGCACATGGCATGATTGTAATTACTATGGTAACTCCTCTTACCTTTGTCATGTGTCTCTACCAATCACAGACCAGGATGTCTCAAGGAGTTATTCCACCATGGATGGACGCCACACACCCCAGAGTAGAAGACCTACTCCTGACAGAGAGGTACAACTGCAGTTCAGACAGCATCAGCAGGAGCTGGATAAATATGTAGCTAACACCAGACTTTTTTTTTTTAACATATTAGAGTCCACTTACACTTGAATAAGGTGTAAATGAATGATGATTGTTTGGCTCCATAATAATATTTCAGATTAATGCTCAATAAGCTAATATTTTTTTGTCTTCAGTTTTACAGTACCACAGCACAATCAAATTCATTCTCATAAACATTAAGAAGCTTTATGTCATGTTATACCTGGTAATGCTTGCCGGCTTTTTTTTCTCTCACTCTCATCTCCTAGGTCTCCCATAAACAGATGACACAACTTATTCTGTTCTCTCTCCTCCATCAGAAACAGCCCGCGAGAGCCATTTATGATTTTAAGGCACAAACAGCTAAGTGAGTAGAGGAAATACTCAGCGCACGCACAACGAAGGACAACTTTTCTGCATGAATGTCTAACAGCACATCAACACATCTCGACTCACTGCTTTAAATGTTATTGTCTCAGATTGTTAAGCATTTCTTGCTTAAAGTTTCTTTTGTTGCTAAGACAGCTTTATTGTCATTGATCTTACAGCTACACTTGGATGGCTTTAACTGATTTATTTTTTAGTTTTTAAATGTGTGCATGAGTTGAGCTGATTTCTGCTGTGCTGCATCTCACTCTGTTGTTGTTTAGAGGCTGACATTCTGTAGCTGATGCTGTTTTTAATGAAATAAGCTCTGCTTGTGTCTTGTTTAGTTCACATCTTCCTTATGCCCATGCAGTAGATCAGAGATGCATGCAAAGATACTTTAATGATCTGACTGTGTCACAGGGAGCTGACATTTAAAAAAGGTGATGCAGTGAATATCATCAGGCAGATAGACAACAACTGGTATGAAGGAGAGCACCGTGGACGGGTGGGGATATTCCCCATATCGTATGTAGAGGTAAATGTACAACTGATGCATGAATCTGTATGTTGGTCCTGTATATGTGTGAGTGCACCATTTTTCTGTTTGTATCTAAATGTATTGAATACACTCATTCGTTTACACCATGTTCACGCACACACAGAAGATGCCGTCCACAGAGAAGCAGCAGCCGATCCGTCCTCCTCCGCCAGCACACGTCAGAGAGATCGGAGAGGCAGTGGCACGCTACAACTTCAATGCTGACACCAATGTGGAGTTGTCTCTCAGAAAGGTATTGTTTGTGCATATGTGTAAACGGCAGCATGCAACATGACTTTACGCATGCTGGAAATACCTAATTATAGGGTAAAACTCTTGTCTACAATTTTGGTATTTAGAGGTTGTATAAACTGTTTTCTGAGGGTATAGATGAGCGTGTAGTCTCTCAATCGAACATGAAACATGACTAAAACATGAAAACCAGGAATTATACGGTTTCCGCCGTAGGATGTTTTTATATTTGCAGTATTTTGGATAGAGGTATTACTGTGGACCTCAGTTTGTTACAACAGTGCTGTATCTAGAGCTGAAATGGTTGATTAATTAATCAATTGAGAGAAAATTAATTGGAAACAGATTTGATAATTTATTCATTGTTGAAGTTATTTTTAAGCGAGTGGTTTGAGATTCTCAAATGGGAATTGTTGCTGGTTTTGGTCTTAGTCTTCTATAATAGATAATTGGATGTCTTTGGATTTTGGACTGTGGAACAAAATAAACAATTTAAAGATGCCTTGGATAAATGAAATTAATCGATTATGATAGTCATTATTGTTAGTTGCTGTCATAACTCCGTTTGAAAAGCATGTGTATGCGTGTGTGTGTGTGTGTTGTGTGTAGGGAGAGAGAGTGATTTTGATAAGACAGGTGGATCAGAACTGGTACGAGGGGAAGATCCCAGACACAACCAAACAGGGCATCTTTCCTGTGTCCTACGTTGACATCGTCAAGCGCTCCCCGTCCAAGAGCTCCGCCCACCACATAGACCCACATGGTCACCCTGGCAACAGGACACCAAGCAGCACACCCATAAAGGTAGGGCAATCACTACAATGTGATAACAGCACAATACAATACAATAAACTATAACTCTAACTAAAAAGAATTACAGATTTCTAATTAGCAATTTGTTTTAAATTTAAAACAAGAAAAACACTAGAAAACACAAGAAATAAGTTTAGGTTATTTTGTATATTGAATAGGAGTGTCTGTAACCAAAAGTATAAATCAAACAAACGTTTTTTCATCCTCAAAAAGTAAATTGTGTTTTTAAAAAAAAAAAAGTCAAGGAAAATTATTTATGTGTATTAAGTAAAAAAGTAAATGCATCATCTGCATAAAGGAGTAAAAACAGTATTAATAGTCTGTCAAACACACACACACACAAAACACACACTGTACCTCTCTGTGAAAGTTTGACAAATCACACTCTGTTCCTTCCTCTTCACTTTATCTTCATGGAGCCTTTCTACCATCTACCTCCATCCTCTACCACCCATGACCTCCCCTCCCCTCACCCCTCGTTGAGAAGGCTTGACCTGCAAGCAATCACCGACGAGTGGCTGTCCCTCACAATGGTCCCTTCAGCGTCCACTCCAGCTCACTCCTTCACCACCACCCCTGTACCGCCCACTCCTCCCCCTCTTCCACCTGACCTCACACTTTTCCAAAAGGCTCTGGAGCCTAAGACACCCTCACCGTCACCTTCTCCTTCACCTGCACCAACACAAAGAAGCTTCGCTCTTCCACCCCAGATATTTTCCAGAACGCCACCTTTTAAAGAAGGAAGGCTCAGTTTAGGTCACACTCCAGCTGCTCTGCCTTTCTCCCAACCTCCTCCTCCTCTTCCTCCACCTCCTTCTTCTCCACCTCCTCCTCCTCCTGCCCCTCATGTGTCACTCACCTCTCCATCGCCTGACTCTTCTCTGCGATACAACAGCAGCAAGGGTTTCACTGAAACAGCCCAAATGTTATGCATTGCTAAGCCAGAGGTTTTGTCTTGCACAGCAGGACCCGAGCCAATAAAACCGCTCACACAAACTCCACAGTGGCACAAGTCCACTGCACCAGTAAACAAAAGCGGCAAATCCCCCGACATTGAGCTGCGAGTAAAAGACCCTTATGACGAGCTGTTGTCTATGATCCTGGATGGTTCTACCAGTAAAAACAACGTTGACTTTTCAAGATTGTCTCCGATAGATTCCCCACCAGCTACGCCAACCAGTGAATCTCAGAGCAGGTTTAAGCTAAAAGACGAAGAATCCCGTCAGCCAGCTGGGAAACCCCAAGCAGTCACTCCAGCCAGCGAATCAGCAGGCAGCGTTCGGTTAGAGGTGCTATTTCACAAGCCTGTGATGATGGAGCCGCTGTCCGTCTCCTGGGGAGAGCAGCCAAAGACTCTGAATGATGATGAACCAGTCGAGTTTCAAAGGCCACCGTCGGTCAAGGGGAAGGGATATACTGAGTTGTTCATTGAGGAAGAGGATGACGCTTTAGAAGAGAAAGAGGAAGATGTTAGAGTTTTTAATGAAAGACTCAGTCCACAGGTAGAGCATGGTGTGAGCTGCATCTGCTGAGGGACATGGAGGAAAATAATTTTGGTTATAGAAAAAATAAACCACTTTTGCACTCAAACAAAAAATCATTGTTACTCAGCCATTAATGCATTTTTACCCCCGTCCACACCAGTGAAAGTGACTTCGAGCAGAGTGAAACTCTTTAGTGAGCAGCTATTGAGTAGGATTTGGATTAAGGTTAATATAGTTAAGTTAAATGGTTAAGTACTGAGAGCAGTGATAACTAATTTTGTTCAGAAGATTAATGAAAACACTAGTTGATTTATTGCTATAGATGGTTATGGACTAACAGGCAAGAAAACTTTGTTCAAGTCATACTGTACAACTGTGATATTTTATTTCATTTTTAAATATCACACACTATGATTTTTTTTTTCTTATAGTGTATATATATCTCAATGTGTGCGTTTATTTAATTTTCCGTCTAAAATCTTTTCCTCCACGTCCTCTCTGGGCTTTAGTTGAATACAGCCATGACAGCATTAAAGGATTTAGCATCATGTGTTTCAGCTTCACTACTGATGTGTTTGTCATTGCCTCCATAGGCTGATGTCTCTCCTTCCACCCTGACACGACTTTCTCACCCCGGCTTCTCCTCACCCTGCACACCACCTCCTCTGACCTCCACACCTCCCCCTGCTTCTTCTTCTTCTACCTCTTCTTTTCCTTCTCCTTCGTCTTCTTCCCCACGCTCACAACAGCATGATCCAAACACCACCCCTCCATCTCCCCCTTGCTCCCCTCGGCCCCCATCCCTTCCTCACCTCACAACATCACCCCTGCCTCAAGTCTCTCCCCCTCCACCTGCCTCACCACCTCCCCTCCACTCCTCTCACCCCTCCCCAAACGTTCTCCCACAGCGCTCTGTCTCTCAGCCATCAAGCTCTCCCTGTCCTTCTGGTCCGCTCGCATCCTCCCCCGACTCACAGTCGCCTTGTCCCTTTCCCACCCTGTCTCCCCCTGAACCCGCCTCTCCTCCCCTCACTACTCCTCGCTCTCCCCCGACTCCCCCCACTGTACCCCATCCAGGACATAGGTCTTCCAAGGTGAAGGTAAAGCTAGAATGTGGAGATGATGGCATTGATGTTGATCACATTTGTGGTGACAAAAACCTGATAATACCCTTCGTTATCTGAGAAACTGTAAGGGGCATTTTTTTTGTATTTTACAGACTGTTTATAAACTAAACAATTAATCAAAATATATTTACAGATTTATCAATATTGAAATAATGATTAGTTGCAACCCTAACTGAGACTACCGTGTGTTTTGTACACTAACATTCAGTGCACACTAACATGAACTGCTCTGTGATAATTTTGGCCGGAGAATATTCTTGAATTAGTGTGTGTAGCTCGTGTTGGTTATAGTGCTTGTGTGGCCAGGAGGATTTTCATTGGCATCATCGTGTTGCCGGATGATGTTTTGCAGCATGTCATTAGCCTTCAGTGCGTGTGTCCAGCTCATAGTTAAACGTTGCTGACTTGGTTGCTGTTGAACATTATAGATGTGTTGCTTCTGGTCTTTCTGCCTGTTAAGCAGGATCCAGTTGTTGGTGGTAAACCTCCTCGTAGCCCCATCTTGTCCCGGAGGTCCTATCTGTCACCCATTAGAGGTCGAAGGGTAGGGGGGCATGTCTTCACTCAACCACGCTCTTGCTGTACTCTTGTCTCTGTGCAGGGAGGCAATATTCAGAGATAACCATATCATTCATGACTGATCATCACATATTCTGTAACGTGCATGCTGAAGTACATTGTTTTTCTAAATACAGTGTAAGTTTCCATACTGAGAAGGAGAACTTGTAGAACGAGTAAGAATATCGCACAAGTGTTTCTGTTCACAATCCTCAATCCTAAACTAAAATCCTAAACTACAGCTCCATAAATGCCACAGTTTGATTTACTGTCTGTCTGTGTTTCTCTCTTTCTCTCTCTCTCTCTCTCTCTGACTCAGCGATTAGTACAGGATGCACTCCATGGTGGAGGAGACCCGTAAGTGATATTTGTAATCATTAATACCACGATTATCCTTAAAGTTTCCTCTCAGCAGATGTGAAGTATGTAGATAAAGAGTCATGGACCTCAGCTCACAGTCAGTTTTTTCCAACACAGATACCAGGCCCTGTACAACTACATGCCTCGCAACGAGGACGAGCTGGAGCTGAGGGAGGGAGACATTGTTGACGTGATGGAGAAGTGTGATGATGGCTGGTTTGTTGGTAAGAGGAGGGAATACATCAACTTGGACTTGTTAATTAAAAATGGAGGCTTGTTTTTTGCCTGTCAGAAAAATCTTTCAGTTACTGCTACTGCATATCTTAAAACATTATCTTCACTGTTAACATCAAAATGTGCTAACACATACATGACGGACCTGCAGAGAAGAGGTACATAAATGAATGTCTCTTCTGCAGACATCTCCTATAAACAAGAAGGTGCCGCAGATGCAATGAAAATGACACATACAAGGGATTTGTAGCTGTCAATATACAGTACTTACACACTGTGCATAGAATAAATGTATAGGAAGACACAAATACAACACAGCAAGCAAACATAAACGTATAACCAGAGGTAGACAACAGTAACAAAATAATCAAGTGCTGCACTGCACAGTTTTACAGTACGTGAGTGCTTGTAATTCCAGTTGTTAGCAGTTCCACCAAACATCATAGATTCTTTTATTTAAATTGAGAAAATGTTTGAAGTGGAAAGAAGTAAAAATATTTCAAAAGAAAAGCAAAGAATGGAGAAGGGTCCAATAAATGAAACTAGGTTTGTGAAGCCTAACTTTGTTTTCTTCCCTACGCCTTTAATTATCATACAACCCCTCAGATTTACCTGAACCACCAAACTGAACTCAAACTGTACATAAAGTAGATAAAAGTAGCTCCACCTCACCCAGCTGTGACGGTGAAATGCTACTTATATTGTTGCATCAGTATTAACAATCAATAATGTAATATGTAATTATATATGAACCACAGGGGCTGTTGTCTATGGAATGGGTACTTTTGATACTTGATATATTTGGTTGACAACACTAATGCAGTTAAGTAAAATTTGAAATGTCTTTGGAGTATTTTTGCATTGTTTTATTTAAGTATGATGCATGAAACTACATTTACAGTAAAGTACACTGGTCAAATTGATACTGTTTATTTACAGGGTTTGTGGTGTGGGTGCAGTTGGCTCTGATAGAGAAGTATTTTGCAGATATCCACAGAGACCATTAGATGGCAGTGTGGTCCCACCACCCTTTTGTTAACATGACTGTCTTTGAAGAAGAGAACATGATCCCTCGCAGCTGAGCACAGTTTCAGTTTGATAACCCCGGGACTCTTGGTCATCCTAACCTTTACATTCTTCTACAGTAAACTTTACCCTGTAAAAATGTTTTCAAGTGTTTCATTTTGAGTGTGATTCCAACTCATTGCAGCCTGATTTCCAGACTGCAGTGAGCTGGAATAGAGTTAGTGACAGATACTGCTACTGCCAGGTATCAGCCAGCGTTTAAAGCACTGTCCATCTCACCCCCTATCTCTCTTTGTCTCTGAAGGGACCTCTCGAAGGAACAAGCTGTTTGGAACCTTCCCAGGAAACTACGTGAAGCAGCTATAATGATGATTCCAGACTCCGCCCCAGGCCCCGCCCCCTTTCCGTGACACGTTCATCGCCCCTCGGCACAGCACCTGCAGGACCCCACCCCCCCGCCCCCCTGTAACAGTGGTCCACAGGGACCTGTCGCACATTTATGTGTTTGAGTGTTATGTGTGGCTCGTCAGCTTCACACAAACAGAACATTTAGCTCTAACTAGCCATCTTTAATGGAAGACTTCTATAAAATGATGTTGTTTTTTTAAACGTTATCTTTTTATCCTTATTTTTCTATCATGGAGAACCCAAACTTTGTGCTCCAGTCAGTGACCTTTAACTTTTGACAGTGATGGAATGACATTAAAGGAACTTTGCAAACGCTCATTGATAGTGGACAGTGCAAGGCAGTGATGCTTTTCTCTAGGTTTCAACTGTTTAAGGGCAGTAAGATCACCACCATCACCTTTTTCTTGTATTTTCCGGCAGTATCTGTAACTTAAAACTTGTTACATTTCATTTCAGTGTTCAATTACAAACATTCACAGACATTCGGTGCAGAGAGAGCTGCACAAACAGTATTTTGTCAGCAGGCCTGTTGTATGAACTGTGTTGTATGTCAGGTAAAAGGAGTTCCTTCCCATAGTTACATGTGGAACAGACTGTGCATGTATCAATGTTATGTGTTACCCAATGTATTGATCGGTTGGTAAGAATTTAGGAATATTATGATTCATAATCGAGCAGTTATTTCAAACATTGCAAATGAGGAAGTGGAAGAAATATTAATGACACTGTTCTACTTGCTGTCTAAACCTAATACATTAGTATACATAAGTATAAGATTAGAAAACACCAATATTTTCAACTTGTTCTTCATCTTCACACTAGAATTGATGCACTTTAACAAAATTTTAACACAAATTTGTGTTTGTTTTATTTCAGATTTCACTTCAGATTTTGTACACTAGACTTTACTATGACATTTGGGGCTTTTTGGGGATATTGGTCAAGTGTGGGAAGTGTATGCAAAAAGGTAAACAACCTTTTAGGTATTATATTTATTAGAGGGCAAACGCTGGTCACACTATGTGATAAGATTATTTTAGGAAGGATGGAAAAACATGTTGCTTTTTAACACATTCTAACAGCAGCAAACTCACATTTGAATGGATTGTTATTTTATTGTCAAGTATCATTGTCCAGATAAGTGCTGAGACTGAGGAATAACATGAGAGTTGATGGGCTATTTGGAATTACCAGATGTCATGTTGTGTTATGTTGAATTTATTTAAGTCAGATACAGTATGAGACAGGATTTGATCAAAAACTTCAGTCGTGTAAGTTTTTCCACTTGACTTTGGTGGCTTCTTTTAACCCTGTTGTCAGAGTGAATAGGTAGTGTGTCACTGTTCATGTGTTTATATACTATTTGGAATTATCTGCATTTTCCATCTTAGCTCGTCATGCTCAATGAATATGATCTTCTTTTTTTTTTTCTCATTTTGTGTTTCACAAAGGATGAACACTGACAACAAAACAAATGTTAAAGCACCTTAAAATATATTTTGTTTTTATCATTCATTGTCCTTCATGTCACCCCCTGTCATCCACTATTTCAGATGGCGTGAGAACACTTTGTGTGTGTGTGTGTGTGTGTCTGTGGTGTTTTTGTAAGCCTTTTGTATGAGAGCTGTAAAATGGCCAACATCCACTTGCTTTATAAAGTCGGCTTTTTCTCACCCACCATCACATTTGGTTTCCTCTCCTTCTTTCTTCACGTTTTCGTCATCAGTGGTGCTAATTTCCACTTTTTTGACAGCTGTTATAGTCAGGCACATAGGTCTTTTTTTCTCTCTCTCTCTCTCTCTCTCTCTCCAGTTATTTGTTGTTTTAGGAGTCAGTGACATATTTAAACTGAAGTTACTGTAGGTAGATTGAGTAGAGTTGGTGATTGCTGCCTTACATCCAACTCACTTATTTAATAGCCATGTATATGTAAACCTCTTCTGTGATGCAAAAAATTCATTTATGCATATGTAGTCTAGAAAACATCAGGAAGGTGTGTGACAGTGTGCACATAAACTCTACAGAGCTAAAACATTCAGTAAGTCTTTGATACAACAATAGGAACAGATTTGGACTGAACACATTAATTTGGCTCCTGATATGTTTATACATGTAATTGAAAATGTAAATCTTATATGTTATTCATGTTAATATCAAATTCAATGCACACTCTTGGACCTAAGTATTTCTACAATATCTTAGCATTTGTTGGATGATTTTATGGGGCTGTATTGCTAATAAAATCCAGCTGGTAGATGAAATATTTCCAATACTTTTTTTCTCCTTTCAGCTGAACAGATAAGACAACTTTGTTTGCAGATGACTGAAAAGGAAATCGCATAAAGTTTAAAGGTACCGTGCCGTGTTTTTGAACCTTTTCCTCCTATTCTTCTCTAAGCACCGAGGTTTGGTGACACACATTCACGTGCCTCTATTTCACACCCACATATCCACAGTTGGTGGCGGGAATGTGCCAATTAAAGGGAAGAAGACCCCAAGCTGATGTAAACAAATGCAGGTTTCAAAACACTCCAGAAAAAAGGCTGTTCAGCTGTTACGTTAAGAACAACCTGACAGCAGCTGAAAACCTTGCTTTTGCTGACCTCCAGTGGATGAAAAGGATAAAGCTCATTATATACGTTTCCTTACCAGCAGTTCCATCTCTCAGTGCTTTCAGACTTCCCTACTCTAATCAGCTCCAAGTCCATTTCATCCTCCTGATGATGTATAACCTTGATAACAGGTCACAAATATGTTTTGTTTGTTTGGTTTTTTTTTTAAATAAAAATGTATTAGTAGTTTTCTGACATTTGCACACTGTAGCTTTTAATCGTGCACCTGCTACACATTTGGTGCACACGAGTATGAGGGCTTTTTTTATGGCAGTATTTAGGGTGTGTGTGTGTGTGTGTGGGATTGACTCAAAATAAACTAGTGTCCATGTTCATAGTAATGAAGGAACATGGTGCAACAGTGTAGAGAGAAATAAGCCATGGTTAGGCGAATACTTGTTTAGCGGGATTTGTTGAAGATAACAAAAGGTAGTCCTTCAACTTCTCAGCTTTCAGCACTGATGTAGACGTGTACTCCATAAACTGTGACATCACCGGTGGGTGTGGTTACAGGTAAAACTCTGCTGCTCATCTTAGTGTTAATTTATTCCCTGAAGGTTTAACTGGACACAGAATTTAATGTTAAATATGTTTACAGATTCTGAATCTCTGCTGAATCAGACCTGACTTAACTTTAAAAGACTGTAAACCAGAAATAAGTTTTGAGTTTTTGGATTATGATGATACCCTTGCATGTGGGAAATCCTCAAATAGACGGTGGTCTGTGTCATGTAAAAGTTTAACTACTGATCTTTAATGACCTTCCACAATACTGTCTCTTCTGCAGGTTTATCAACTAAAACATGCACATGGGGAAACCACACATACACATATACACGTATGATAAATATGTATCCTCACATGCTTTTGTTCACGAGTTAGTGAACAAGTGCATGAATTCATTCAGACTTGATTGTTTCTGTTCAGAGAGAGAAATCCTGGCGTATGAGTGCTTCATCATCAACTTCCCTTATTTGTCAAGGCGCTGCGCACATCGTCATGGTAACCGCAGAAACAAACCATGAAGCTGGTCCACTCTTAAACACACAGAAGCACAGGATAAGATTTTCAGAGCTGTATGCAGATGATGGATCTCGTGGTGCAGTTTTTAGTTTGAACTGTTTGAACTGGAACTTTGTTTCTTTCGCTCGATGGAAACTCGCCTTACTTAGAGCAAGAGCCTGTCAGTGCTGACTGAGATTAACATGCCTTACTCACAGTTTGCTGACAGTGATCTAGTAGCCCCATGAAGTCCATTTGGTGTTTTTATAATTTTGGATATTATGCAGACATGAAGGGAATGTAGCAAGCAGGAAGAATAATCCCGAGCTGGCTGGAAGAAAAACACTAATAATAAACAAAGAGCAGAATAAATATGTTTTTTTTTTTGTAGGATGGTAGATGAAAAATAACTTATGACAGATCTAGTTTGTGGCAAAGAGAAGGACATATGATGTGGTGAAAGGTCCAACTCAAAATGAAACTGGATTGTTAACAAACTCAGGAGGGGGAGTGCTGGGACCCATCCAGATCAATAGTGGTTGGAATGTGCAAGTGGGACCTCCAAGGCCTCCGAGTGGAGCTGCGCCTCCAGACCAAATAAGGACAGGAGCAACAAGACCCGTCAACCAGAGCAAAGAGGAGGCCAGCCAGGCTCCGAGCTGCCCGGGGATGAGAAGCTGGTTTACATCCTCACTGTCTACAAGTGTCCACATACCTACTTGCAGTGCGCTGTCCAAATCTGGTTGTGAGTAAGACAACTGAAGCTTGAGTTGCACTTGATTCGCGCGACAAAATACTGGCTTCTATTTATAGAGAGAAGTAGTGCGAGAGAAAAAAAGAAATAAAAAAAAAAAAAAAAAAGGGCTTCACAGAAATTGGAAAACTGGCGAGCAAGTGCTGGTGGGACACACACTAAGAGTCAGGTCCCAAAATCTGACAAATTACTTCACTGCTGGGGTGGGGTCTGTCCATTCTCCTCCCCCTGCACCCCTCCTCCCCCAACATGGTTCAAAATCTCCATCACTTTCATAGTCCTCTGCTCTTTCACTGTGTTCACCCTCAGTGTGCAGTTCACTGTCCGTGCTGTTGTTATCTAACAGCGGCGGAGACATTAAAGGGTCATGCCACTCAATGTCGTGTTGAACGGTCCGGCCCCCTGGGGGTTTCGCCTGATGGGAGGAAAGGACTTCAACCAGCCTCTGACCATCTCCAGGGTGAGTGAGTGAAAGAAAGAATTCAGTTTGCAAAATCAGTTTTCCTCTAGATCAAAACAAAACCATTTGACTTGACATATTTTGGGTTGTCTGGGCAAAATGTTTGTTTGACACTGTTTCTACTGTTGTAACTTCAGCCAAACGTCAAACAGTGTGAATGTGAATGTGATTTTAAACTGTTGTGGAACAGTCCAGAGGTGTTAGTCTTTGGTTCAGTGTCAACGTTGCACTTCCAGGAGGGTTCATTCGAGAAAGAGTCTGTGGTATGGGGTCTGCACCTGTGCCACAGTAAATGCAAGAGGCTTAGATACAAATAGCAACTTACATTGTACTCTGACATGTGCACACACACACACACACACACACACACACACACATATACGCATGTTTCACTGAGTGGATCTCAGAGTGGAGAATTTAGGAGCATGGAAAATACTGTACTCCAGTCCTGCAGAGCATGTAAATCAATTCAGACTAAAACCTGATGAAAAACATGGAATGTGGACAAACAGAGAAACGCAACTGTGGAATTTTCCAAATGTAGAATCGACTTTATATGTTTGGACAAACTTGCTTAACTCAGGGATTTCATGCTGACAGCTGAGTCAACACAGAAGAATGGATCTGTCAGTAATGATGATGTTGTACATGCTGTTGTGATATTTCTATTATAACAGTGCAGCTGTTCAGGAGATAGTGAACCTCAGCTGTAGGTCAACCCATAGCATCATGTAACATATCACCCTCATAAACTGACAGCACAGGTGGAGCTGGGAGGTGACAGATTACATATATAGAAGTAAAACCTAACTGTGGTTTATTAAAGAAAACTAAAAATGTATCAGACAGATACTTCATCTAATTTAAAGAGGAGCCGGCAAACGGTTTTAGAAGGTCATGGCCGCCGATTGAGATGAAGTGAATCAGACTTTATCTTCATCTGTGAATGAAAAGGATCGTTTCCTGGAACTAATATGGCATTTCCTGTTGATATGAAGTACGACAAACAACTGAATCGTGTGTAGTTATTAAAGTGAAATACCAGCAAGAATTTAGACAATTTAAAGGTCTAGTTTGACATTAGGGAGGTTTGTTTATTCCCCCTCCTTTTTCTTTTTTTCTTTTTTTTTGCAGGAGTTAGATAAGGAGCTTGATATCACAGTTATTACTGTACAGTAAAATCTGGGTTTAGTGACACACAAATGAACACGCTTACTTTCCATGATGTTGAAATGTTGCTTCAATATCTAGTCAGAAAAAAACACCCTTTTCTTTCTTTTTTTTCTTTTGTTCCTTTGTGAACAACAAGAAGTTTTGTTACCTGTAGTCATGGCATTAGTCGTATTATTATTCACACTTCCTGGGCACTTAATGGAATTCATAGGTAGACAGTCCAAATAGTGAGGGAAACAAAAACAAAACTGAAAATATGAAAGGAAAGAAGGAAGAGAGGGATCAATAAATAAACAGGCAAAGGGAAAAAAGAAAAAAAGCACAACAAAAACAAATGTGAGCGGAGCTGTTTTAGGAGATTATTACATAACAGTAGCAGTGCTGTATGTTTTCTATTGTGGAATAAATATGATATTTTCCCTTTTATCAATGATATTCCTATTTGACTATGGAAACAATTATAACACAGAGTCACTCCTTATTTTTCTTCACCACAACAAAACACAACAGCAAATATCCTGAACACAAACAGTGACGTCTTCATCAGCATTTAGACTCATTTGTGGGCCGTGTCCCCAGAGTCCCACATGCAGGATCAGATGTGAGGAGACCCAGTAATCCCGCTCTGTTGGGGTTATGTGAAATCTATATTTAGGGAAAGATCTCAGGAAGTACTGACTAAAAGTATAGTTCAAGCTCCGACCAGTGGCTCTGTCCAATAACCTCACACCTGTTGTGTTAGTGGACACTCAGTGGCTCCATATGAGAACAGTGATGAGAGAAGATTGGGATGGATGAGGAAGGAGAGGCAGAGAGGAATCTGGGAGAGTAAACCATACGAGAGCAGTAATACAAGAAGCCCATGTGTTAGAATGTACTTGTGAGAGAGATGTGTATTAAAGAAAAGGCTGATCTGATATACCCTGAATAACAACTAGTATCGTATTCAAGTGGAAGGGACTGTTGCTGCAGTGAACCCACAGACTTTCATTCAGGCACAAGTGAATCCAGTGTCTCCCTTCACTGCCATTTTTGGTCAGGAACATCCTCCTCTCTATGACCCGCCAGTGTTCCCAGCTGGTTGAGGAAAGTAAACACAAGTGATTATCATCTTTTTCTTCAGCAGACAGCAGCCTTAAAGGGCCACTCCATAAAATGTACACCTCAAGATCCGTTTACTTTATCCTCGTGTCATGGGGGCGTTACTGAGCCTGTGAAAGCAGCTGTATAGTTTCTTCTGTGGCTCCGGGGGAGCTTTGTTAAGTCTGAGAAAATACCTTTGTCATCACAGCCATTCTGGCTCGAGCATGGAGGCTACAAATTCAAGTCTGCTTTAAAAAAAAAAATGGTAGATAGACATCAATAGACAGAGCGCAACAAGATGACGTAATAAAGGAGCTCCAGTCAAAGCTGAAATAGTGAAAAACAATGTGGAAAACATGATGGAAATATGGAATTATGTTTGTTTCATGGACTCATTTCAGGAACGCTACAATCTCCTCATCACTTCACACAAATCTGATGTTGTTGTTTGCCATCGTGTTTCTTCCCTTCAGCGGAGCAGAGGCTTCAAGCAGACGTTTGTGTCACATGCTTCATGAATGCGAGAGTGGTCTCAAACCTTTTGTCTCAAATTTGTACGCCATAATTTATTCGCCCAGACTTTTAGCGATGCACTACCTTTTGCACCTCAACCAAGCATAAAAATGGGTCACGTAATATTTTGAATTTTTTGACAGGTGGATGGAAACCCACCTGCAATTGAGTTGCATTATGGGAGATTTAGGATCCAGCATTGTTCGCTTGTGTGGGATGAACTCAGGATATCTAAGCTTTCTCTTGAGATCTGTCTCTCAAACATTTCCCAACTTAAATTTTTTATGGCCACTTGGGGGCAGCGCATCAAGCTATGAACACAATATTAACATGTTATCACCATATATGAGCACATCCAGCAAATATGGAGTTATGTTTCTGGGCACTCTGAATGTAAATCTATTCATTTCTAATTTTAGCTCTGTTTGGTCTCCACCATCTCCTGTGGGGAATATCTGACTCTTTTGAAGCTAAATGCTCCACTACGTTCACAAGCTAGTCTTTTTCTGGCCTCTTGGTATCAGGCATTTATCATACTTAAGGTTTACGACAGATGCCTGTGAAGTTAGTGAAATTGCAGCTGTAAATTCAAAACAGAGAGCTAAAAGATGCCACAATGCTCCTATACAGTTAATGGGAACGAGTTTGGTGATAATTCTGGGTTCTGGTGGGTTTGTCACAATGAACGACCCCTTTTTTTCACAGTATTTGATCCAACATTAATAACATAAATAATGATGAGTGCAGCTTTAATTGCATTACTAAATAGCTGAAATACAATGCTTTCTTATTACATCAGCAAACATTTTGGAACTGCCAGATTTGTTTCCCCAGTACTTTTTGGGTAGTTTATTGCTCTAGCTGGATTCTTTCTTTCCCTTTTTAATTCCTCACTTTTTTCATTGTGAAATCCGATTTTGTTTTACTCAAAAAACAAACAATTATCAGAAAGTCGTACCGAAGTGTCTTAAGTGAAATAAGAATTTAGCTTTCTTGTTCCTACTTCAGTTTTGAGGATTGTTATATAGAAGAAGTAAAAGGAAGGAAAAAAGTAAGAGAAGGAAACAAAGGCAAGAGGTAGCAGCAAAGGACAGAAGGAAGCAAGAAAGAGACAGGCAAAGAAATAAGCAAAAGATGGTAAGGTGGTTATAATTTAAACAAAGGCGAATGTTTGACAAGACAACTGAGCTGCATTGAAATGAAAGAATCCAATAAAAAGCATAGTTGTGCACAGATTCAGGTAACAGACATCAGAGCAGTAAAACATACAGTCAGGCAGCAGCACTTCAACAAATGCTCCACTGTAAATTACTGCTCCCTCTTTGGCGGCATGAGACATCCCCTCAGCACTTTCATCCACAGTTATTTATAGCCAGATGATCTAATTCAAGTTTCTGTGTAACATCCCAGTGTAGCAAAGTTTCCTATGTCCAGTAATGCAATATGGCTGATCATAGGTCATGCCCTGTGTAGTGTAAGTGGGAATGTTGGGTTTGGTTTGAAGTTGCCTCCTGAGGTATTCCCTGTGACCTTGATGGCTTTCTGGGAGTTCTTATTCATCTTGATCACTTCCTGGCCAGCAGAATACATATTCCATCTGGATGCTGTCACTTATTGGGAAGCAGCACGTGTTTATTTTATCTCCATGACGGAGGCCGGACAGTTTATATGCATGCATACCAAGCAGGGCAATGCCAGTGGTCTGTAACAAGAACACTCCTGCTGCATCTCAGAGAGCGGCCCGTGTTTGGCAGAGTGCATGTGGTGAAAGAAAATATAGATTCAGGCCATTTAGTGGAGTCTGTGTTTTTTATTTAGGCCAGGTGAAGACGAACTAAGAGAAACATGAACAAGAGGCCTCGCCGTTGAGCACTGTACTAAGAAATGACGTGCCAGTGATGGAGAGCAGACCAAAACTTTTCACAGAGGCTGCACCATCTGTAGATGGTGAGCTGTTTGAATGGGTTTTTACAGAGGACCAGAAAGCAAAAGAGAGAAAACATTTCCGTAAATTTCCAAATTTTTTCACATTGCACTGATCCCTTCCATAAAATAATAATAAAAAAATAAACAATGGGAAGAAGAATTCAAAACTGAGCTTCCTCGTGACATTTGGGAGGAAAGTTAAATTAGAATAAATTCATATTCAAACTGTTTAGTGTGGTGGCCCAGACGGGTCGACACAAATGCAAAATCAACAACACGAAAGCAAAAGCCACAACGAAAGTGAGCAACATAATTTGCATTCCTGTTGTTGCTTTTGTTTTGTGTTGACCCGTCTAGGCCGCTCAGTCTCGTCAAAAGTGTCTCTCAAATAAGCTCCGGTCGTGCTGCTAATGTTTAATTTATAGAGGTGTGTGAAAAACTGATTAAATGCTCTGCAGTTACAGCAATTTTTGGAGTAACCATGCAACATCTTTGCCTCCATCCCAATACTGTTACTGCCTGACAACTTTAACTACTTACATGGAAATACACAAACCTCTGACATTAAGTGTATAGATTAAAGAATTTATTAACTTATTGACTGAAAAAAAATCTACATTTGCAAACAACATTTGTTTGTGCATGTTTGTTTTGAATTTGTATGTATGAATAAATATATATACTGGTTTAAAAGTTATTACAAAGGATATATGTAACTGGGATGTATACGTAGTATGCGTATATGTGTTTAAAATACATTTAGTTTTATACAAACTAGAGAATAAGTTTAATATGAAAAAGAAAAACAAACGTAGGCAACATATTTCATTCCCACCACCTTTACTGATATACTCATTATCTTTCTGCACCATGAGCCAGTGTTTAGGTCTCGAACTTCTCATGACCTCCAGCAGTTATAGCTGTCAGTCGAATTTGAGCGAGGCTTATTTTTGTTTGTGGCTGGAACTCAAAATGTAATTATGCTGAAATGATTCATTTATGGATTTATTTTTCTATGGCTAAAAAACATAGTAATATTTAGTAGTGTGATAAAAGGGGGGAAATAAAAGCAAACAAAGTGAACTTTCGACTTTCATAATATACACACAGGTGACAAATTAAAGCGAAAACAGCATAAAGTCTCTCTCAAGTGTTTGTATATATTCTCTGGAACTACTGGAGGGATTTCATCCTCTCACACCGTCTTATGATGACATTTCAGTTCACTCTTTATTTGCTCTCCTTATACCTCTCACCGTGTCCCTTGTTCACCCCTTTGCTCTGCTCTCTACCAGATCACCCCCGGCAGTAAGGCTTCCATGGCCAACTTGTGCGCTGGTGACGTCATCCTGGCCATCGAGGGAGTCCCCGCCACAGACATGCTGCACTGTGAAGCCCAGAACAAGATAAAGGAGTCCACCAGTCAGCTCTGTCTCACTGTTGAAAGGTTGCATGTAGAAACACATGAGCACACATGCACACTGATGGACACAGTAAAATCAACACATGCACAATACAATGAAATCTAATACATTAACGGTGCAATAATTACAGAGTTTATGAAAGTTCATAGTTCAGTTTTTGTGTCAGGCACCTGTTGGTTAAAGTCTATGTTGCATTTGAAGCCCATTGTTATGGCGTTGTATTGGGTTACATACTGGACAGTTGTTCCTTTTACTGTGTCCATCGGGTCACATCTTGGTGTCTGCAGCTGTGTCAAAACTCTATCTACACGTACTGATACAGGAACAATGGCATATAATGTCTTATGGCCAGCTGTATGTTTAGGTGTTGTGACCTAGAGAATTTTTTTTCTCATTATTTTATTTGAATAATTTCAAAGACCTTTAAAAGCCTAAATCATCCAGTAAATCAGTCAGTCATCTCACAATGCCTCACATTGTTCTTTGGACCCCTTGCAAGGGTCTGCCCCCCCCCCCCCTGGAAACCACTCCTTTATAATATGAACCATATACTAATCATAACAGTATAGAGTTTCTTCTGTTGTATATTAAAGCAAGACATTTGAGCACTTTATTGTTTTGTACTTACTGAAAATGATGCAAGACTTGTACCACAAATGTCAGTGAAACCTTTAAGGTTTTCCTGGAGCTTTCCTTCCACCATCTGCACTTAGTTTAATCCTTTTCCAGCTGTTAGCTTGCGCTTACATTTCTTCTGTGGGTTCTATTAAAGGGACAATAAAATATTCAAAAACACATTCAAAAATCAAGTGACTTTGGTATGACTATGAATTTGGCTTCATTTTGTCACTTTTTCAGTTTGGACACGCTTATGAAATAATAAAATAGGAACTAACGGCATGACCGAAAAGACCAGAGATGTCAGCATAAATTTAAACCTCAGTGTTGATGTTTTATGAGTTGGGATTATAGACTCACACACACATACACACACAGATTCAAAAAAGAGTTATTCAACAGTTCATCATTCAGGTTGAGTTGAACTTCTGACCAGGATCTGTGTTTAATTCTCAGGAATGATTCAAGACTGTGGTCCCCTCGTGTTGTGGAGGAAGGCAGAGCTCACCCATTTAAACTCAACCTAGAAGCAGAACAACAGGTTTGTAAAAGTGTCTGAGAAATGAATTCAGTTTCACGTCTTCATCTCATGTTGTCTCAGTGCTGTTCTTGTTCCCTTCTTATGTGTTCAGGAGTATAAACCTATTGGCACCGGACACAACCGGAAAGCTCAGCCCTTTGTTGCGGCAGCGAACATCGATGATAAGCGTCAGGTGGTCAGTACGGCCTACAATACTCCTATAGGCCTGTACTCCTCAGGCAATATCCAGGACGCCATGGAGGGCCAGATCCGAGGCATTGTCCCGCAGAAGCCTGAGAGGTGAGTGATCACTGCTGTCAATCATGGCGTGTCAGGTTCTTTAAAAAATAAAACCCACAGCACAGAAACTAACTAAGAGTTGTTTAGCCTGCACATCAGATCATCCATCTGTATCTGGGACAGCGTGACGTACCTTAACCTGACAGCTACTGGCCAGGCAGCCATAAAATTGGGTACTGATATATTCTGTGAATATCACTGGGTTGTACAATGATTTTGCAATTGTGGCCACATTTCAATCAGCAGGTCACACGATGAGCGTCACAAACAAGGTGAAATTTGAAACTTTGTCTTATCATAATTTCTGCCAGTATGTCCATTTAAAATTTAAACTTGTCAATCAACCATATCAGTATATCTTCTGTCTGATATGACATGATATCTTCTTGTCTTGGTGAATCCATGGTCACCTGAGCATAAGTCATAATGACCTTTGTGTGTCTCTTTACCTTTCATCCAGTGTTAGTCTACTGCCATGCTAGTTAGCCTTAGGGCTGCAACTGATGATTATTTTCATTATTTCATTATTATTTAATAATAATTTGATTCTTTATGAAAAGTCGTTCCCTCTAATGCCACCCTCAGGCCAAGCAAAGAAAAAATGAAAGCCTCATATACAGGACAGTATGTATATGTATAATGTAGCTGTGGAGTTTGTTCCTTCTATGATTTCTGTTCCCCTCTAGCCTTCAGTTTTTTTCTGCCATGCTCTTGTTACATTGACTTTTAGTCCACCTGCTCTTTACGTGACTCACCTCCTGAATGCCACTCTGTCACCCAGTTTGTCTGAAGGTGTCAGCTGAATAGCCTTATGCGGCCACAGATGTACTGCAGTGTGTCAGCCTTCATGCAGTCATGTGGATTTCATTAGGCTACTTGATATATGGTTTGTCACACTGAGAATATATTACCACAGCACACAGGAATGAGCCTTTCCATGGTTTAACCACAACCTCTGAATAAGACGTAAATCACATCTAAACCTGGGTCATGGCAACCGATGCAACATCGACTCTCCGCTAGTTTAGGCTGATTTACATCAATGTTGTAATGTAATCACGACCGTTATTATCAGCACACAAGATGGAATTATTTTAAACAGAATTATGATACAAGCTATTATGATGTGCATGGAAAAGAAACGTTGTGGATCTCTGCCAAACTTGTTCATTCACCAACATCCATTCTTATTTCATAAAAAAAAAGAAAAGAAAAGAAAATATAATGCAGTTAAGAGTCCAATGCCTCTTCATGAAATTTGTGTGGTCTGGGGAAAAACAGTCATATGGTGTGTTTGTGTGTTTGTGTGTGCGTGTGTGCGTGCGTGTGTGATGTGTGACTGCACTGCACAGCCCCAGGACTCTGACCAGCATCGAGGATTCTGATGTGTACCGGATGTTGCAGAAAGACCAGGAGGAGCCCCAGGAGCCTCGACAGTCTGGCTCCTTCAAAGCCCTGCAGGATTTTATTGACAGTGATGGTGAGCTCTTCCTCTTCCTCTTCCTCGCAGACAATATATTTCCGCCACAACACAAAAACATTTCACATGTTGAAATCATCCAGTATAGTAGAGGAGGCTGACAGTCTGAAATACTAAACAGACACAAAATTTCACCTTAGAGACGCATACAGATGTTTTTTATTTATTTATTTTATTTCCTCATTCAGCCTCTTCCTACAAGCTGCAGGGTGCTATGTGAAAAAGAAAAATCTGTTAGGAAGTTCGAAGAAGTTTGATTATATCACATAAATACAGTTTCTGTATGTCTTTTCTCTGAGCTCTTCTCATGTTCGTAATGGGCGGGGGTCAGGAAAACTGTGATGTCACATTCACCAATCATATATGTTTCCTTTTAAAGACCCTTATAGCAACTTTTATTCAAAGACATGTCCAGCTCAAAGTGTATAAGCTAACACCTTTACCAGCTGCAATATTTATACAATATTTATTGTTCAGGTGTGGGCTATTCTGCGTAATGAGCACTTTAGGTACAAGTAAAGATATATTTTGATGATAATACTTCTGTACTTGGACTTTTTCTTGTAACAGGATATTTATACACTGTGGTGTTGCGACTTTTGGAGAAGTAAGATATGTGATTACTTCAGATTATTTCAAACAGAGTAGGCGTGTGTTAAACACTTAATAAAATAATACCTAAAGATGTCTTTTTTTAACTTTGTTGATTATTCACACCTGAATATTTAATTTAACACAAGTTTGTGATGCGACTGCAATTTTATCTTTATGAGATGTGTCAGGAATAAGATTTTTGTATCAAATGATTCAGTTCAATTATATTGCATTACATTCTTGGGTAATTAGGGCTGGAGCACGCAGCTGTAGTTAGAGCTTTTTAAGAACCAACATTTTGACATCGGAGTCTGATAACAACAGGCAGTTTTCTCCACAGTAACCTATATTTTTACCTCCTATACACACATGAGGAACAGTTCAGGGGAATATTCATTATTATACAGGGAACAAAGAAATATTACATAGATTACAATAGACACTGAATGACGAACCAGTCTCATAACTTGTACATTTAAAGCTACACAATATGTTATTATGACACATGTGTTCCCCTCATTATTTGAGGAGTGGCGTATACAATACATCATTACAAAAGCACTCGTGTTTTCCTTTATTCATTGAGAAGTAAAAATGTATTCTGATTGAGCTGAACCCTTGTAACCCAAAAGGAAATGTAATTTAGGATTCAAGTGGACACAAGCGTCCCTGCCTCCTTTCTCTAAAGTGGTTTGTTTATATTCATGTGCTCTAATCATGTATGAGTACAGAGTTGTCTGGTTGAGTGTTTTCTCTCCCGTGTGGGCAGGCACTCGTCCCATTGTGACCAGGACAGTAAAAGCCCCCATGACCAAACCGACTCCGCCCACAGGAAACCTGCAGAAACTGCCCGTCTGCGACAAGTGTGGGAATGGGATTGTGTGAGTAAAAATAGAGCAAATCATCTGTGATTTACATTCAGACCCTGCATGAATCAATCCAAACAAAGGATGAGAGAAAATTACAAAAACAATGCACTACAAACTATGTATAGCTTGTCTGAACATTCTGCAGCCTACATAATTTGAACATTACATTATAAGCCTAATAAAGTACTGTTTATTGCTGCTTTTAGATAGTTAATTAGTTAATTTAGTTATTTATTACCTTTTTTTTTGTTATTTTTTATAATTTTTCAGGACAGATGTTAAAAATACAAGATGAAGGGAAAAAAACCATCAGAAAAATTTATGAGTATGAAATTCACCTTTCCAAATGTAACTAATGTAAGTGTTGTGGATACAATTACCCAATTCAGTCTCCGTGCATCATCATGTTAAAGAAATCTGTTTTTTTGTAGACTTTTAATTTCATTATGGCAGCTTTTGTTTGTAGTAAAATGAGACAACCAGTGAAAGTTGGTGCAGACTATTCATTGCTTTCCATCTATTCATCTCAGCGTCCTTGTTTTTGAGATCTAGTTTTTGTGTGTCAGTACTCCGTGATATCACTGAGTGTGGTTGGAGGTACACAGCACATGTCTGAACTGTGATGCCAAAGGTGAAATGACTCCTGTTTGGCCTGGTGTTGTTTTATTGCAAGGTTGTCAGTAAAAAAGACAATACAGCAGGTGGTCCTGATTTTGTTGATCCAATGTCTTTGCACATTTTAGAGCTCATACACCAAAGTTACTAACTTGTGGTAACTGGTGGTTCACATAACTTTCCATACATACATTCCTCTTAACATCTCCCTGTCTCTGCTTTCTATGATACAGTGGCACAGTGGTGAAAGCACGGGACAAATATCGTCACCCTGGCTGCTTTGTTTGCTCCGACTGTGACGTCAACCTCAAACAGAAGGGCTATTTCTTCGTGGAGGGGCAGCTGTACTGTGAGACTCACGCTCGGGCCAGAATGAGACCACCGGAGGGACATGACCTCATCACAACTTATCCATCTGCATAGATTCCCCTCCGACAAGCACAGACACAAGCACTTACACATGCAGGCACACACACACACACACACACACACACAAACAGACACACACTTCAGCACACACTCCTATGTCCTACGTCTGTTTAAGTGATCATATGCACTTTGAAGTTGTCTGTGTGCAATAACATTTCAGCAAGAATACACTTTTCTCTGAACATAACCGTATGCTGTGTTGACCTGTAAGGCATTTCTGTGTAGGAACATTTCGCAGGTGATAATCTAACAGACGTGTTGTTTAAAGAGCCCAGCAGAAGGGACTGCAAAACATGCCACTTTATTTCTTGCCAGTTTCTCACAATTTGATGTCTTTCCAATAAAGACCCCCTGTTCATAGTGTAAGATGATGTGTATGTGGAGTCTTGAGACGAAAAGCACCCCCCTTAAAAGGAGCTATTTGTAAGTTTTGCTATTGCTACATAGCCAACATTAGCATTAACATACTGTTTACTTATCAGTCTAGAAGAAATGTTGTGAGTTCGGCATCAAACTTCATTACTTTACTTTCCAAGAGCTGTCTCCAGAGACGGAAAGCAACCCCCTTGTTAAATTTTATCAGTTGTACTGAAGATTGCATGCTAACCAGCTAGGTTAGCTAGCTAGATTGCCTGGACTGTCTCTTCACTTTCCGATACTGAGTCACTGTAGCGTCCAGTCTCCCCTGAAGAAGTTTTCTAACACCATTATTAAGTCATAATTTCAATTTGTCAAATACTATTTCAACACTTATAGCATTCCCATCAGCACCAGCTGTGGGCTACTGTGTGTTTAGTGATAATTAGCAAATTAGCATAAGAACACACTAAACTAAGATGTGAACATGGTAAACATACTTAAGATGAGCATGTTAGCGGTTTCATATTGAGGAGTTTTAGACACTAGAGTCAGTACGTACAGCCTCACAGAGCTGCTAGCACAACTGTAGACTGTTTAGTCTTGTTTAATATGAGACATGCACCTACTGGAGGCCAGGAATGTGGCTGTTGAGTGTTGACAGTTTCACTAGCTTCAAAACTGTGTTATTATTTGTTTGTGAAGTTCAGCTGTGCAAGCTTATTTATCCATATAAAGGCTTATCTTGGCTGAAATGTGTGTTTGGGACATGCTGAAATTCCAAGTGTATATTATGCTGTTTCCAAGGATGTTTTGATGCATTTGATCCAACACAACAAAACTGTGACCATTAGCCTTTTTAGCCAGAAGGCATTTTGATACATCACAGTAGGACAAGTACAGATTCATACTAAAATCAACGATGGCTGAATTCAGTTTAGCTGCTTCAGTTTTTAGGATCCTGGTATTGTGCATGCTGGCTCATTCCCACACGCATTGTCATGCTTTACTGGGATTTGAGTGAGATCCATCCTTAATGTTCTTATAACACCTGTGCTCAAAATGTCAGCTGTGAAAAGTAAAGCTTGTGGTCAACTTTTTAACACTACACAACATTTTTAAAGGATTTTTTTTGGATGAACAGTTACATTATTTTTCCTGTAAAATACTTCCAATATACAGCAAATCACAAAAAAGCTGAATACATTCGGTCTGTTACATCCATTTTCTTGTGCTGGATATAAGGGCCCTGCACACCCATAGTGGACCCACACAGGTGTTTTCACTTATTGTGGATGGTAAGACCACAGTGACTCAGCCCACCTTCTACCTGAGCAGCGGCCTAATCAGCACCACAAGTGCAAACACCTGTGTGGGTGTGGGAGACTGAAGTGGTTCATCTGAGGTCCAACATGCAAACACTGGGGGGGGGGTGTGTTTCTGGGTATATCCGGTGTGTTTGTAGAGCAACTGACAATCAATTTGTCCAACAGGTCCAAACAGGTCGCCTTTACTGAGTGAGTAAATACAGTTGAAAAATGTGTGTGTGTGTGTGTGTGTGTGTGTGTGTGTGTGTGTGTGTGTGTGTGTGTGTGTGTGTGTGTGCGCGTGTGTAGTTAGTCATCCGTTCTTTTTAAAGGAAACAACATCAGTACTGGCCAGCTGCCACAGAGACACCACACACAGCAATGTATTAGACCAATACTGGAGTCCCAGCACACACATTTCTGAACATTGGAGCCCTGATCAAGCCAGTCATGTCAAGGTAAGAGATAAGAGAGAGTACTGGCTGATGTAATATACCTCCTAGTAACACCAGTATTGATTTGTAGTCCTTGGTAAAAGACTAGCTTCCGACAGAAGGTCCTGTAATTTTTACTGTTTAAAAAGAATTAAAAAAAAAAAAAAATTGAACAGCATCCATTAAACAATTGAAACAAGAATCTAAATTGAAATGGCATAACATACTTTAAAGTTCCAGTTTGAATTAAATGTTGGCTTGATCATTCACCCTTTTCATAACTTTAATTAAACGGTGTATAAAGGAAGGGCCGTAGGGATAAAATGTCCCTGCTACAGACAGTTACACAACTGAGTCTGCTTAGGCCGAGGAACAAAATGTGAATGGGTCCATCATTACTCACACACGTTTCCGTTTTTCACTACACAACTTTATTCTAAAGTCCAGAAATGATCAAATTCCAGTTTTCAATATGTGAGGTTGAAACCGAGAGCAATGATCCACAAAATCAGCGTGTTTCTATTTGATGTTATGGTACAGTCATTGAAAAACATTGCATCAGGGTAGTAGCCAATACAAGCATCTGCAATGAAGTGTTCAAACAGTCAGAGAAAATCCATATGATATTATTATTATACAGTGATGAAAAATCAGCCTTCTGCCAGTTACCATACATGTCTCCAGTGACTGTGTATCCAGCGATTCAACGTTGGATATAGATGATAATATTAAATAATAGGATTAATCCTATAAACAGAGGAATCATTACTATAATTAATTCAGTCCACTGTGAATATGACAATTAGAAGAATGGTAAGATCCTAGTGAGACACTGGAGGGAGCTACAGCATCGTTCTTCAGCTCTTTCACCATCCGACAACAGAACAAAGTGCAGTCACACTGAGGTATTGAGTTGTATGTTTTGAGGTCAGGAAATGTCTACAGTCTGTACCAGGTATTTATTGTATACATGTATATGGTGAGTTCAGACTAATGCTGAATATAAAGATCATTTTGACTCTTGGTGAGTCTCCTTTTTTTTTTTTTTTTAAACAGATTTTAAAATGTAAAAACAAAAATACAAAAGCAATAAAAGAAAAAGAAAAGGGGGGGGGCAAATAACTAATCCCCTTCACAAGTTACCAGAACCCAAAGTGATGTGTTAAAGCATTCATTTAAGAAAAATAAAATTACAATTACATAAAATCAAGTGAGTTTGCTAATACAAACACACCAAGGACATGGTGCAGCTCACATTAACCCCCTCAGGCATTTACCATTTACAAACAAACAAAAAGCTTTGCACACTTCCTGTATCACCGAAAAATACAAAAAGAAAAGATGGACAATGTTGTCAATAAGTTAGGAAAACAAAGTAGATTTTTTTTTTTCCAGGGGCCGACTTTACATTCTTCAGGTGGCCAAAAAAATGACAACATTGAAACTTCTCCATGTCTGCTGGATGTGTGAGTAAGCAACTGTTAACAGGACATTGTGGCAGAGCTGCATGTCTCTCAGCTTGTTTTAGAGTTCTTCTGCCCCCTATTGGCTAATAATGAACGCATCTTTAAAATGTACAGTTTTTGTCTGTTCATCGGTCCAAACAAAATCCTAATTATAATACTGTAAATTATATTTAAAAAAAAAAATAGATCAAATAAATACCCACATGTGAAAAATAGAAGCCTGTAAAAGTTGGGTAGTTTTGCTTAATACATGATAACAGGTTGAATTTGCTGCCTAATTGAGAAACTGATTGACACAGCTAATCAATTCAGCATTAGTGTATCCTTATAAATACTATGCATAGCAACAACATCCCCTTTAAATGGACTCTAGTGGCCACGAGCCGCCATTAACCAAAAGGACTCTACGCTCTGTATGTTAACCATCACTGATGAATATGCTTGTCACACTGTGATTCACGACCAGCACTTCATTATTTCACAATAGACATACAGTTAAACGACAAAATCAATATTCACTCCATATATGAAAAGTCATTACTTAAATATTAATACTTGTGTATGGATGGAACGCAGAGAGAGAATCATGCGGAGTGGCTTAAGTGCTTTCTCTTATGAAAGGCGAAAGACAAGACCATCAGCAAACAGGATAAATTGAATTAGTTTCAAAACTATTGTTCATTTTACTTGATTAGCAAGTATCCTCCTGAGGGCACATTTTGTGGCAGCAGCTGCTACTCACACAGTTAAAGAAACAATTATTGATTTAGTGCTGAATACGCCATGAATAGCTTACTAAAAATGGAGATGCAGAGCTAATATCCCAGTCCCTCGGCTCCTCACGTACACTCAAAGTAAATCAGTGAGGACCTGGTCAACAGGAAGGGTTCTTCAAAACCTGAGCACCGGTGTAATCACTGTAAAAGCAAATAGTGGTAATTAGGATGCTCACTGCGAACAAATGCAAGTGGGGGAAGGAGAGGAACTCTATCTAATAAGCTCCTTTCTGTTGAACCCATAATGCAAACACACAAAAGCATCTGGATCCCTCTGCGTAATGCCCATAACAAAGAGCCCAATAAATGTCAAGGCCAAAACAAAGTCAAACTTGTATATTTAGTAATATTTACTTCACGTCAGTTTCTCTGTGTCACGTCATGAATTCACATGTATTTCATATTTATTTATCCATTTATTTTAGCATGCAGTAAATTTCACCTCCAATAGTTTTACACTTGGCTTGATTGCTGACAATTGCCAAGGTATTATGTCAAAGCAGACTGATGTGTGCTGTTATGGCCATCACATGTTAGTTAAGGAACACTTTAATGTACAATGAATCAAATGGCTTGATCCCACAGTCTTTTCCCACCCATATACTGAATGGTGACAGTTATCATCAAAACCATTGACGGACATTTCCAGCATCAGCAGCTGGTTTAAACAAGACGATCAACGAGGAAAATGTAATGTCTATCATGCAGATCCCATTTTTGTTTTGTCATGGAGTGGACGTTCAACGTGTGGCATCAGAGATGAATCCAGGAGCCCGGTTTTGTCGGTTTAGTCTTATATATCTTTGAGAAGTAAAACCCAGAACAGGTCTTTTTGACATGAGTCCATGTTAAAGATTTGAGGCCAGGTTTTCTCTCAGCAAAACTATCACAGTAACGCAGTAAAGATGCAGCTTGAAACAGGTCCTGGCAAGTTTATCATAAGGCTTTAAGTAACACCAATTAATCTGTTGATTTATTTTTTTCAATTAATCAATCAATTGTATAGTCTATGAAATATCAGGAAATACTGATGGATGTCCATCAAAGTTTCCCTTTAATTACTAAATATATCTGAGAATCTGCAACCAATAAATGTTAATATTAATATTAATTGAGTTTATGCAGTTAATGCAGTTTAATGTAGAAAGATTAACTTTCTTGAAATTGGCAGCTGTGTATTTGTAGTTGTTTAGTAAATTCAATAGTGCCTGACTAATTAATGCATGATTTGGAATCACTAATCACACAGATACAACTAGTACGTATAACAGGTGAGTCACTCTATAATGCTAACGTGTTAAAATACACATACATGACTTCAAGGCCTTTTGGACAAAAAGATTTACAGTTTTTGTTTCTTTTTCTCTTCATGAGGTTACACAGTCTGTGGAGGCTGACTGATGCACTTTGTCTTGATAGATTAAATTAAGGTCCTTGCATTCTTTGATAAATTCCCTGTTAATAGCAGCATATTTCACTTTTTTTCCATCATGAATAAATATATATTTATTTCCAAATTACATTTTCCAGTTTTGAGATGTGATTGCTCTAAAAGACAGCAACAATACAGCATAATACTGCCTTCTTCCAGTTAGATATACATCCCCAAAAAATATGTTTAACACAGACATATCTCTTCTAATATGACTGCCTGAGATATACACTGCAGAACACTATTGAGGCTTCATCACTGTTGTGAAGCGTTTTATGGCGCCATGTGATTGATGTCCACGCTGCTGGGTCAAGGCTGGAAAAATAAGAAGACAGGGGCCCCTGCTAAAACTTCAAAAGTGAACTAATGATTCAAATCATAATTTATTAATATGCCCTTAGCAACTTTCCGATTTTTAAAAAAAGGGGTCTATTGCATATGAGCCTTTTTCTTTTCTAAAAAATTGTCAGTTATTATCAGCGTATGCATGTGTTTTGATGCTGGAGCAGAGTTGTTAGCCATGGTGGTATATTACCTCCATTCTGGTTTAAAACACAGGTACAGGTTATGTTTTTCTTATTTACTGATTTTATGTTATTTGCAGTTACATGTATAAGCCCAGTGCAGTGCTGACTTTGACAGGAGTTTTGAGAGGAGAAGCAAAATAATGCAAACATCTCACAGAGAAGGACTTTAATCCTTAAGTAAGACAATGAATTTACAAATACTGCGACAAAGGTGGATCATATTATAATGAACGTAAGTTAGTAACATTTGTCAGCAATAAAAAAACAACTCAGTTTGGTTTGGATATGAACATTTTTCCTGTTTTATTTTTATAAATTTTTACTAAGGTGCAGCCTGAACTTGTTTTGGTGTTCCAGCTTTTTCTCATCCTAGAATTATACATCATACGAGACTCTATCTGGGCCTTGTTCACTCGTTCTGTGGTTGTCATGGCCTAAATGTTCAGAAGTACTTTATTCAGAATTAGAGTGGCTGTATTTTCACAATCTTGTGGTCTGCCATAGATTTTATATTCTGAATTATTGGGAGTATTACGAGAATGTAAGTCAGCCCACTTGCCCACCCCAATAATTTTCATATAGTTTCTAAAAAGGGTCCTTATCATCGCAATTGACCGAGCGCCAAAGTCTTAGTCATCTGTTTAAATTTCAGATTCAAATCATTAAACGTCAAGAGCAGTCTTCTCAAAAATCCATGCCAATGTCAAACATAGACAATCTGCACCAACAAAGAGGAATGTCTATCATCGTTTGACTCTCAAACACTTGAGTTGACGAGCGCTATTGTTTGGAATTAGAGCTTGTATGACTCAGCTTTATGTAGTGAAGGTAATTCAATTATTTTTAAATTGAAGCCCCTTTTTTTTATGTTAAATTTCTCCAACCCATAAATGTTTTTCATCTTCCCTCATTGTAAGAAAAGAAATGCCCCCACAAAACCAAATACAGACTTCACATGTCCACAGGTGATTATTAATGAATTTCCTTTGTGCACCTTACACCTTTGTTGATTTGCAGTCCGTGCAGACCTTCCCTTCTTCACTTTTTAGTGTGTCTCTGCCTTTGGAGCATCTTGACCTCAGACTGAACGGCCTATAACACTTACACACAGACAAGAAGGCCGACCTGTAGTTGTTGTTCATCCACCCTACAGGATGGGGTTGACAAACGTCGAGCACATTGCCACGATGTGGAACACAGTGAAAAGCAGCTTGAAGTCCTTCATATAAAGCACAGTGCTGTCGATGTCAACAGCCAACTGGAACGCATGGAAAGGCAGCCAGCTGACAGCAAAGACCACCACCATGGTCAGCAGCATCTTAGTGGTCTTCTTCCTGCGCTGATGGCGGTCATTTCGACCTCCGTGACTCATGTGATTCTTCAGTTTATTCCAGATACGGATGTAAGCAACAGAGTTTATAGCCAGGGGTAAGCCATATTGAACCAGAAGCATCGATATACTGTAGATGCTTCCGTTCATGCTGCTTCCCGGCCACTTCTCTGTACACACCTGAATAGATTCATCCGGCGAAAGATCAAATGTCCCGTACTCCCTGAAGATGGCGAGCGGGCTGGCCAACAGGGCGCTGACGGCCCACGTGATGACAATGACCACAGCGCACATGTCTTTGGACATCTTGGTCTCCGTGTGGTAGATGATGCTCCTGTGACGGTCCAGGGCGATGATGTTCAAGGTGAGGGTGGACACGTGCACGGCCATGCCTTGAGCGCAGGGCAGCATGAAGCACAGCACCTGACCAAACTTCCACTCGCCATAGAGAGTGTAGATGAGGGTGAAAGGCAAACACAGCGTGTTCACCAGCAAGTCTGCCACAGCTAAGTTCACAATAAAGAAGTTGGTCACAGTCCGTAGATTTTTAAACTTGAAGACGACGTATATCACCAAGGAGTTTCCAATGACTCCGAACAATATGATTGTGCTGTAAGCAAGGATGAGAATCACTTGAACTCCAACCAGCTTTGTGCTGTCGTCCAGCTTTAAAAGGTTCTCATCACTTATTGTGCCTGTAGTTGAGCAGCAGTTGGAAGATTTAACAACAAGTTGTGACTCTTCCGCTTGAGTCATGTTGAGTTGATCTGCTGTATCCATGGCTAACAGTCCCCATAAGTCGGTCTGTGAAAAGATGTACTTCAGTTTGAGCAATGGACATACATGTTGTGACCCAGATAAAGTAAATTACTTCATGTTTTGGTAAATGTTTTCAGTATTTCTCCAAAACAAATGGCTGGCATCTAGAAAATATAATATATGATGTCTGTTTCCCTTTGGAGCAAATTCAAATAATGAAAATGTATTGTGCCTTTAAGCAGCAATGACGGTCTGTAAGTATTATTTTCAATCTATGTAAATTTTAAGGCATTTTAAAAGCAAATATTTCAATTATTTTGACACCTATGCAAACTAAATATCTAACTTGCATTACAGAGAAAGTTGAGCTATGATTTATGGCGTGCATGGTAAAACTACGTGTACGAGCCATGTGAGATGAGATGGATACATTGAAAATATTTGAAGTGCTATAAGCATTTCAAGAGCCATCACCGTCAATCAGAGCAGACATCAGATCTTGAATATTGTACAGCACAATGAGCTGAACATCACAGAGATAGACTGTAGGTGACGCCTTCAGGAGACAGATACAGAAGAAGCTACGGACACTGACAGCAGCTCTGATTTTGCTTTAATATGGGCACATGTTCTGATCCATAGCCATCTTAAAGTGAAGCTCAAGCAGCATCTCTCTAATACTAATACAATCTAATACTGTCAGTAGCTTGATAAAGTGTCACCTGATGAATTCTGACAGTCTGCATGCTCTGTTTTACAGCTCATAGGATAACTGCTGTGTTTGTAGATATTTACTTGTACAAGCAAAAGGCACAATACACATTCACTTTATGGTGGATTTCCATTTAATATCACATCCGAGGCATAAACCCCAGCTACATTCTCCGTGAATGTTAAATTGAGCTTCTCTATCACGGGACAAACCTGAGTCTGTGATTAGCAGGTTGTGCTTCATTCTTCATAAACTGCTGCACTTTGAAAATCTTTATTTTGTATGTCTGACCTAATAGTCCACAGCAGGAGCTGCTGTGTGGGACTGTCCCAGCTTTGTTATCTCTCTGCTACGACATGTGGCACAAAATGGCTTAAGAAGTTAAAATGCAGCTGCGGTGACTGGTGATAGTGATATAAAAAGAACATTAAGAAACGAAGCATGGGTCAGTAGCTATAATAGGCAACATATCATTCCATAATAGATAGCTGTCTGGATCAAAAGATCAAATGCAAGATCAACAAGCTTTTTGCTCAGATTAAGATCCACTCACCTCAATCCGCAGAGTGAGGTTTGTAGATTCCTCAAATAGCTTCTGTCTCCAGCAAACTTTTTAGTGTTTCTTCTCCTCCCTGCGTTATCCAGACGAATAAAATAATGGAAAACCATCAAACGCCGATGGAACAAGCGAGCGCAACAGCAAAGCGCGCAACGTTTGCCAGTGCGCACTGCAGCCGGTTTGGCACTGAGGGCGCATTACCTGCCCTGTGAGACGCTGAGAGACTGACATGAGGCGGGTTGTGCAACAAGGAGGAAACGTGTCCTTCCCTAACCAACATCCTGAAACAGAGAGATGTCTGCTGCATGTTTGCCTCCCAGTGGATCGTTTTTATGCACTTCATGCTGGGTGTTTGGGCGTCTGCTGGAATGGAAAATACCATGTACGTCTGTCTGTCAACAGACAGCAAAGCTAATGCTTTGTGAAGATGGAGCGTTTATGACCACCAGAAAGTGTGAGAATATCCAGCTTAGATGTCAAATTAAGAACCGTTTCAAGTACAAGCAGAGCATTAATACAATTCATCTTAATCTACTTAAGTTGATCTGTTTTTCATCAGTGTCAGATCTGCTGTGGGTGTGCCTCTGCAGACCAGTGCTTCAGTAGGAGCACAAAGCTCATAGTTTACATAAAAATGTAAAACAAACTCCTCTGTGTGGCAACTAAATCATGATTTCTAGAATTTGAATTTGAAGACATTGTCATTCAACAAATGTTCTTTGCGAGTTTAGTACATTTTAAGCAGTCAACAGTGGACAATCCCAGTGGGCTGTAAGTGGATCTGGCTGCACTCACTGTATAAAAGTGCACAGATTTGGGGCATTTTGAGGCATGTTACAGACATGTTTAAGTTTTATTTTAATCAGTTATTTACAGCACTGACGTGATTTAGAAAGTGAAATTATTTTCACATAAATCTTTCAGTGAAAACAACAGCATGACTTTGCTTATTGATTTGCTTCAGAGCCCACAAAATATATCATCATTAGAGAACTCACTTTGTGCAGTAACGCTAACATTTCATATTATGGTCAATGAAGTGTAGTACAATGCAGCTGACCCATTTCAAATTGTTGAGCCTCTGAATGGTAATTGGGCTCATAATTTTATTACCACTGTTATAAACCAAGACACCATGTAGCCGTTAGAAATTGAGTTACTTCCAAGCAGCCTCCTTGGCAAAAGCCCACTTTGCCCAGAGTGCAACAGCACAGATGGTGAAGTAATGAGAAAAACCAGGAAACACTGAATAGATGGGCATGTTTGAGGTTCCCCCATGGTTTTAGGAAATGGAGCAGTCAGTAAATGGTGACCTTGTTTAAATGTGAATGTCAGCACCAGAAAAGATTCCCCCGTTGTCATTTAAATAATATATATGGTGTGTTTAAGGTTTTAGCTCTGTAAGTACAAAAAAAACAATTTTCAAAGTTTTACTTTTTTGTACTTTTCGCTTCCATTCGAGGCAGTTATTGATTTTCATTTATGCCCTTACTGCAATAAAGTAACTTTAAAGTAGACTTGCTGTTCGCTGTGGATGGATTACCCAACTCAGGAAAGTATCAAAAGTCTGCTCGTGTATTTTCATACCATATAGAAAATAATTCAAACCAATGGAATGGTTTTAAAAAAAAAGTACATTTAAAATGTCTAAAGCACAGCAGCATGGCTTGTGAAATGGTTAGCTGTGAGGTAAAGTTTATGTGATTGTAGTAAATGGGATAAAACACGCCAATCCGCTGGTACCTTGGTGCTTGTCAGGTAGCATATAGTGGATTCATCAGAGCTTTTTGGTAAAAACAACTCACTGCTGCAACTAGAAATGAGGTTAATGAGAGCAGTGTCAAAACAGTTAAGCTGAAGAAAACCATAACAAAACAATGACCTGAAACTTTTGGCAAACTATAGAGTCGGCTGATAAATCTCTGTGAGACAGTTGCCACGAACGTAACCTTTCACATCCATATAGTCATTATAGTCATTTGTTCCATAAAATCGATTAATTTTGTAAAAGGATTATAGCTACAAATCAAAATGCAGCAACTTTCAGCATGAGACATAAACATTTCTGCATTGTTAATAGTTCACCTTTGGCAAATGAAGTCCCTACAAGATTGCTTCAAGTGCTTGATGACATTTTCACCACATTAATAAAGTGGACCGTGTTACTATCTACCTGTATCCATGTCTTCTTCACATCATCTTTTGGTAGGCAGTGCAAAGGTAGAATGCAAATGACACTAAATGTATTTCCTTGTTTTTTTTTATGCTTTATTGATCCTATTTAGAGTCAAATTATATTGTCGCAAAACATATCCTCTAAATTAGAACCATCCACTTCCTAAATGACAATATGCACTGAGCCGGTAACTCAACACGGCAGCACAGAGAACTGACTGGTTGTTGATATCTTCTATCTAAATAGAATCATGCTCCGGAGATATCTGAAGTGACTGAAGCATACCTAAATACCTGCAGGAGTTTTCATGGCAAACACACTGTGTCTGAGGAGGACGGCGGCACATTTATCATTGTGAACAGCAGAGGCATTAAGATGCAAAGCTACATAGGGCTCCTATGTCAGGGATATTTAATCATAGCCTATTAAATAAGATTATTGACCATATGTCACCTGTTCTTTACAATGCTGCAAACTCCTGCATAATGTCACAATCTAAACACCAGATGTCTGAAGGTGAACTGCTAAAACAAGGTAAACTTCTCACTTCATTCACTGTTGTTATATGTTTTATCATGAGCTATCAATAGAGTTAAAATTGCAGTGAAAAATAAGTATCCTTTTTCAAACCCTGTGCCATAAAATGACATGATTACTTCCTACACATAAGTAATTTTACAGATATATTTGCCCTTATATTGACAGGGATAGTAGAGAGTAGATGGTGGACACCCCTTCTAAAGATCAATATGCAGAGATGAAGGATGATGAAAAGACTTAAAGTGGTCATAGTAATGTGTTATCTTTTAATCAAGGCATCATTTAGAGCTTTTTCTTTAGATGCAATAAAAAATTAAAGGTATTTTCTACATGGCTGAGCAGGTTTCACTTAAAGGACAGATCTTTGTGTGTGTTTGTCTCTACCTTTATCTTTGTCTCCACAGACAACAGGGACTAAACAGAATCTAAATGAGATGATCATGATCCATCTTCAGTCATTCCTGCAGCAAATTTGCAGTCAAATAACAATAATACTTTGCCCCTCCTTCTCACACGCACCAGGCTTCCAGTGTGTGTATATAGTCAATTTAGACTTGTATTGCCACACTGCTCTCGCACAGCCAGGGCTGATAGTCTTTCTGTCTGCTGCCTGACTACTCCTCTACCTCACTATACATCATAATTACTACAGCTGCTGCTGTGCCATATCTACTCTTAGCATTTAATAAAGCATTGGAAAACAACAACTGCACTGTCTCTACTCTATATTTCTCATTTAGGAATCAGCAAACCTTTCTCTTTAAATTTGCATTTATATAGGCTACAACTAAAATGCAACAATAAATATGTTTTGTAGGAAACATAATTGTGACCAGATTATGTTTTCAATCATGTTACTAATTTAGCTATTTGGAAAGCCCACAACACACAAGACAAAATGTTTTATTATTCACATTTAGCCAAAATCACAATTTTCCCTAACCTTAATCAAAGAGCTTTTGTTGCCTAAACAACAAAATGTATTTGCTGTTGCAGTTTAGATGTATAGAAACGTAATTACCAAGAGACAGGTTTGAAATCAGACTACCTGTAAGAATAGGTGGTGTTTCAGATGTTTGTTTTGTTCTTTTTATCAACACAAAAAAGAGAAGAAGAGAACGATTTTCTATATTTGTCTTGTCTTTAAGCAGTAATGATGAAATAGTTATCCATTTTCTGGAGCTGAACTCAACTCAATCTTTAAGGCATAGGTTTAGTTTCAAGGACTCCACAATGTTGCTAGCGGGATTGCCTTTCCTTTGATGGCATCATGTCTGACTATCATACAGTAATTTGAACATGTGCTATAATATAATGAAGCTCCTCAAACCTGAGGTGCACTACAGAGCATGAACTGGGAAATTGTAATGGAAATGTTTTGGGCATAAAGCTTATTTTGTGAGATGCAAAAACCAATAACATTGTAAAGACCAAAACAAGCAAAGTATTCCCACATAATCAGCATCTCATTCATTGTCAATAGTAGCTTCCAGTTTACCATATTTGGGCATCATTACAGGCTAATAGTTTGTTGTTTGTTAATTAAACTTCAGCCTAAAAACTGTGAAATTAGGTAAGGTTGCGAAGACAAGACAAAAACCGTTGGCAGTTTGTAATCAGATAGCCACCAAAATCTAAAGTTACTTCTATGTCGCAAGACTGTTATGTTTTGGGGCCAACAACTTGCATCTTAAGTTTGTTAGCATTCAGTTGCAGAAAGATAAATAGAATGATGCAAGTAAGTGATTTTTATTTGCATATAGATTTTGGTGTCATCTGCATATGTGAGCACAAATTGAGGATTTGTCAAAACATGGAAAGGGAACACAAAATACTTACTAACCCTCACCCTGACCTACACTGAATATTGTGGTAAAGCTGAACATTGGTTTTATCAGACAGAAAGGACTTAAATTCTTGATTGGTTGTTGCTTGATTGAGTTTACACAGTCCACAACTGACACAACTGCCCCTTGCATCATCAGCACTTTCAATGACAGCAGTTGGAATTTGTATGGTGTGATGCCTCTGGCCACAAAAGGATACAGCTATCCTTCCATGTAAAGGTAATGCATGTTGTAGAGATCAGTAAACCAACATTGAGAGTGCAGGCTACAGGGAGAGACAGAAAAAATAAAAGGATGCAACTAAATCATGTCCTGGTATGAGCAACTGAGATACTTGGCAGTGCTAGGAGTAGCTTGTTTGCTGCCTTTGAGAGATTCCTCTCCGAATTCTGGAAAAGCTTGGACCTTAATTGAAATGTTTCAAATAGACCATTGCTGGACAGATAATCATTTAATTGAGTCACCACTGGTCTTTCAATGGTGTGGGAACCATTTCACAGTTGGAATGTTTGGACTCTAATGTCCCTCAAGGCTGTGGCTGGGGTGAAATACTGTTGAAAATAAGGAAATAGAGACTTACTGCTGTGCTCAAATAGCCAATACAAGGAAGAAAAAAAACAAGAAAAAAGAAAAGAAAAATATAGCCTATATACATCTGCACTAAGAGAACAGTGATAGCCATTTCTCCCTGTAATGATTTTTATGAATGTTGGATATTGTTGGTATGTTTATGCTTAGAGCAAGTCCTTTATCCTACAGAGACAGGATGTTTGTTTGTGCTCCTATAGATTCATCCCATTCTCTTCTTCCTTGCTTTTGGAAGCACCCATGTGTTCCATGTTTGATATATTTATTGGTAGCTAAATAAGGGAGACCTTTCACACCATGTGGAAATATAGAAATTAAATCAGATTTCCCTCAGCGAGTCGAGACTAAAATCTGAAAGGTGTCAATTTTAGCCGTGACAAAACCCAGTTACTCTTCAATCTCAGCAGGGACTGTGCACCTGCACTCCGCTTAATAGAACTTGTGGACTTCTGCCCATTACATCAGCCTCTGTTAAATCAATACATACGTTTCTCTGCAGGACAAAGTGCTTAGTGTAATGGCAAGGCAATTATCCTTAATTGACACCGGTCTTTACCTGTATCACTCAGGTTCAAGGCAGAGATACGTTTTTACAGTTTGATCTTTTTGACTTTTTACATCTTGCCATCCTGGACATCCAACAGGTATATGAGAGTTTGATGGAAAATATCTCTAACATCATCCATCGGGGTGAGGAGTATCTGATAGTACAATATCATTTTATGTGTAAAGCACAATGTTCATACATGACCTTGGAAGTAGTAAAAGACAAAATAATCTTAATACACGGTCTATTAACTTAGTTGTTATGGATGTGGCTCAGCTACTGTAATTATGGAAAATTGATGACCTGATAACTCCTGTACCTCCTGTCTCTGGCATCAGATGTGAACAGCTGCCTTGATGTTTCTCTGGCCATCCACTGACTCCAGCTCGATGATTCTGAGTCCAGGTTTGGTTTTGCATTCACATCATGTCATGATAGTTCTAACAGGAAAATAGTTTTGTATTTTTTCAAATGGTATCTTTATCTGGTAAGTTCTATGGTATCTTATTATTTGCACAACATTGTATCAATTCTGCGTAGCAACAAATGAAATGCGAAAGGTTTGGCTGATTATTTTACTCCATTACAAGGTTTTAGATTTGTTGTGCTTTGTTTTCGACATCGTCACTGAAATCAAGAGGTAGAAAAAGATAGTATGTGCAATTTACATCTGGCAGCCCTATGCTTAGCCGAAGCCTGTGCTAATAGAACCAGGGTTACAGTATGTCACCTTTATGTCCTAACATTACAGTATCTAATGTACACAGAGTTCATCAAACAAAGATTTTTAGCTCCAAATTTTTTTGGCACCATGTCCTGGAACTGATAAATGGAAAGTAGGTAGAATCCACTTCAGAGACAAGTACAGGATTTCATGTCAACAGTCTGTAACATTTTGCACACTTTTTTGCTCTGTTGCCAGTTAATAATCTCCTGCATATTCCTTCCCTGTCCAATAATTGTACCCAAATTTCCATATCAACTGACTTCCACATCCATCCACCCACCACCCACCTGATCCCCATTCTCTCATCAGCTCCTCAGTACATACACCTGGACTCAAGCTGTAGCAAGCTAGCCCTGTAGTTTTCTTGCTCCTGCCTTTTCAGTTATGACCCCGTTCCTTTCTGTTTTTGGACTTTTTGCTTGCCTGTTTTCCCCCTTTGCACTTGGTTGACAACAATTATCCTCTGACTTTTACAAATACTTTTATTTAGATTATTTAGAAAACCCAGATGTTTTACTTCAGTTTGAAGTCCATTTCATTCCTTTTATGGAGTTACATAATCTTAATAGCTTTGTGGGCACAGATAGATACACCACCACCAAACTATAATAAAGGTTTATTCCTTTACCACTCAGACCCTCAGATTCTTGAAATTATGAATCAGTGAAATTCAGAGTTGCTTTAAATAATACTTCTCTATCACCGTAAAGTGTCTCCTGTATTCAATCAGTCTGTTTGGGTGATTGTTTTGTTTGCTTCCTATGAATTCTCAGGGGAAATGCTAAAAAAAGGTTTATGAACGTTGCCCAGTGCATAATGCTATTCTTGTTGTAGTTACAATGACAGACAGTTGACCACATTCTCTGCAGAAATGAGCAAAACATTTCACTCAAATTGAAATATTTTGTGGCTACTTTTTTCCCAAGCCTGTATTCAATGGTATGTTCCCATGGACCTTTAATGTATCTTAAATAAATGTTTTTCCATTGGGTGATATCGAGTCACAGAACGTAAATAACTTTGATGGCAGCAGAGAGGATGTGAAAATAAGTACAAGAAACAAAACGGGAAGCAGGTAGAAATACATGTTTAATGGACTGACAACGACATATATGACAATTGCCAATATGATCCATCAAAGAAATATTACGTAAGAAGCTTATTGCACTTTGTCCAGGCCAACGTTTAAGCTACAGCATGATGTGAGTGTAGTATCACACTGATGACTTTTTAAATGATCCTAAGGTATATACATGTTGTGACATTCCTATAAGCTTTAGGCTACATACAGTATGCATCATCACTATAGGCTAATATATATCATAGGTAAAGTCTTCGTCGAGCTTTATCTCAACCCTCAGGAGTTTGCCACTGTGCTGAGTCAGAGGTCATTTATAAACCATGAGCTGCTGCTGTTGAATGAGATTGATGTTGAATATCAGAGTCTGGTGAACATTAATGATGAATAACAGACAAAATTAGACATCTAACAGAAAAAAAGGGGTTTTATAACAGCATCAAGAAGAAAATCCCATCAAGGCACAGAAAGATAAAACATCTTTAAATAAAAAAATCAACAACAGGTCAAACTAAATGTGTGTAACTCATGCGCTTATGACATTTTATCGCTGTGAACACATTTGTTTCCCAGTGCCTTTAGTCACACAGCTAATACACAGGGTGTAATTTCACTGTCCACCAGTTTGTTACTTGAGTCTTTACTCATGAGGCCTTTAGGCTGCCATCCAGATGGTGAATGAGATGAGCAGTGTTGGTAAAACCATCAGCGGCGTCACGCAGCCCAGATACAGCATGGTTCCTCCACCGCATAGCGCAGTCAGATAGGCAGTCATCCTGCTGCAGACGATCTTCCTCACCGTTGTGCAGAACTGGAGGAAAGGGTGTGAGAATTAGACAGTGATTGAGGGCAAAGCCGATGATAAATTAGTGGAGCAGTGACGGTCTATTGTCACAGGAAGTCTCCATTAACTCCAGGATGATAGTAAATTGGACGTAAAGCAACACTAGATGGAGCTGCTTGCCTCATGAATAAGTGACGTTAATGTTCACTGCAGTGGACGGAAGCAAGAAGCAAGCAGCCCTCTGCAGTCAAAACATCCTTGTATGACCACATACGAAACAATGAAAGAAGAAGTCCGTACTTCATAAGTACATTTGGATTAACATTGCTTTACACTGAGTGTGACTACCCAATAATCTGTTTATCACTAAACCCCTTGGATATAAAGGGCTTTTCAATTGCCACACATGCACTAACCTGTGTCTTTGCACGTGACCTTAGCAATGCAATATTATCCAGGAGTTGAAGATTAGAATCAAAGAATTAAGGATTACCGTGGATAAAAACTGGTAATCATTGCTCAGTAATAACCATTGAAAGTAAAGCTGATAAACCATGACATAAAAAATATGTTTTTACACAGAATATTTCAAAATAATCACTGATGTTTTTACCAGAAAGCAATTTGTAAACCACACAGCACACCACACTTTCAAATCTGTCTTAAATCAACACTCACATGTTTTTACAGACATTAAGGTGGTTATTGGTCATTAATTATTCCTCCTGTCTACACTGGCTGTGAAGATGTCAGTGGTGTAGAACTAAATCTATGCATGCATGCAAAACTGTATTTCAAAGTTCAGGTGAAGTTAATATGAGGCTAGAACAGTCTAACTTGGTCAGATAAAATAGATATCTGCCAAAGTTACTCAGTTTGTAGTACAGTATTCCTTCCCTCTTTGTGTTACTGTCCTTCCATCGCTCAGCAAGTCAGTACTGCTTTAAGACTGACCGACTTAAAAAATGTAAAACTAACATTTAATATCTCTACTGACTGGAAGCCAGAGACTCTACCTGGTATGTCTGGTAGCTGATAGCCATGCCATATCTGCAGTACATAACGTAGTGTTCACAGTTATACCACAGTAAACTGTAGGTGACGGAGCCCAGGAGTTTCTCAGCCCTTCGAGCCACCTCATCCCCATCCAACACAGGCTGGCTGCACACTTTGTCCATGTGGTTGATCAGAATCTCTGAGCCATAAGCGAAATCCGCCACAGAGTCCACTCTGACGCTGGCAACCTTCAAGATAACCCCAAGCAGCAACCGGTTATTTGTTACCATCTTGGCAATTGCAGATTTATTCTTGGAAATCGCAGGCAGGATGTCCGGAATGAGATGGGCCACACGGTTGTTGCCAAGGTAGATACCAAAATGGGTGAACAGTGTCCTGGGGACTTCTAATAGATCACCGCGCTTGTAAAGGGAAAGGTCATATTTCGAATCCTCCTCCTTTTTGGAAGCTGCGAAGAAGAAGTTGATCAGTTGGTAGAGAAACATGTTGGCAGTGTGCAGCAAAGTGACCAACACCTGAGCATTTCATTTATGTTGGCATTGGGAGGGCGGGGCCATTGCGGTTAGTAGGATTAGGTATTGGTCAACGTTTTTTTTTTGATTTTGACAGAAACAAAGCAGCTTTCTCTAATCACTTTGTTGTGCAGTTCAGACTTTGAAACTTGGGCCTTGTTTTTGGTGAATTAAGGTCAAGGGTCCTCATTAAGAAGGCTTAATTGGCAACAAGTTAAATCCTCATTTAAAGGTCACCGGAATTGAGCGATCATACACAAACAGCCTTTGTTATTCATGGACTAGATTAAATGTGTCTCATCCTTATTCAGCACTTTCTTGAACATTAAGAAAAAAATCTCAAACAGTTTAAGAAATATATGTGAAATGTAATGTGGAATTATCTGAATTCAACCTAACACATAGTCACAGCTATAGATTTATATCCAGCATGAAAAGATTCAGGTAGTTTGATGACGCTGCTTCAATGTGATTGGTTGAAATTTTGCCGTTATTCCTAAGCATTCTTTGCAGTGCATCTATACTGCACATTTACACACATGCTGTATCTTCTGTTTTACCAGTTTCACAACTAACGCCATAACCACCATACAGCATGGCATAGAGTATCTGCCGTTATTAAGGCTAATTCAAGGCTCTGCTTCCACTGGCATGTTGAGAGGGTCACACTCACACACAAGGCACACAAATAAAAATACATTTCTTTTATTAAACATTTTTTCATATTTACATCACTATATTAAGTACATCATTATAAAATCTCCTCTATGTACATTATGATGCTAAAGATATTGTTACAGTTCATGTACTCTGTGTATTCACTTTTGTGGTGACTCAAATGTTAGCAAGGTGAATCACTAACTGTAGTCTTGTATCAGAGATTTAATGTCCCTCACCACACTTGGTGAGAGGACAAGCATAAGCTGTGCAGGAAACTATTAACGCACAAAACATTCAGCATTGCCTACACAATAAAATGAAAGTATATTGTTGTAGAGCAGATTTATAAGGCATCACATGACAAGAGTCCAGTGATTGGAAGAGGTTCCCGGTCAGTCTTCTTTGCCAAGTAAAAAGTTCAGTTCAGTTCATTTGCACATTCTTTGCGCTGAGCCCCGTTTTTAACCAGCCATCCACAGAGTGAAGGGGATTAGAATTGTGGGTAATGTAGTTGAAGCTGCCATACCAAAACAGACCATGGAGATAATTCCAAGCAGTCCTGTAACAATGACGCTGCGCTGGTCTCTGATGATTGATTTCAGACACTCACAGAACTACAAAGGAAAGAAACAAAGTTAGTTAGTGCACATCTTTCCTGGCTGCTGCACAAAGTTTCAGCTTTGCCATCACCTGGAAAGTGTTTGTAAAAATCATCAACCATGGTTCCAGCAGTGAAACTGCTGTTGTAAATCAGTGTGCAAGGTTAAACCCAGTTCACTCACTGTTGGGCAGTTTTTTTTATATCAGATTTGCAGTTTTGTTTTGGAATGTGCACAACATAAGTACAATATGAACCCTGGGTAGTCCCTGTATTTACAAGGCTTCTTACAGTGCTTTATTGCAGAGGTGCTTTGCTAACATCAGAAAATACATTCATCTTATGGAAAAACGAGCTGTGGCATCATTTCACACAGCAGATGTAATACATTTAATGATGCTGGTGTTTTGTTTATACTCTCATCTACTGAGTAAACTGATGACAAGACAGGATGTCTCAGGATATGGGTGGGTCTAATTGAAACCCTCACTGTCTTGTAGAGAGGTCCTGTGTCAGACTCTAGTTTGAAGACCTTATTTTTCTTTATACCATGTTCCCACTGTGCATATTCCTAAATATTATAATGAATATAATTCAAACTGCATGAGTAGTATTTGAGTTTTTGTTTGCTTTGTTTAGTTTTGTTTTGTTGTTTGGGTCCTTGTGCGCCCTGTATTTAATGGGAAGTTGGATTTGTCAGGATCCATGAGCAAAGCACTGAGGTTAGGAGGGGGGCCCAACAACTAATTTTGGCCCATTTGCCTTCAAAATTGTTAATCCAGCCATGTTTGAACTGACTACAAAGAGACAGTGATGATGCACTCCAACATATGAAATAACCCTTGTGTAATGTTTACCTTTATGATGCACTAAGATAAACCTGTATATAGCCTAAGAGATATTATGCCATGATCAATAACCTGAGCAACATTTAATTCTGTGCTTATTCAAATAGAGAGTGTTGGGCTTTAATACCTTCTCTGTTTGGCGGCTTGCTGCATGTCCATATCTGCAGTATGTCACAAAGTGTTCACAGTTATTCCACAGCAGACTGTATGGGATCCCTCCGATCTGTTTTTCGGCTCTCTGGGCGACATCTTCATTGGGAAACGCTTGTGCCTTCATCATCTTATCCATGCGGTTAACCAGGATGTTGGAGCCATAAGCAAAATCCTCCAGCGTGTCCACGCGCACCGTGGCGCACTTGTAGAGGCAGCCGAGGATGAGTCTCTTGTTCGTAATGACAGAGCTGATGAGCTTCTTGTCGTTTGTAAGAACAGGGAGGATGTCAGGGATCAGGTGAGCTACTTTATTGTCACCTAGGTAAATACCGAAGTGGGTGAAAATGGTTCTTGGGACCTCAAGCAGGTCTCCTCTGCGGGGGGGCGGTGGCGGTCCGCGCTGAGCGGGGGGCTCCTGGTCCTCACCGTCCAACCAGCTGGACTCAAAAAGTTTCAGGCTGGAGAGGAGGGAGAGCTTTTCCACCAGGAATGTCAGCAGCTGCAGCATCGTGACGGTTGTCGAGGGGAATGTCTGTAAGTGCTTGAGTGAAATGAGCTTTTTATCCTTAGTGGCACGAGGAAGAGGGAAAGCCCCAAGGACACGAGTGACCTTCTGCACGTGTGCATTCTCCTTCCATCACCTCTTCAGCTTGTTGCATTTTTCCCCCCCGCTGTATTGTTTTTTGTCCACACATGTGCAAATGCTCTCCACTAATCCTCCATGATTTTGCTCTAATGCAGTGCAGAGAGGAAGAGAATTAGCTCAGATGTCCAAAGACTTAAGACAAGGAACATTTATTTCATAGTGAAACTCAGTGCTTAACACAAACAAATGAAGCAGGGTTTTTAAAAGTAGATAGGCTACATGATAAGTCTGATTTAAAAACTTAGAAACTTTTATAAAGTCTTTATACATTGTTACTAATGCTCCAAAGTTCTGTTTTAAGTTACTCATAGTTTCCAAGGGTAAAAAAAAAAAATCCCCTCAGCTGGTGTTTATCCACCTCACAACCTGGCAACCCAAAAGTGGTTCTGATTAATGAACCCATCTGTAAAGTCTTAGTGAAATATTGGGCAGCATTATATAAAACCATTCATTACACACTATAACCCATTAATAAAAGTAAGGCTACCTCATTAGAAAGTGGTAGTAAGATTAAGGAAAATAAAACTGACTTGGGGGAAATAACGACACACATGTAAAAGTAAGAGCTGCACTGTTCATTAGGAAGTTGTTTTTCCAGCTGTCTGCAGTAGCTGCTAAATGCTGTTTCAGTGTGTGCAGTTCTATCACCACTAGCTTTTTCCTCTAAATGATTTGTACTTTCAAGTCATGTTGTGGTAGAATTTACATTACAGCAACAGCTCTTTAAAATCTATTATATGAACAATTAAGATGGAGAAATAGAGATTTAACAATAGAGGCCATGAGCTCAAGTGTTCACTCCTCCTCTCATTTAAAACTGAGAACAAAATCACATTGTTAATAACATGCATCGCCAACATCTGCAGACTCAAAAAAGGCATTTCAGGAGACAAGTGTCTGATGATAACATGAAGTCACTAAACTTGTATTAGCTTCAAGGAAACACATTTTTCGTTTGTGTGTTTGTCATGATTTCATAGCAGATTGAGTTCTGGAGATTTTTGTTTGATCTTCAACAGTGGTGGAAGAAGTATTCAGGTCATTAACCCTGTGAAGCCTGACACATGAAATAATAGTCAAAAAATTCTATTTTGTTTTAATTGAAGTCTTAATTGGAGCTTTTGACAAAAACAAAAAATAAATTTATGAAATCATTGAAGTCCTATGAAGTCCTTTTACCTTTTATTTTGCCCTGTGGTTGCCAAAAAAACATTTTGTGTCTTTGTTCAGGCAAAGATGGACTTTACATTTCCAGCTGCAGACATGTGAGAAGTGATTGTCTGTGCAGTGCTTGCATCTTTGTCAGGTTTCCCATGTTGGGAAATTATCAATACCATCCTTTCTCACATCAGGAGGCACTGTAGAGTTTGGTCTTTTACGGGGAGGTGTTGCATCTTTCTCTGGAGAGGACAGTGGTCTTCCTAGAAGTATTCGGATCATTAAAGGAGCTATTTTTGCTTACTATAATAACAGTCACGGCTTGGTTAGGCTTAGGAAAAGATAAGTACTTCCTCAACATGAGATGATCTTTGTTGTCATGGTTACAATAATAACACCATGGTTAACTTTGTCCACATGGGACTCAAACACCGCAGTCCTGTATCCTAGTCCCGTGTTTTGTTGACCCATCCCTCCATCCCAACCTCCTCCAAATGCAGACTTCGTTGCTCTTTATACCACGTCGCTGCACTTTTCCCTTTGCTGTTGTCATAATTACTACAGCCACTAGATGTCCCCTAACAATAACACGTAACTATGGGTTGTAATAAGCTGCTGCACAAATGACCTATGGGCTCGTTTTTTTACAGGACAGTCTCACTACAACATACTCTATTACAATACAGTGCGTTGTTTCTCTCATAAATGTACTTGAGTAGAAGCAGTAGAATACAAATACCTCAAGATTGTGCTTAAGTTCAGTACTTGAGTAGATGTACTTTGTTGCTATCCAACACGGATCTTTATGAGCTCAAAGCATGGCCTCAAAACTTGGGTTCAGGTAGCTCAGTATAAGTGACAGATTGCTTTCTCATAGATATTTATAACAAACTGAAATGTTGTTGGATGCTGCAAGAAGAAAAACAAAATGACATAAAGATAAAAAAAAAAAATGGTTGCTATTTTCCAGTTTGCTAGAATAATGATTGTCATTGTTTTGTGATGATCTTTTTTTCGACTTCCAATTAGACTATTAAGCTGATTAACCAGTAGACGTTGCAGACTCACAGAGACCCGTCTGTTCTGTCCCGTCATCAACCCAGGATCAGCCCTGTGAAAACAGCGGGCTGCGCTGGATGGCCTGCACTTCCTCTGAGAAACCATATGAGATTCCTTTGACCAGATTACCTTAATCCTCTAGGCTTCGATTACACGCTCATCTTTTAACCCAGAAAATACCTTGAGAAAACACCTCAGCCTTTTTGATCCTGTGTCTTTTGAATCATTTGTTGCCGTTCATTTGCTGACCTAGATACTGTAAATTCCTCACAAAAGGGATAAATGATTGCTGGTATTTAATTTAGGCCAGCTGCTTTTTCAGACTGTGGGAAAAGCCAGTTTAACCCACAAAGTGTGTATAACCTACTTTTGAGGACGTATGTGTGAATAATGATTTTGCAGCACTATCACTCAAATTCTGAACTTCTATCCTGGAAAAATGTTAAATGGTAAACTTACAAATATAAATTATTAGCAAGGAACAAACTGTTAATGAAGTGGGTGTGTCAACAATGTCCATTCAAATCTTCAAGTCAGTATTAAATGAATTCTAACATTCATTAACTTTAAACACTGAAAACATCTAATGCTGTTACATTTTTTGGACCAGTCAACATAATAATAATAATAATCAACTGTCAGAGTTTAACTTAAATAGTTTTATATTTGAAGCACAACCTTTTAGTCACGATGAGAGCCTGTTTCATTCCTAAGCATTTATAGACACACTGAATTTATATTGCAATCATCTGTGTAACAATCAATGGCGGAATAAATATTCAGATGCTTGTCAAAGTACAATTAGCAATACTGCAATGTAAAAATAATCCAGTACAAATAAATGTCCTGCATTTACAATGTTAAAAAGTAAGTAAAAGTACATATGTCTTGCCAGCGAAGTACTCACTGAGCAGAATAGCTCCTTTTTGTGTTTTACATTGTTTCACTTATTATATGAAATTATTATTACTGATGCTTTAATGTGTAAGCAGCATGCTGTAGTTAGTTGATGTGGAGCTAACATTTACTTCATATACTGTTTGGTAATTTGCTTTATATCTGTGCATCATAATTTATGAGATGCTTTACAGATGAAACTGTAAAAGTAACCTTAGTAACAACAGCCGTTAGTGAGTAGAATTTTAAATATTTCCTTCTGAAGTGTAGTTGAGTTGAAAGGAAATACTGACATAAAACAGAAATATTTAAGTAACCTAAAATTGTATTTGAGGACAGTACTTATTAAATGTACTCATTTGTTTTCCACCAGAATCCAAAGTGAGTATTCATACAGTGGAAGACCTGAAGTTAGAAAACCCTTAAAAGTAATAAAACTGATGAAAACTCCTAACACTTATCAATATGTTATCAGCAGCAGTCAAACATGAGTAACAATGACATTAGCCATGAACATTAAATGTGCAGTTTTACCTGATTATATATTTTTCTATTTTATCATAATTCACGTTGACAGGTTGATTTGAAACAACTTGTAATTTCTCAGAGAAAACACAAAACAAGTACATACTATATAAATCAGCGTAATGAATGGCACAACGTGCAATGAGCCAAGAGACGCGTGAAAGAAGCAATGTAAGACAAATATTAATATAGTAGTGTAAATAACATGGAAGATATGTACCACATCTTTTATTATAGAACAGCTGCAGGACCAAAGGAACCCGCATCAAACTAGCTGTAGACAAATTAAACATGGAAGCAATAAATCAGAACAGCAGAGCATCATAAGATGATGTATTATTACGCCAAAGTCGTCCATGATGCGTGGACAACAAAGTGTCAGCCTGGTTGCTTGTTCTACCTCAGATCACACCATGTTCAGCTGAGTCGACTTACCGCCTGTGACCGCAGGTTGAACCCTGAGGTGGCATTGCAACAAACCTTTGCCCTCTGTCTGGGGAGATTTACGCCAAATGGCTCCAGACTTATAGTTGTGGCCAATGGGGAACCCTAGCAAGGCTCTTTAAATTTAATTCCTGCACCGACGACCTGTGAACTATGCTGACTTTGTTTCTCAGCCTTGAAACTTAAGTTGATTACTGACGGACGCATTTCCTAAAGACGTGAATGTTTTCAGGAAAAACAATGATTCAGCACCATATTCCTATGACTAGATTTACAGGTTGAATAGTGGGGAATCGCAGCTGCCACCATATTATAAAGAAAACGAATAACTTTGTTCTGCTTGTATGTTGTTTTGCATTCTGCATCAGTGTCTGAATACATCAACTAGAACAACAACCCAAATCACATCTTAACATCCTGGACACAGTGTTCAAAAACAGTGTCCGTGTCTTTCATGGCACTTAAAGGAAAAGAGAGAGACACTTTCCATCTGGTGTTTCTACACAAAGAGGCCAGTTCAGCAAAAGTTCAGCACTGTTTAGGTTCATGTCCCTGGTAGTTCATTCTCAGGTCAGTGTGGCTTTATATCCATCCTGGGCCCTGGTTTTTCCCACATTATAAAACCAGGCCACGCAGAGGTAGTTAAGGTAAGATTTACTATCTAATGTCAACATGGGGCAGACAGATGAAGCATTATTAAGCTTCATGCTGTCACATGTGTCTTCACTGTTTGTTTTGATGTAATAAAAAAGAGGTGTGTTTGCCATGTGCAACCTGAAAAATACCCACTGGATAACCTTTATCAGCAGCTACATCCCTGCTAAACTGTACATCCAGCAAATTAACAACTCCAACAAAACAAAATCCTGAGTCAAACTGAAAAACATTGCACTTCACTTCAAAATCCACAGCAGGCGCACATTCCTGTTTTGAGAAAAGGCTTCAAACTCATCTGTTACAAGAGAGGACGTGTATTTCCATTAACTGTGACTCAAAATAAGCCCAGGAGCATGAAACCAGAGCCGTGTGGAGACGCTAAACATGACTGAGACGGTGAGGTGATATGGCATTTTTACTGTCCGGGAGGTGTGAAATGAGATATGTAAATGAAATGGCATTTACATACATTATGATGTCTTTGAACACACCGTGAGATCGTTCAGTTTACATATTGGCAGACTGTCCTTCCAAGAAAAATGATAGTTGTTTCAGAAAGTGCCCTCCAGCGGCTGTAGAGATTATGACAGGAGCAAAGGAGGAAGTCAGGTGACAGAACTACAGAGCCACTGAGTCAATGTTCAGAGGGTCTGGTCACCGAAACATGGGATTTTAGTTCTGGAGATCTCAGTTTATTTCCTACTGACAGTTAGCATTGTCTTTTTAAATCACGGCCACCATCATTCCCTTTCCTTAGGCATGTGTTTATTATTGCAATCATGAAGATGAAGGTCCAGGCCCAGACAAATGATATCAGCCTGCCGATAGGGCGTCAGATAATAAAACAACAAATGACCTGTTTTGTCATTTCATTTAGATAATTTGTCGCATAATGGCAGTATACACAAAACTTTAAGAGTGAAATGTTGTTGTTTTCTATACAAATGCATTGTTTAGAAAGTTTTTTTTTTCAAGGATAATGATGCAAAAATTTAAAACTAACTTATTCATTAATTTATGCCTGAATTCTGTCCATCAATGACATTGAAAGAAGATGTAAAATTAATATTTAATGATTTTTGAAAGATATTTGTTTGTTTTTATTCATTTTAACTTCCAAAGTTACCAAGCCATGAATAAATTTTGACCTTTTCACTGAGATTATTGGATAGTAGGCCTGACTCAAAAAAATTTTAGCTTACTATATCTGGAGTATTTTTGTTTGCATCAGATGGGCTCCATGCAAAACACATACCAACAAGTTTTAACAACAACATACACACCACAAATGACATGTAATCGTTTTCTGATCTGACACTGGACATCATTTGTCAGTGTCTTCCAAAACAGTTGAATAAAAATAAAATAATACAATTTCCCGCTCTTACACTGCTATAGCCAATCAACTATGGGTCGATTAGGTTTAGGTACAAAACTGACATGGTTATGGTTATGAACACTTCACAGTTTGGGTTACAGCATCTACGTTCGTTTGGAGACCTTTGGTGTCATGGTTACAGTAATAACTACTTGGTTAAGGTAAGGGAACAATGGTGGTTATGATTAAAAGACGCCAACATGAACTGTTGATAGAAAACTGAGCTATAACAGAAGTCTCCTGTAGTATGGCATTTTTATAGTTGTAATTCCTAACAGTTCTATTTTAAACTTCTCACTTTTATTTCTCATCCTAATATATTTTCTTTTATTTTCCAGGCAGAAATAGGCTTCCACATGTTAAAAGTTTATCCCGCATTTGTTAGCACATCTGTACTGACAACACGCCAATGTTAATGTTTTACGTGGACATGTTATAATGACATTGTGTCTTTATGGAATGACTCATGTTGTCATCTTTGATCTTTATCATAAATTGAATAAGAAAGGTGAATAAACTGTGTTCCAATCCTGTTCCTTAACTGGAATAAGCTCAGTTTGACGGTAAAGTCCGAGTGGAGAAAAAAAAGAAAATTGCCATCACACACAAAGGTTAGTCATCATGCTTTTAGACTTGCTCTGTCATCATTACCAACACTGAGATCCACATAAATATACAGTTTGCCGATGAGTCACATACAGCTGTGTTCTGATGGCCCAACTACAGCTGTCAGTTACAGACCCTGTCAAATATGGGAAATGACCACTGTTGGACATTTGAGTCACAGCCTTGTCTGAACACAGTGAGTGGGATGTTTACATATGAACCCCTTATCGAACGCTGAGCTGGTGACCTTGTTCAGATAAATATCCCCCCAGAGTCAAACTGCTCCTCATTCTCCAAGAAGACAAGACCACAACTGGTGGCTAAAGCAACATGGCTCCATCACTTCTCGCAACGGCAGGAGGACTTCTGTTACTTTTCTCCTTCTCATCAGCAGTAAGTCACTGAGTTTACGTTTTACACTGATGCACTGCTCTTGTGCAGGAAATCATCTCAATCATTTCTTCTTCTTTTTTTTCTCTTCTGTAGCAAATAAGAGGAGACAGTCTCTCGTCAATCTGCAACCCAAATGACGGCTTTGTAAGTAAACAGCTATTGATGATAACCTGAGGTTTTGCTATGTGGATGTATTTATCACTCAGCACACTATCATTGATATTTTTCACTTGCTTTATGTGTACTCAGGGAAGATATTGTCCTACTACATGTGGAGTGGCTGATTACCTACTGAGGTATACGCCAGGAGTTACCAGGGATTTGGAGAAATTGCAAAGAGACCTGGAAACAATTGCTAATTTGACCCATGGGGCTGAAGAAAAAATTGTCTACATGAAAGACTCCACTGTTTCAGCTCAAAAGAGTTCCCCACATGGTACCATTTTTTAATATGACTAGATAATTACAGTCTGTAACAATTATATATATATTTTTTAAATGTGTTCTTGGCTCGCCTTAAGCACAAACTGTTGTATATATTGAAAGTTTTATTAACTGGGTCGAATGGTTTGAAAGGGTGATGACTAATTACTGGAACTAATATTTCATTTCAGACTCATACTTCAAAAAGTCATCGAATATGCTGGAGGATGTCCTTCGCTTTGAAAAGACCATCATTGCGCAGGAACAACAAATGTTGTAAGTTACAATTAGCACACAAATTCTACCTTTAATGGCTCGCTTGCAATAAGATAACTCTTTATTAGTCCTGCATTGGGGAAATTTGCAGTGTTACAGCAGCAAAGTGACATAATGATGATGTGACATCTTACATTTATTTCACCACTGAAATTACAAGTTACTGTGCAGATTAAAAAATTTCCCCCACAACATATGAACAGCTTATAAATTAAGATGCATTTGACTTTACACAGTGTGTAAAGAATATAAAATTTACTTTAATGTGAAAATGCTTCTTACTCATGAAGGCATCAGTAATAATAATGTAATCCAATAATATCATGTGACATTGAATACAATATGTAAAATAACACTCTACAAGAAATCAAGGCATACTTTCCAAAGTTTTGAATGCAAGGCTTTTACTTGTAATGGAAATGTTTTACATAGCAGAACTGGCGCTACTGCCCACGCCTTCAGGTCAATGCACGCCAACCTCCGCGCCCACGCAGTTAAGACTAAACACAGATCATGGGGTAATTTGCCACCCACACCTCTTTCCCCTATTGACTGGGGAACTCAGACTCACTGCTGACTTTGAAAAAAAAACACTTAAATTTGATTATGTCTTTTTCCAAGTTCGATTTGTCATTTTTTCATTTTGCTTCTCCTGCGTTCTTTTTCTTCTTATTCTGATTGTATCTATTTTGTAAAATATCTTCCATTGTCATCGTTTTGTGCTTCTCACCGCTGTGATGATTGTCCCACTGTGTAAGAAACTGTGGCATGAATTACTTAAGATTTGTTTCCCTCTTCCCAGTGAACTTCAGAACGTAATTGCATCCAACGAGAGGAGAATGGCAGATTTGAAACAACTCTCCATTCAGCTGCAGCAGAAATGCAGTGAGCCTTGCCAAGACACAGTTGAGATCCAACCCATCACAGGAACAGGTAAAAAAAAAAAATCAACTGTGACCCTCAGGCCATTCCCATTTCACAAGAAGTTTCTCAATCATGCCTCTTCTGAACAACATTTGTCCTTGTTCATTGTTTAGTTAGAGACTAAAATCAATACGGTGCATCAGTGCAAAGTAAACCATTTATTTCTGATGTAATTTTTTGTGACCTCATTTCAAAGGACTTTCTAAACTTTATAATGTGGACTTAATTACTTATTTTTATTATTACTTATTACTATTATATAATTATAATTATCATAAACAGCAACAAAGGAGTTTAAGGATTCAACTATCCTATCTATATATATATATATATATATATATATATATGTGTGTGTGTGTGTGTGTAAACCCAAGCTATTGTTTTAATATATTCTTTTTTGTATTAGACTGCCAGGATGTTGCAAACAAAGGTGCTACCAGCAGCGGTCTTTACTTTGTGAAGCCAGCGAAAGCCACTGAGCAGTTCCTGGTCTACTGTGAGATTGATAGCTTTGGACGCGGCTTCACTGTGATACAGAGGGTATGATTCCCTGCAACCATTCACAAAAATGTCTCTTTACTGTCTTTATGTTGCACTTGATGATTCCAATATATTATTTTTGTAAAACAAGTTGGTAGTAATAGCCAGATAAATACTGTGTCATTTATCGCTCCTGAAAGCAAACAGCTGTTAACAGCGATTAGGGGCTGCCCAAAAATTATGAGACCATCCTGAGTGTTATTAATATTTACTTTAGATCTTCCCTTTGACTTAAAATAAAAGTGCAACACCCACTTCCCAAATCCCAGTATAATATGGGAGAACTGAGTGCTTACAGTAATGAATGAAAGAGGCAAAGCAAGATATTTAAAAGTTGTGTAGCCTACTTTAAAACTAATATTCTCCTCTTACAATACAATAAAATATTCATTAGATCAGATGTTGCCGAGGCCTGACATCAGATGTCTGACTGTCAGTCATAAGTGATTATGTGATAAATTTACAAGGGAATGCCAAAACAAAATTTGGTATTATTTTGTACAAAAAGGACATTCAAAAACTCAGGCCAAAAGACTTTAGTTCCCAGAGGATGAATCCCAGCTTTTCTTTGACCCTTGACCTTTCCTTCAGTGGCACCATCAGGCCAAAATGTCGAGGTTTTAAGCCAAAATCACCATTGCAAGAAAAGTCCTAAGAATACTCAGAATTATGCAAATTTGAGCTAATAAGGTGAAACCCTATAAAACAAGCATGTAATTAGAGCCACTTGCTCTCAACTCACAAAACTTAGACTGCCCTCCTCGTTTTCTAACCTCCCTCTCCTCACTACCAATTTTCACACAGTCCCTTAGTGAGCTACTCTTTCTAGAGTTGCATACAGATTTTGGAAATGTTTCGTTGACTAACTGTAAGAACAGTAATCAAATGATTATTTTGAAACTGAGCATATTTTTGTGTCCACAGAGACGTGATGGCAGTGTGGACTTCCACAAGGACTGGGTCCAGTACAAGGAGGGCTTTGGTTATCTCTCCCCAGACGACACTACCGAGTTCTGGCTCGGCAACGAGAAGATGCATCTGCTGACTTCCAGTACGAACTTCCCAACTGTGCTGAGGATAGAACTTGTTGACTGGGAGGGCAACAAGAGGTATGTGCACATACACACACCGTACACACACACACACACACACACACACACACACAAACACACACACACAAGATAACAGGTTATATAAGAGGAGAGCAAAGGGACTCAATTACAGAGCAAACATGACCCCAGCGATGAGGTTTCCTTTGAAGAAGAGAAAGATAACGCAAAGATTACCAAAAACACTGCATCCTCCTTTCCTCTATGTGGCCTCCTTTCTCCAGGTATGCAGACTACACCATGTTCAGAGTGGGGTCAGAGGCCGACAATTACCGTCTCACCTATGGTTACTACTTTGGCGGTGACGCAGGAGATGCTTTCGATGGCTTCGACTTTGGAGATGACCCCAGCGACAAGTTCTACACATCTCACAACGGCATGCAGTTCAGTACCGTTGACAAGGACAATGACAAGTATGATGGCAACTGTGCTCAGCAGGACGGCTCTGGCTGGTGGATGAACAGGTGTCATGCTGCGCATTTGAACGGCAAATACTACCAGGGTAAGACCACATGGCTGAAATCGGTGCCAAAACCTTTAACTGATGTTCAATTGTGTGACTGGTGGCATTTAAAGCCCTATAATTATGTTTCTATTAACAAAATCAGCCACTGAACATCATCCAAAACATGTCGTCATCCATGTAACAGTGGAAAATCATTATCTAAACTGTGCTGTGTTCTCTTCATCCAGGTGGCAGGTACACAGAAAAGGATGCAGGTGAATACGGCTTCGACAACGGCATCATTTGGGTCACATGGCACAACCGCTGGTACTCGCTGAAAGAGACCACCATGAAGCTCATTCCCCTCAGCCGCATCGCAGCAGGTGGTGAACAGCAGGCCGGTGTGAAACAGTTTGCCGGACTTGGAGATTCCTAAAAAGTAAACACATGTGTTTGAAGTCTACTCTTAATGTGTTCAGCACAACAACACTGACACCACCTTAGATCAAATAAAATGCCTCCATGGAAAAGTTCTGACTTCATGATGTGTTTTCATGTGATGCTTGCACGCCGTGGTGATCTCACCAAGCTGGACACTGATGTTCACATTTTCTCCCTTCCTTCTTCAGTGTTGTTTTGAGCACTACATAAATGTATTTTCTTTACCAGATATGGTTTGTCATTTGGACTCAATTGGCACCAGTTTGGAAGCACCTACCTTGTGAAGTCCATATTTCAAACAGCTGTTTTATAAAACAATATGGAGATGAGACTAAAAAAGAAATAATCGGGAAAGCTAACAGAGGATACGTGTCTGAATTAACTCTGCAATACTTTCAAATGTTTTGTCATAATACACCATAAGTATACGACTGTATGTAATGCGGTGCACAGCCCTCAAATAAATATCATCTTAAATATAAATATTTTGTCCATTTCATTTGCTTAGGGTGTACAACACAAAAAACACCACTGTGACACAGTGTCAACAATCATTAAAACTATTTGTTTCTCAAATGTAGAACCTATGACTTGGATTTCATCACAGTCTACAGGGGTTTTTCTAGCTCACTGACACCAGGTCATATTCTTATAGATAACACACATCCACACACGGACACGCAAACATGGCAAAATAGCAGCATATTTTCTTTCAGCTTTTTGATTAATGAGTGACTTGGCTCCACAGAGAACATTTTAAACAAATTAAAAGCAGCCTGGCTAAAATCAATTTGCTTTAAAAGCAGCAAAATGCAATCCATCAGCAGCCCTTTGTCACCATAAAATTAATAATTAAAAAATATTGACCAGGGCAGTGATCCTCAAAGCACTTCTAAAGGCCACTTGGAAACATTCCAGTATAGATTTAGGAAGTATGTAATTAAATAATTTACATGTGGTTGATTTGAAAAGAAATTTAACTGAGTGGACTGGTATTTATTCTCCTCACTAAAAGCTCAAGGTTGCACTTAATCAGCCAATACAGGCTTTTTACATTTAATAAAAACGACCCGTGCTTACTTTTACAGGACTGACCTGAGAAAAACAGTTTCAGCTGCAATAAAAGCTTGTAAGACAAATTGCAGGAATTATAGTTACATTTTCAGTATTACAACAGACACCCAAACAACTATTACACTGGTAGAGTTCTTTTTAGAACAGTGCGGTTGTAATCTGTATTTTGATTCACATTTGGACACTTATTTACTTTGCATTGTGTACTGGTAGTACTTGTCCCCGTGCATCATCGATAGCTACTGGTGGAGTCCAAATTCCATCTTGCTCATTGTAGATGGTTGTGCCAAGATGATAAATGCCTTTGCATGGCCTAACACTGGGTATTTGCACAAAAGCCCCACTGCCTCCCCACTCCTAAAAGTCCCCAAGGTCAGTTGTTGTTTTTGAGAATTTTATCCTAAAAAGGATTGTTTGGACCTAGTCCTATTATGCCACAACAGGGGAACCCAGACACTTTTCACTAGATAGGTGGGCTACATTTTCTTCGCACTGAAGGATTGGAAAACCATTGATCCACGTGCTTTGTTAGGCAAACATGACCTGGTACACAAGGCAGGAAAACCAAGTTATGGCCGGTGGTCACAACAGGTTACACTCACTCCAATTACATCCATTGTATTAATATATCATTTGTGAAAATGCAGAATGTTGACATTTAGATTTTCTTGTGGAAAAGTGGAAAAGAAAGTAAATTTTTAACAGAATTGCAGCTCGCCTTCCTGGCCGACAGGTGGCGCTGACAAATGACCAGCTACTGCTTTTGGTGTTGTTTACTTCCGGAGCATTCATTCGTCAGTTTGTAGTGGTGGTGGTCATGTTTTCATGCTTGTGATATATTTTCGAGTGTGGCCAAGAGACATTTACTGAAAATAGTTATTTCTTCACCTGCGGTGTCATATCAGGATATTTATCACCACAATGTCTGAGGTAGGTCGATGTTTGAAGTCCTCTCGTGGCTTTTTCTCTGCTCCCGCTCAGACGCTACCGCACGGAAAGCCACTGGGTTGGGTCCGGCTATTTACTGGAACGCGTTGCGTTTACGTTACGTTTTGTTGTTTGGATAACATACAGCAAAGGATTGGGAAACTTAAAAAGGTCACCGTCTTTGTGCTGTTAAATACGGTATTTTTTAAAACACATCTCTTCTTTCACAGGATGTCCAGAAGCACTCGGTCCACACTCTGGTCTTCAGGTCTCTCAAAAGGACCCATGATATGTTTGTGTCCGACCATGCGAAATCCATCGCACTGGACGATGAAAGGTAAATCTGGCGATTTACATTAAAACCAGCAGCAGAACATCTTTAACGTTATTGTTTCTTACTGTACAGTAAAGGGTTCGCAAATCTTACACTGGTTTTAAAACTCTCATCGGTCTCTACTATTTGTACTTTACTGGAGTATTTCCATTTTATGCTACTATATACCTATACTCCTCCACAGCCCAGAGGTAAATACCTTACTTTATACCCCACTACATCTATTTGTTAACTTTAGTTACTACTGGATTAATAATATTGATGTTGGGGGCTTTTGCTGTGCTACCCCTTTTCTGATTACCTGCCTGGGCGGTACAGAGACCATATGATCTTTAGGATCTTATTATGGAAAATAATGTCGAGTAGCAGAAAGTTCAGACTTCTGACTGACTTCTGTGAGACAAGACCAAATGATGAGAGTTTGCATGTTTGCAAGGAAACCAGGGTATGTGGTGTAATGAAATACAGTTTTATGGAAAAGTTTGGGCATCACTGGGCAAATTACGTACCTTGTTGATTGGAGAAGTGCTATGAGAGAAGATTTGATCTCGTTCGCCGGTTTGGTTACATGTGTTATTTTGAAGAGGAAAAAAAAAGATGCATCTTTGTCTCCTGTATTTGCAGCCACAAGGTAAAGATGGATGTGAAACTGAAAGCGGAGTATGGAGCAGTCTTACACATGCCTGTCCTGAAGGAATGCAAAGACAGAGTGTCACTTCTTTCAGGCAGCATGCAAAGCCACCAGAGCTACACACAGCCAGGTGAGGAGGAAATTAACTCTGCATGCTAACTACAATATGATCGCATTAGATTGCTTAAAAACTCATTGAGATAAATAGTTTATTACAAAGTGTAATGTGAATGTCACATGAAAAATAGTTTCTGGTATTCCCTCAAAGTCACACAAAACCTGCTGATCCCTCCAGATGCAGTTGTAGTTTATTTGAGCTGATTTTAAAGTAAGTTTCTTGTATAAAAGTGTTTTTTTTTCTCTCACTAATGTATCTATTTTTAATGTGTCTTGGAAGATGACCCAGAATACCTGATCACCGGGACACATGCGTACCCCTCTGGACCTGGTATGTGTGATGCTCTTATTTTAACCAAGTTGCATGTTTTCTGAGTTTTCCACGCCCATTCACTGAACTGCACCAGCGTTGCCAGTATCACATCAGTATTTCATTCAACAGGAGTGGCCTTGACTACCGACACAAAGATGCACAGGAATCCCAGTGATGGAGGGATCCATTCCATGGCATTGGCTTTGCCACCCTCACAAGCCAGGTAAACCTTTATCCTCCACCACACTGTAGAAGTTCAGTAAAGTACTTTTTCGGGATTTGGCACAATTTCTCACATGTAAACCTTAATAATAATCGGTTTTATTTATTGAATGACAGGCAGGACGCGAGCCGCACAGCAGCCAGTGTTGGTGACATCCATCGACACGCGGGAGGAATAGAGAGATCTCACCCTCACTCCACCGCCGTGGTATGTCGCAGAGGATTTCCACGTGCAGTTGATGTGATATCTTGTTTATCCTGGCTGTAAAATATCCCGGAAAGAAGTACAGAGCTAATCATAAATCACAATTTATTTTCAGTCGCTCATGGAAGGAGGCGGCACCAGAAATTCTGCACTCATGAGGAAAGCGCCAACCATGCCCAAACCCCAGTGGCATCCACCATGGAAACTGTTTCGGGTAGCTACAGATACTTTTTCCAGTTTACGTGGTGTTTTCTTTGATTTCACCCAGGTGAAGTCTGCATCTGGAATGTGCCCTGTGTTGTTTTCAACAGCAGTGCGTTTTGTCCGATAGGTCATCAGTGGTCACCTTGGCTGGGTGAGGTCCATCGCTGTGGAGCCAGGGAATCAGTGGTTCGTCACAGGGTCAGCTGACAGAACCATAAAGGTGAGTAAAGTAGAAGATAACAATTACTACTCTGTGTATAGACTGTCACAAATAATAACACTCATTATGCAGAAAGCCTGTCCTTTGGTCATCTTTGTCATTTTTGATTGTGTAACCACCATGTTTGATATTTAGATAAATTAGTTATGAAAGTTACAATTACATTACAATAACATAAGCGTCAAAACTCCTTCTCTCTCCGACGCTTTGACACTTTCAGCCACATCCTTTGTTCTTCAGCTTTCCTGATGTTTTCTATAATGATCCTAATATGACTGGACTGCTGTTTGTCGTGACAGATCTGGGACTTGGCCAGTGGGAAGCTAAAACTCTCCCTGACCGGACACATCAGTACAGTGCGTGGTGTGGCGGTCAGCAGCCGCAGCCCCTACCTGTTCTCTTGTGGTGAAGACAAGCAGGTCAAATGTTGGGATCTGGAGTACAACAAGGTAGAACCCTTGTAATGAGATTATTCAGAGGGATTCACTTTAAAACTTTGAATGGGTCGTATAATAACAATTTCAATGTCTCCCAATAATATAAATCTGTGTTTTAGGTCATCAGGCATTACCACGGGCACCTGAGCGCCGTGTATGACCTAGATCTACATCCAACCATTGATGTGTTGGTGACGTGCAGCAGGGATGCCACAGCAAGGGTAAACTGTACTCTGCGTGTCCTGTGCTGAATGTTTGGGTGAAGTGTTGAAATGAAGAAATTTCACGTGTCAGGTTCAGGGTCTATTTGAAAAGACGGGTCATACACACAGTTTGTGTTCCTTGATCAGAACGAGGAGGAACGTTTATTTTAAAGTTGGATTTTATATTTTCATTGGCAGTATCATAAGTGAGTCAGACCATGTTGATAAAAGTTTAGTGGAATTCAAAAATTGTCAGACAGTTTTGTGATTTCCAGACCGTGGTTTGTCTTCAGGTCTTCATGATAGGCATGAATGAGCACGAATGAACTTCTGATATCTGCGTCTGCCACGTTTTACCACTTATAGAACAATAAAACAAGACACTCATTCTGCCCTGAGCTAAACAGAGACCTGCATTTTCACTTAGTATACTCATATGTGCTGTGCTCTCAAGTTCAAACAGCATTAGTGTCTCCTGTTTCATGAAAGAGGAAATGTAGTGTTCAGTTGAGTCACGTGACCGGTGTAACTTTCTGTGCAGTCCATTCAAGTTGTAGTATAAAGTCCTAAAGTCCTATTGCTGTTGAATATGTTTTGAATGTCATGTTCAAGTAAAGAGGCATCAAGGACCAATTGGATTTCCTTTCTATCCACACAGGTGTGGGACATCAGGACAAAAGCTAACGTGCACACACTAACCGGCCACACCAACACTGTGGCCACAGTGAGATGCCAAGCTGCAGAGCCACAAATCATCACAGGTAAATACATTTTACAACTATCTAAGAATATCAACCATATCATTCATTTTGATCTGGTATTGCTGCTGTCTCCACTCTGTAGTTGGTTGCTCAATAGCTCTGTTTTCATTATAATCCCTGACTGGCGACCCACACACTTCTTGCAGGCAGCCACGATTCAACAATCAGGCTGTGGGATTTGATCGCTGGAAAAACCAGAGCGACATTGACCAACCACAAGAAGTCCGTCCGAACTCTGGTGATGCACCCCAGACAGTAAGTTAACACGTAGTAAGTGTAGTGCTGTATTTATTAGTCACTTAATAGTCACTCAACTGGAAATGAATGAATCCAGTGATATACGATTAATTGTTGCTAATCGTATGTCAGTTTAATATGTCAAATGTTTGCTGGTCTCCGTGCTTCTTATATGTTTTATTATCATTCTCAATAGAATGAATTTTGGATTTTTGTTCAGACAGTATGGGCTCTTGAAACTTCTTATGGACATTTCTTTTGTAGTTCTACAAGATTGATCCAAAACTAAAGAATCAGGTTAAGCCATAATGAATATTTGTGGCAGTTGTACTGGAATGACATGGTTATCAGGCAAAGTAAGACGTTCGACCCCAGGGGTTCAAAATGCTTCAGTGACACCATGACAGAAACAAAAAGAGTTTGTTTATTTCCTCTTTTCTTTTTTTTTTTTTTTTTACAGATACACGTTTGCGTCTGGTTCTGCTGACAACATCAAGCAGTGGATGTTCCCAGATGGCAACTTCATCCAGAACCTGTCAGGCCACAACGCTATTATCAACACTCTGGCTGTTAACTCCGATGGCGTGTTGGTGTCTGGAGGTATTAATAACTACTTACATCGTTGTTTTCCTCCCATAAAGTACATTTTTTCACACAGATAATAGACGTTTGAGTCGGTATATGTTTTTATTTGAGTCAGTTTTGACTTGATTATACAGGATGTGGTTACATTATTGCATCAGGAACACATCAAGACTCATCACACACACACGTTTGTGTTTTCTCTTTAGCTGACAACGGAACCATCCACATGTGGGATTGGAGGACGGGCTACAACTTCCAGAGGATTCATGCAGCTGTGCAGCCTGGATCTCTGGACAGTGAGTCGGGCATCTTTGCCTGCTTGTTCGACCACTCCGAAAGCAGATTGATCACCGCCGAGGCCGACAAGACCATTAAAGTGTACAAAGAGGACGACACTGCTGTAAGTTTCACCATCATATTTAAAGTCCATTTATATTTCTGTGCTAGTTCCCAGATAATTTGATAAATCTGTTTTTTGTTTTTGTTTTTTTTCTTGCAGACAGAAGAAAGCCATCCCATCAACTGGAAACCAGAGATCCTCAAGAGAAAAAGATTCTAAGGATTTTTTTTATTTTTTATTTGTTGCGCTTGTCGTTGTCACAAAATTAAATTTTGAATTTTATTTCTACCAAACTTCCTGTTATTAGATACACCCATCAAATTATGGTTGTTTAGTGCTTTTTCATGAGGCAGATTTCTTCATAACAAATGTGTCTTTGACAGAGGCGACCACATCTTTTAAAAAAAGAATCGATCAGTCTGCTTTATTCTAAAAACCACTTGCAGTCTTGATTATACGATGTTAGTCCAGTGAGGTGGCCGTTTTGGACGGCCAGGAACCTCCCTGAGTGTTTGTTCTTGATAATGACGGCCCTCTGGTGGCTCTGGTCTGTCTCGTCCACCAAAAGCAGCCACTCCTCAGACACAGAAGGACTGGCCTCGGAGTGGACCTCGTCCCTGCTCGGGTCAAACCCTGCAGAGGGAGAGACGGCGCGTTGAAAAAGCGGTAGAAAAAATATTATTTTGTATTGACTCGAGAGTTGTACAGGCTTGGAAACAAACATTGCCCCTTTTTTTTTCTGGCTTGCAATGTGAAATTTATTTTGCTCCATTTAATAAAGACCACATTTTTCACATTCCTGATGAATTTCTGTTCGTACCCAGGTATCTGTTCGTCACAATGTTCCTGTAGTATTTACAGCCGTGACCCTTGATCTCCTCCCAGTGACAGTGATCTCCAGGTGTCTCATCGAGCTCCACTGTGTTTCTGCTGTCGTTAGTCGGGTGGATTATCTGCTCATCTGTAAACACGAGTCATGACGCAAGAGAAAGCATAACACTGTTTTAATAATAACAGATTGTATTTATGCAAACGTTGTTAACCACGCAGTTTGGTTTCAGTGTGCAAGTCTCAGGAGCACATCGCTTCACACCATCACACAGAAAGAATATCTCACCAAAGCTTTTTAAAACCTCAACAACAGCTTCTTACAAATGATGTTCTACTTACTGGATGGTTTACACAATGTTCCAGAGACTTCACTGTGAACAGTTTTCACTGGAACTAGTTTCTCAAAAACAACTCTTATCCCCTATGTCAGTAAAGACACATTCCTGTATAGTTTTTAGATGTAATTTTTCCATTTTTTAGATTCAGCTAATAGAATAAATAAAGGTTTATAAAGTATTTTCTACCAAATTTTGTATTCCTGGCACATTGGAGAGGACTATGAAAAAAATGTATATATTTATATTAATATATAATGATAATTATTTATTTTACAGGTTCCTAATTTCCTAATAGTTTTCTTTAGATGTTTCCTGAAAATAATAATATTATCTAGTACCAAGGAAATTAAATGAGGGGGGAAATGTTCTGTGACCAGTTTTTATCCTTAAGATTTCCATCATATCAAACCAAATGTTGATGCTATTTACAGCTGGTATTTATCCTGTCATAGGCATTGAATGTATTTAAATCTGAAGGGAGCCTCAGTATCTCTAAAATCCTTGTGGCTCTGGGTAATTGAGAAGTTTTGTTTTTTTGTAATTTGAGTAAAGCAGTCGTCTAAGTGGTATTTCGAAGTGCATTGTTGGTGTTCAGTGTCCACATGCACCTGATTCGTGAATGTAGAGCTTTGAGAGGGCATGGCGGAAGCCTCGGCCCGGTTTCTTCTTCAGGCGGGGTTTTGGCGGCTCCGGCTCATCCACCTCCTCTCTGGGAGCTTCCTCCACCGCCAGGAGGTGACCGGCGTTAAACATGATCTCCTCCTCCAGAGACCTGAGGCACATCTCAAAGAGCTCCTCATCCTCTTCTGCATTTCTAGAAGATGACGGCATGAACGGCAGATTGTTTGTTTCAACGCGTCATTCCTTTTTTGTGTGTGAAGACTTCCTCAGTTACAACAGAAATACTGAGATATCTTCATGATATTAAAACACAATTATAAGATTTACATATGGTTATTTACAATGACCTCTCAAACCCTTTGAAGGGGCGTTAACTTTTTTTTTTCACCTGTCACTTTCAGACGGCTCCTCACCTGAAGTCCACCCACAGCAGGCCCGCAGTGATCAGGCCCAGCCACTCACTGGCCTCCCAGTTGTTGGCCAGCATGACCGGCACGATCATCACCTCCCTGCTGTCTGCGTAGTTCAGCTCCTTCTTACAGCTGCGGGACGCCTGGTAAGCTGGGGTCATGACCGGACAGATCACCGCGGCCTCCTCCACACCTGCAGCCATCCTGAAAACAAAACACACGGATTTTGTTTAAAGAGTAAATATATGTATATAATGCATGGTATATCCGAGATGTAAAGACAATATGTCAAAACATATATAACCATATAATCACATTCCTTTGTACTTACGCGTCGTTGATGTTCCCAGTCACCCCTCCTTCTATGTCCATCCACACCGGCAGCCCATCATCTTTCAGCCGGTCGTAGATCTTTTTCACAAGAGCCTGGTCATCCCACTGGTACGAGAGCATAATATGAGACGGCATTTTTAAAAAATAAATCTCTTTTCAACTCAAGTTGATCTGAAAATAATCCTGCGTGAAGCTGCTGAGGCAAGATTTCTTTCAGTTTGCTCAACAAACCAACTCAAGACAAAAGCAGAGTCAGTAGTTATGCAGCTTGTTTACTCAGGTGTGGTTCCCAGGTTACATCTGTTGCCTGGTTACAGCTCCTGCTTGCACCGGTGGGACGATGCATGGTGTGGCTACTACGGCCTGCAGGAGCAAAACCGGGGCTCACAGTAACAATCGAGTCGTGTATAGAGCTGCAACCAAGGAATGAATGAACCGCAGCTTCTCAAAGGTCTCATATGTTATCCTGAGAAAATGCACTGATATAGAAGTTAACATGTTCTATATCTGGTGTTGTTTTGAGCTCAGTAAAATAAATGATGTCATTCAGATGCAAAACACTTGACATATATGTCACATTCAGTCAACATAGTCAAAGTTGATTTGTTTTTTATTTAAATTCAATGTTACAGCAACACTGAATGTAAAATAATTTTAAAAAGTAATTTTGAACACATGTTCTATGTTGTTATGTTTACTCAGTTTTCTTTTACTTGTAGAGATGAGATTCCTGTTTATAAACTAAATGTGCACATTTCTTCAGTACTTTTAACTAATTTGGAGTAAAATCATTTTAAATTGGAAGCTTTATTATTATATGCATCATACACTGAAATTATTAGTTGACAAACTGATTGATTTCCATGAAAACACATAAAAATTAAACAATTAATGGAGAGTAAAAACAGGAGGTGAAAAATCATAACTTAAATGTATGTATGTGTCTGTAAAGGTGCAAACTCTATTCATTCAACAACAAAGTTTTTTCTACAGCAATTTTTTTCTTTCTTTTTTTCTTTTATTTCATCACTGCACTTGCTCTAAATCTACTTGACATTTTGTTTATTGCAAGTGCTCCAGTACTGCGCAGGACCTGCAGTTCCCCTTTTCATTTGTACCAGTAGAGGGAGCCACTTTAACACTATACGGCCTTGCGCCAAACCCCAAAAGGACCTCGTTAAACCGCTTAGTAAGTTGGATTTCTTCTAAATACTTCACCAAAATAAGGAGACTTAAATCATAAATTGAATTAGCTGGACTTTCTGATAAGAATAGATTCCCCACGAGTTCTATCTTTATTTCCTCCACTTTCCTTCTCCCTTTGTGATCTCCCACAGGTCAAACATACTATGCCACCTGTCAGCACGCGGCACTGAAGGTAATCTCCCGGCCTAATTAAATCTTAAGCAATCAGGTCCACAGATGGAGCCGATCAGCGTGGGACGTGCCGCCTGCCAGGAGGTGTGTTCATCCGCGGCGCGGTTGGGACTCTGTGGCCACTCGGTGCAGTGATGTGTAGAAGAAGAAGAAGAAGAAGCCAAAGGGGATTTGCGCTCCTGGATGTGTGGACTCCAAGTCTTCAAAATCACGCAACATTAAGCCGCTGAAATAGTGTGATGGGGAATGACTGCGGGCTGCTTTCCCGCGCTCGAAAATGCACCGTGCGTTTACCTGGTTTTGTTTGGAAAAGTCCTCTAAAACGTGAGTGGTCAGTGTGAGTCTGGCAGGGAAATATGTAGCCTTAATTGGACTCTCAAAGGAAGAGTTCTTGAGTCATGCGTGAAGGAGGAATGGGTCGCAAAAATGCGGCAGCTTGGCTCCTCCAGACGCTCGTCCTGTGGCTGCTCTGCGCGCCGTCACGCGGACAGGTGTTCAACCTGACACTGTCTGTCAAAGAGGGCTTGCCCGCTAAAACCATCGTTGGAGATCTGGGCGCGGGGCTGAGGAAGCCAAGTACTGGGTTCTTCATCTCAGAGAGCAGGGACTCGTACGTGTTCAGAGACCTGGAAATAGACGCAGACACGGGGATCATCTCCACAGCCGTGATCCTGGACAGAGAGAGCAGGGATAAGTATGAATTCGTTGCAGCCACTCTCACAGGTGAGATGATCAAGGTGAAACTAGAGGTGGAAGACGTGAACGACCATTCACCTGTGTTCCCCTCAGGGGTGGTTGACTTGGAAATATCAGAGCTGAGCCCCCCAGGGAGCCGGTTTCAGCTTGAAGGTGCTAAAGACAAGGATGTGGGTGAGTTTGGTACCCAGGGATACAGGATCACAGAGAGCGAGATGGGGGAGTTGTTCCACCTGGATTATCGGAGCGGATCTGAGAACCACATGACCCTGGATCTCATCCTTAATAGCAAAGTAGACAGAGAAACACTGGACTATTACTCCCTAACCATTGAGGCCTTTGATGGCGGCATCCCGGCCAGGACAGGGACCCTTCAGGTGAACGTCCACGTCCTGGATGAGAACGATAACCCGCCTGTGTTCAGTGAGACTGAATATCACACCTCGGTGCCTGAGGATGCTCCGGTCATGTCCGCCGTTTGTCAAGTGCACGCCACCGACCTGGACCTGGGCGACAATGGCAGAATCACTTATGAGATCAACAGGCGCCAGAGTGACCCCAATGAGGTTTTCTCCATCAATGAAACCACAGGGCTGGTTTACCTCAACAAGCCGCTTGATTTTGAGACCCAAGCTTTTCATGAGTTGATCATCAGGGCGAGCGACAACGGGGCTCAGCCTGAGTACAGCAGCACTTTTGTGGGTGTAAAAGTGCTCAACATCAACGATAACAGTCCCACCATTAGCATCTTGTTTCTCAGTGAGACGGGAGATGCCGTGGTGTCAGAGGCAGCAGCAGTTGGGGACTATGTCGCCCGGATTTCAGTGTCAGACCCTGACCTTGAGGAGGAGGGGGTCACTGTCACCCTTGAGGGAGGAGATGGGAAGTTTAACCTGAAGCAGACAGATGATTTTCTGTACGCTTTGTGTGTCAACGCAGAGCTAGACAGGGAAAACAAAGATCTGTATGAACTGAAGGTGCAAGCATCAGATTTTGGGAGCCCACCCCTGAGCAGCGAGACGGTCTTCCTCCTGAAGGTGGCCGACACCAATGACTGCCAGCCGGTGTTTGAGAAAGACGTATACGTCATCAGCATCTCAGAGGACGCTCCCCAGGGGAGCTCCCTAATCCAGATGCAGGCCCGAGATGCAGATGAAGGCGTCAACTCAGACGTCAGGTACTCCGTCCTCAAGTCCAGCCCGGACGGTCTGATCAGCATCGACCCAGAGTCGGGCCTGGTCACCACAGCCGCATCTCTGGACAGAGAGGCACAGATGGAGGTGTGGTTTCTGGTGGTGGCAACAGATGGAGGAGAACCAGCTCTGTCATCCACGGCTACAGTCACTGTGCTGGTGGAGGATGTCAACGACAACGAGCCGGTGTTCCAGCAGCAGCTGTACAACGTGTCCATACCCGAGCACAGTGACCCCGGAAGCTGCTTCTTACAAGTATGTTGGAGAATATTTCCTTTTAAAGGATCAGTGCACACAAATTACAAAAACATACTTTCTCACAGACCAAGATCAGAGATTTCTGCCTCTACCCCAGCATAGTTTTAAAACCTTTTTGGGGGCATTTTTTATTTTGAAGAGATCATCTGGGGTCCTGAAAAATCAATTATTTGATAAATTTGATAATCTTTTTTTCATAATATAGATGTAATGTAGTGTGAGACTATTGGACACAGCAGAGGAAAAAAGTTCTGCTTTACAAAATTATTATTTTTTCATTATTTTTATTCAGTTTACATCCAAGAACAGAGAAGAAGAAGAAGGCCGAATGACCCGAGTTTTATCTCATCCTATTCAGGCCTACACGTATGAAATGTAGGTCTCCATTCAGATGAGGCAACGGCTGCTCAGACAAACAAGAGACACTATGTTAGTTGAAGTCATCATAGACATTCAAAACTGTAGTCCCTGATCTTTTATTGTGAAATACTGGATCGTTTACCTTTTAATGTGACAACCAAAAATCACTTTTGCATACTATGAAGTGGTAATATGGTATTATTACGGTGGTAATGGTACCGCTGCTCCACGACACAGTCCAGCGGACAGCTTTACTCTGGACTTGATACTCCTCTCAGTTACTCAGTTTATCAACGAGCTTGGTTTTATAAAAAAAAGAAAGAAGAAGAACCAGAGCAGTTTAACAAGTCTCTACTGTGGACATGCGACATCTCGTGCTCTCTGTCTTTGCTGTCACTTTTTCGTACGTCTCATAAGACAAAAGTAGCCTTCAGTCTGTATTCACAAAGCCTTCAGTGTTCCTCCTAAACACACACAACACGCACACACACACACGCACACACACACGCTCGCACACACGCACGCACGCACGCCCTTTCCAGTTGAGCACTGTGGCTTTGACATGACAGATGTGATGCCTGGTACCACACTCCTGCTGCCTGGCACAAGCTGAAGCCCATTACAAAAGAAGTTGTGTTTACCACTGCAAGTTCTGTAAATTTAATGGACAACATGGACAAAAAAATGAATTGTAAAATTAGTTTTTCAGTGACGTCTCCTTGCTGTATAGTGATCCAGCACCAGGCTGAACGTTGGAGTGTGTGTTACTTTAGTTTTTGTTCGATGGCAAAACAAAACACCATGAGAAAAGTGAAGAACTCAATCAAAGCAAAATGAGTCACAGGAAGTGATCAAGCTAATTGGGAATTGTTTTAAAAGATCCTTCATGAACAGTAGATTATACACATGCAGTTACATTGGTGTTGCTCCATATACACCTTTAATATGCAAACGATGGACAACAGCGAATCCTCAAGAGGTCTGTCATAGTGACCATTTCTCAGAAACAGGATGGTGAACCACTGAGGTAAAAGAGAAGTGAAAAGTGAAAGCTACTGAGGCGGCTTTCATTATCGATTAATCTGTTAATTATTCATCCATTTGTTCATTCATTCATTCAGTATCATTATTTAGATTAATAGTTTAGTCAAACAAAATAGTGACAAACATTTAGCTCTTGTTGTCCCTCAACAGTCCAAAACCAAAAGATATTTAATGTATTGTTAAGTAAAAAAGAAAAGCAGCAAATCCTCAGATGAAGTGGAGACTTGTAAATATTTTGGAATTCTTCCTGATAAATGACTCAAACAGCAAAAGCGACTTCAGAAATCTAGCCACTGCAACTGTACATGTGTGGTTTGTGCAGTTCACACTGACGCAACAGAAAACAGATGATGAACCCTCTAACAATGAATATCATTTTATAGATATGTACTTTTATGTCAAATTTATTTCAATTGCCAAAAGAGAAGAGTCAACAAAAACAAACAGAAGGGCACTAGACAATACAGACACAGGAGACCTTCAGGAAGACTGCGGTCAAACAAAACTAATGCAGTTATTATTGTATATTATTGTCCTTGTCCTTGTCCCTCAATATGGAATCCCTGCTCTCAGCTATGGAGGATTTTATATTGATATAATTAGAAATCCAGGATTTTAAAGTTGTTTTCTTGGCAGCTGTACAACCATAAAATAACCTTCTCCACTGCCTCAGCTTCGGATCAATACGAAAACCATCATTAGTAAGACACAGACCACGATTAGGATGCTCAAGCAATACTCTTAAAAACATGACTCTGAATATTAATGTGTGATATTTTATAGCTCATGTAACCTTACATAAAATCACACTGATCTAATGTGGGCTCAAAGCATGCCGGGGTGTGTTATGTGTCTAATCAGACCTTGACCCGTGTCTCTACGACTTCCTCTGATCAGAGTTCATGCAGCCTGAGGTGATATCATCTTTATGACTGGAAAGTGAGCGGTTGGTCTGTAAAGTGTGTCTCCTGTCACGGGCTCACGGAGACATGAAAGAGCTCTGTCGGATCTGAGACGTGTCTTCACTCGGCGGTGTGGCTGTTTCTTGTTTTTCCGCCGTAGTGTCGCTCGCTCATTCACCCTTTGATCATGGGGATTTTTTTTAATGCTTTTATTGCGTTGACCTTTTCAGGCGGAACAAGAATACAGTACATTGATTCAGTTACGACAGAGGCTACAGCTAAACATTGACAGATGGCGCTGTTACTACAGTGTCGCAACACTGTTAATGAAAGATGACATAACATACTACAAAGATACTGAATGAGTTTCATTATGCATAATCAGTGAATGAATTGTCAACTTGAAACATACTACATATGGAAACTAGTATATAGAACTTTGGAGCTGAAATAATTAGTCAGAAAATTACTGGACACCTATTCTGGGAAATGACTAATCATTGGAAACCATTTATCAAGCGAAGATTGTCCAAACGTCACTTGTTCCAGCTTCTCAAAGATTTAGATGCCATTTGGCTTTTTAATAGAAAGTTAAACATTTGTTACTATTATTTATTTTCATCTTGGCTACAGTTAAATATAAATCACAACAAAGTGAAAGAAGATATTTAATGTTGATTATGCTCCATGTAAAAGTTAAAAGCCGTGTCTTTGATCAAAGCGCAATAATGTGGTGGCCTCCTTTCGGTTTGGGAGAACCCTTTGAGGATGAATCTCTATTTGAAATATTACCACAGCAGGCAGTCTGAAGGCTGCTATTTGATGATGTCAGTCATTTTATGCAATTACAGTCTAATCTGTGAAATTCAGATACAACCTTCATGGTGAACACTGAACACACCGTCTGTGTTTTTTCATTATCACTTCTCAGATGTTCATGATCGTGTTTTAGTTGTTTAGGATCTTTAACTGTGGTTTTTTTTATTTACTTTTCTTTTAGGTTGTTGCCAGAGATGCAGACAGCCCAGACTTCGGCACAGTGCTCTACTCTTTGTCTGATGGCTTTGACAAGCAGGACCAACACCCCCTCTTCCAAATCCACCCCCAGACTGGAGAGCTGTGCGTCTCTCAGGATATCGATCGCGACGCGGGACAGACAGTCCACGACATTCTGGTCAAAGCTGAAGATCCAGTGAGCGGCTTCTTTGATTGGTCATTTTTTTCGGCATACTCTAAAACCAGGCCTTTCTTTTCATATGAGTGACTTCCTGCACAGTGATCATACAGAGGATCAGGCTCCTAAACAAAAAACAAAAAACAAAACTAACTTCTTTTCTTACTTTTCCATTTTCAGGGAGGCCTGAGCGCTCAAACCTACGTGCACATTGAGATAGAAGACTTGAACGATAACGCTCCGGTGTTCAACCCCGACGAGTACACCATGAGCATCAGCAGCCACGCGCAGCCCGGCACAGAAATCCTCAACGTTATCGCCACTGACCGAGACTCCGGCAGGTTTGGACAGGTCACCTACGATATCCTCCCCGGTGACATGTCCAGTTTGTTCGCACTGGATAAACAGACAGGTAGGCAGGCGTGAGGGATTTAGGTACAGATACACAGAATCATCAGCAGCTTTATCGTTTGATTGTTTTGTTTTTGACGGAGTGAAAAGAAAACAAAAAAACAAATAACGTGCAGCTCTTTCAAGATCAGTGCAGTGGATCCTAAAGTTATTTGTGGGCCAAAGTTATTTCCTTGAGCTTGATTTATCTATCTTTCCGTAACTCATGCAAGTACGGTGGCCCTGAGAGGCAAAAACACAAAAGAGAAAACAGTTCAGACTGCGTTAACAAATTTAACACAACAACATTTCTGAAAAGCAACATTTCCCGTCTTTGTCTGTCCCAATCTGTGTGTGTTTGTGTTTTTGTGATTTGTTGATGTGTTTTGTGAAATACTGCTGTGTTTTGACCCTCAGGGCCACCATACCTAAGCCATGTACTCTTTGTACATTCTCCAGCCAGTCAGTCTGTCACAATCAAATCAGCAACACAGGGATTTGCAAAACATTCGACTGTTGTATCTCACAGTATTTTTACACCGTGTTTGGATGATGTCTCAAGCTTCAGCGACTTGTGGCGTAGATCCACTCTCTCGTCAGTAAGTAACTTGTGTGACTGGCACGCCCAGTATTCAGGGATAAACAACTGCTTACTTGAAGTAAGTCCCGTTGATATGATTGGCGGTGTCACTGCTCAGCAGGAGGGGTGCAGAAAGCCCAAAGCTTAGAGAGTAAGATAAGCCACAATGTCACACTGAATAAAATTTTAACTAAAGAGAGAAAGGTTAACATTGTAAGCTGCTTTTAAGGGTGTGAGGTTGCTGTACCTGCACATGACCAGATACGCTATCAACAGTATTTTAGATTCTCTGAGCTCCCTGTAGGAGATTCCACAGTATTGTTTATTGTTTTATGACACCTTATGTCTGGAGAAAATGATTTGTAGGCATCACAATGCTTATGGTGCTAACAATGCACAACAATGCTGTGACACATTTTACCTTCATCAAAAAATTGCAGTGATCCTGTGATTTGGATATTGCACTCGGCCATAATGCGATCTCAATTATATTTCAATTAATTGTGCAGCCCTAGTTCTTACTGATGTACTAATTTAGCCAGAAACAAAGGACATTTTAAATAAATCAGCTTGGAAAATAGATAGAAAGAGTTGCTTTAATTTATTTTCATGGTCATTGAAACTTCAAATTATCTGTATGTACATTTTAACTGGATATTATTTGTGCTCTTTTTGTCCAGAATTGTTGGTCTGTAGTTTATTTTTTTGATAGTGTTTTTTAGCCAGATATTTTTGGTCAGACATTTCTTTAAAAGGAAGTTTTAAATTTTAAATTATTTTCATTATAAATGTATCTGGCAAAGGTTTTCTATTTAAAGTTTGTGAAATGCCAGAAATTAGTCAATAATCCCTGGAATAATTTTCCAGCCCAAGGTGACGTATTTAAACACCTTGCTTTGTTCAACCAACAATCCAAAATATTCAGTTTACAGTAATAAGAAACTGAAAATCAGCAAATGCTCACATTAAAGGAGCTGGAAGCAGCGATCAACCAGTTTTGCTCTAATTTCAATGAGACTTTTAACTGGTTCAATGAGGAAAGCTTAATGACTGAAACTTAACTTGTCACCGTAGGGATGCTCTTCGTGTCCTCCACTCTGACCCACCTGGGCGCAGCCGGCGTGAAGCTCTCGATAACAGCACAGGATGGGGAGGGCTTGACCTCGGTCAGACCAGCAGAGGTCACCATCAATGTCTTACGCAGCGCTCAGGCTCCAGCTGTGTTCCAGAGGTCACGCTACACCTTTACTGTGCCCGAGGATGCGCCGCCAGGGACCTCTGTGGGAGCGGTGGAGGCCATAAACCCAGCGGGTGAGTGTGTGTTTCCGGGCCATGTCCCGCTTATTTACTTTATTGTACACATCAGGTGATGGATTCATACGAAAACACTGTGGCTTGATGATTCTCAGGCAACTTTGAGAGTTATAAGTTATAATTTCTAAGAAGGTTTCTCATGAGCATAAATGAAATTACACACTCAGAATTAGGACATTCAACTAAAATGGCAGCCACATTTAACACACACTGTTCTAGATCAAAAGAATTAAAGTTTGCACAATCCTGTTTAATTGCAACTTCATGTTACCTTCCGAGTCGGTTCCACACAGCGAGGTATAAATATATTAAACCACAAAAGAGCATTTATATCTGATCTGTCGCCTCATACCCGGCTGAGTTAAAACAGCGGGACTGTGAGGGAAAAGATTCTTTTCATATTCTTGATTAAAATGAAACTGGCTTGATGTTTTATGAGGGGCGGGGGGGGGCTGCTGTTTTATGAGAGGGGGGAAAACAGCAAAGCATGTGTTGTAAATGGCCTCAGTGACCCAGTTGAAAGCAACGTCACTTCTTCTTTATGTCTGTGCAAGTTTCCTCTCGTAGTTAAAAGAAATGTAAGAAATGCTTGTCGGGTGATTCTGAGACTTAGTTTCAGTTGAGTGGGTGTGAAAAAAATGAACACTTAGTCTTGAAATTCATGTAAAAACTCTTGCTACCACATTGAGAGCACGTCTTATAGCTGATTTATAAGTAGGAGGAGCCTAAGCAAATGCACAGTATTTATTTACTTCTAATAACACTGACTTTTCTCATGGTCCCAGTTCAATTCAAACTAAATGACTGAAATGAAGTTAACTAAACTGATTTAAAGAGCAAATTTCTCCAACTCTGGATGTTGCAGGAAAGCCGTATTTAAGCGGGCTTTGTCCTGACAGATGATTGTGAAAAAAACAACTGAGCGATCATTGTCATTGCTCAAATCTCTTTGCAGACTTGAAGAGGCAAAGAGGAGTGCTGCGGTTTAATCTTTAATCCTCCTTAGCCTCAGGAGCAGATGACAGATGATAAAGGGGTCCGAGACGATCGTTCCACATGTTGTGTCGGTGTTCTTACAGGTCAAAGATAATCTTCTCATAAACGTGGAGTGGAGTAGGATTTTTTTTTTGTCATTGTTATTATGAAGATATCTATTGTTGTATCAGTATTTAAATTTGTATGATTTTACATGATGTAGTTGCAGGTAAAAGTGAACAACATTTTAAAATATGCAAAGGAAAAACAGGATTCTGAGTGAAGGAGATACAGCAGGTTTTATTCTGTTTTAATATTTTATCATAAACCATTCAGCCTCCTCTCTCTTTGGAGGGATTTCACAGCTCCCATGTTTTCCAGGATTATCCCTTCATAGTCCACTTGTTATGTGCAACTAACCCCACTCAGTCCCCTCCACTACACTAGACAGTCATTTAAGGTTGTCTAGTCAATTAGCAGATTAACGCTTCAGCTTAAAGTAGAAACAACAGAATTGGGCGTGTTTGACAGGGGTCGGGCGCCGTTAAGCTCTCTGCTTGTTTCAGTGGTTTGTTGTCACTGTTGAGGTGCCACAAACACTTGGAAGGGATTAACAGGATCTGCTGGCCTGCACTGTAATTACTTAATGTTGCTTTACTGAGTGTGTGAGCTGTGTGTGTTAATGTTTTATATGTACTATGTTTCTCCACCACGTAACCGTGAATTTATAATGAAACATACATCAGAAACACAAAAAAATAGAGATAATATGTGGAGAGAGAGTGTAAATAGACTTCATTTTTTTCTCCCTTTCATCCCATTTGTTTTCTTTTTTGTCACTTTTTTCTTCACCTTCACGCACAGCCTTATGTTCCTGCACACACTCGTATATAGCAATATGTATATACAATAATATATCAACAGAACACCTTCCCAAACCAACTCCCTCTTGTTACTGCATTTACCTTCAACTATGATATTGTCTATTCTCCCTTCTCTGAATCTTTACTTTCAGTGTTAACTAAATGATGCAGTATGTTAATCGTTTTACAGTTCTTAGCCATGCAGGTAGTTTTGGTTTTATTCATTGTCTGACAGTTTTGAAATATCTGTCTCTGAGATTTTTGCTTCTTCCCTAATACGATAGAGGTGAATTGGATCTAAAGAAATTGCTCATCTTTCAACACCTTACGTTACTCTGAATAAAAAAACTGTTGACAGTGTGTTCTATGGAAGAAGCTTGCTGTGTGTAGTGTGTGTGTTCACACTGGAAAAGTGACAATATAATGTACAGCCTACTCACAAAGGTCACTATGCATCATAGATGTATGGATGGATTTAATTGACCTTTCGGTGGTGCATTATTATACAACTTCCTGTTAGCATAAATTGGGAAAGTATGTTGATTTCTTGTGCAAAACAGTATATAACACAATAAAGATTAATATGTAGCACACACTGTTTTTTGTGTAAAATTAAGATACAGGAACTGAAATGATACGCTGATGCTGATTTGTCACTTTTCACTGCTGCGAGCATCACAACTGAAGTTAAGTGAGGGAATTTAAAAATGCAGTTTGTATTCTTGGTGAACCAACCCTGTAATGTTTCGTCGTTCATTCATCAATAAAGACTCTTTGTCTTCTCAGACTCTGGAGAATCCGTATCCTACCGAATCTCTTCTGGAGATCCTCAGGGTTTGTTCTCAGTTCATCCGAAGTCCGGCCTGATCAGCAACATCAAACCTCTGGACCACGAGTCGCAGCCGTACGCGCTGCTGGTTCTTCAGTCCTACACCGACACGTCTCCCGTTTACAGCACCACTCAAGTCAACATCACTATCGCTGATATCAATGACAACATTCCTGTCTTCGCCAAACTCAGTGACACCATCACAGTGTCCCAGAACACCCTCCCAGGAACTGTGTTGTTCATCGCTCATGCGCATGACTATGACAGTGGTGCCAACGGGAGGGTGAGCTATTACCTGAGAAGTAGCAGGAATGGTACGTTTGCCATTGACCCCAACCTCGGGACGGTGACATTAAACCGCAGTTTACAGGTGGATCGTCAGCAGAGGTACAGCCTGGAAGTCGTAGCTAAAGATGAAGGTGAACTTTCCCTGAGCTCCGTTCTGACTCTCACAGTCAACGTGGACCGCACCGCTGCTGAGGACAGCCTGGCCTTTGAGACTTTAGTCTACCAGGTGGAGATAGGCGAGGGATACCGTAAAGATTCGAGGGTCATCCAGGTGAGGGCGCACAGGACCCGCGGAGCTCACATGTTGAACTCAGGACTCACCTACTCCTTGGAGGCGGAAGCCGGGTTCCCTCCTGCTCCGTTTCGGGTTCACCCGAAGACGGGATGGTTGTATCTCTCCCAAAACCTGGACTACGAGACAGAATCCGTGTATCGCTTTCGGGTGTCGGCCACGTCCAGGGAGGCCTCGCTGGCGAACGCCACGGTTACAGCCACAGTGATCGTGCTGGTGCTGGACGTCAATGACAACGCTCCAGTGTTCAGCAGTGAGGTCTACTACTTCACTGTATCAGAGGGGGCGTCGCCTCAAGGCCTGGTAGGAACAGTCAGAGCTGTGGATAAGGATTCTGGGAAAAACGCCCAGCTGTCCTACATCTTGCTCTCAGATGGGAAGTTCTTCCGCATCAACGCTAAAACAGGTAAAAACATTCACGTTAGTGACTTCATCTTAATGTCATCTTGTGCTTTACTGTGCAGTTTTGCACCTTATTCTGTCTTCTCTGCGCCCATCCAGGGGAAATCATCAACTGGGTGGCACTGGACCGGGAGCAGCACAGCCAGCACAGTCTGAAGGTGATGGTTACAGATCAGGGTCACCCTCGTCTCAACGCCACCGCCAGCGTTCAGATCCTGGTCACGGACATCAATGACAACGCTCCGCAGTTTACACACCTGCCTGCCAGCAAAGAGCTGAATGTGCAGGTAAGAATGAATCCTGCTGGGGCGTCTGGTGGTCGAGAGCATCAAGATGTAAATTGTCATGGGTTGTTCCCTGCTGATGAGTCGGGATACACCAGTGTCCCATTTACCAGCATCAACTCACATCAACACTTCAGCTGCTTCTGTCTCATAACATAATTTTAAATGACTCAGCGCAACGTTACGTGGCCGACGTGTGTGCACACTCATGCAGAGCGTTGACAGTAACATTTTCCATTAGATGAGATGATTCCTGAGGTTTTCCGAAGTCTCTCTTCTCGTCTGAATCTGTGGCCATAATGATATGACACAGACCAACTAGAAAAATACAGCAGCACAGACTTGATAAAGGCAGGGAAGTCGTCAGACTCAGATAACAAACCCACAGATAAGAATCTTTAAAGTGAGCAGTGTGGTTGATGAGTAGTGATTGAGACTAGATGTTATTTATACACTTTACATATTTTTCTTTTTACTGCAGATTTGGGCCGGGCTGCCAACAGGATCCTTGGTGACAAACATGTTTGCCAAAGATCTGGATGCGGGAGAAAATGGAACGGTTACCTTCTCGTTGGTCACAGGTGAGTCGAGAGTGGTACCTGTGCAGTATGCACATTTACTGCCGTGTGCCATTTATCATTAAGGTCCTGAATACTTCTCTTTCCAGCTGATTTTGATGAAGACGATGATCTTGGACACTTTGAGATTGACAGTAAAAGTGGAGACATCAGAACAACAGAGCTGTTCAGCCAGGAGGTTGAACCGTACTACACCCTCAAAGTAACTGCCAGGGACAGCGGAGTCGCACCTCGGGAGGACACTGCAGTCATTCATGTACAGGTAATGTGGTTCCTCCCATTCATACTGTGGTTTCTGGTATTCATTTAAAGCGGACATGAATGCTGTATCTGATACAAAGTCAGTTTCAAATCTGATGAATGATGCTATGATTATTGGATATTGAAATTGCTGACAAAATTATTTAAGAGGAGAATTCCAGAGTTTTGTTTAGTTTACAGATACCACCGATCAACATCTGCATTTTCAAATATTATATATCAATATATTCAGTCTTTCTTATCAAGGTCCCAGAATTTTGAGTTGAATTACCTCCCAACAAATCAAGTTAAAACTCCGTATTACCTTTTGTTGTGAATACACACCAGGTCCCATTTATTTGTTTTGCAAAGATGGTTTGCAGTTATTTGGCTCATGAGATCTGATCTTTAGTCTTGAGGGGAGAGAAGAAAAGTAGTGCGCACACTAAACAAATGCCCAAAGATTTTAATGACGTGACATTTTGAACATGTAAGAAAAAAACAAAAACATACAACATTTGTAAACACAATTAGGAGATCACATGATATTAAAAAAACTCTCAAATCTCCATAGCGATTCACTGTGTACACAAAAACACAAATAAACTCTCACCTATGCCTGATGGTCTGAGTATAATACACATTTTCTACACAATACACACAGAGTAGACTGAATCTGGCACCAGGGGGAGACATTTATTATTTTTTCATGAATATATATCATATATACATACGAAGCGCTTTATGGCATTTATTATTTTTATCTCTATCACCTCATCTAATCCTTCCTAGTCTTTGGACCTGTTATAATTTTGCAAACAAAAATAAACATTAAATAAACAAATTAAATAAACAAACAAACAGTATTTGAATGTATGCATGTATGTATGTTTGCATTTCATCTGCAGGTCCATGGCTTAGAGGCTCCGTATGGCCGCACTGACCACCGCATTGTGAGGCGCTTTACAGTGAGAGAGGACACAGAGCCGGCGGCCGTCATCGGCTCTGCTGGTGTTCCAGATAAAGGGAAATTCCACTATTCCATCTCCGAGGGTGACGGGAACGTTCACTTTGGCATCGACGGCTCCTCTGGTGACATCTACATCAACCAGCCGCTGGACTACGAGTCGGCAATGCAGTACTTCCTCATGGTTCGAGCTGAGGATTCTGGCCTCGCTCCCGGAGCCAACGTGTCCGTGCTGGTCAGTGTGATGGTCGAGGACGTAAATGACCACACGCCCTGGTTCCCTGATAAACTGGTGACGTTCGGCCTGAGGGAGGACGCTACGGTCGGATCGCTGGCGTTTGCTTTTCATGCCAGAGACGCCGATGGGACCTTTCCTAACAGCGCCCTCCGCTACACTCTGACCTTTGACCCTGAACTCGGTGGGTCATCACCACGCTTCCCCTTTCAGATCAACCCTTACACAGGGAGCCTGACTGTAGCGGCACCGTTAGACCGCGAGACCACCTCCAGCTTCGCCTTCACTGTGACGGCCACGGACCAGGCGAAGAGGCAGGACGAGCGTAAACAGACGTCGGTGACGGCTCAGGTCTTTCTGCTGGATGTGAATGACAACCGGCCCGTGTTTATATCAGTGGATACGGTTCAGGTGACGGAGGACGCTGAGGTCGGGAGTCTGCTGCATCATTTTGTGGCCATAGATGGAGATAAAGGTGAAAATGGACTTGTCTCCTTCATCATCATCGCTGGAAACAAGAATGGGTTCTTCACACTAGAGGAGAAAACAGGTTGGATTTTTGTAATTGCCGATGGACTATTTTTAGTAGAGCTAGACTGATCAATAGGCTGGGCTGATATTAGCTTATTGCTGTCTGCATTGGTGTAGATGTCTCATTAAAACTATAACTGTTAATGTCCTGTCAGTACAAAAAACTAAAATAGCTTTAAGGGATCTGTATTAATACGTTTTTTTAATGTGATAGCCTTTAAAAATTCAAATAACAATATCAGATATTAAATTTATAAGTCTCAGATATTTATATTGAATCACTTTGGTCATTTTTAATTAAATAATTTTCATGCTATATAAAAATTTCTGATCGATAAAAGGTTTAAGCTTGATTTTAAATCTTACATTTTTCTCTGTTATCATTCGGAAGTTATTATTTGTGACTAAGCAACAATAAAGGTTACGTTAAAGTCGTTTTCAAACTCCATCTTCTCTCATCTCCTTCAGGGCTTTTGTTTCTCTCGGCCCCTCTGGACTACGAGACGCAGCGTTTCCACCGTCTGACCGTCCGTGCAGTGGACCACGGCCTGCCCTCGCTGTCCTCCACCCAGACTCTGACGGTGGAGGTGGGGGATGTGAACGACCAGCCGCCCGTCTTCACTCAGAGCATCTACAACGCCAGCGTGGCGGAGAACAGAGACCCCGGAGAACCGGTGGTCAGGGTCTCTGCCACTGATAAGGACTCAGGTAATAATCATCAGCTTTTCTCGTCATCGTTTGAGTTTTTTTGTGAATATTTTTGATTCATTACTAACTTGTAATTTACTGATTTGTTATCATTGGAGATGATTAGATGAAGTGTAGGTCTCGCGTAGTGGCAATCAAGTTTATGTGATCATCCTGCGGAAGTGGAGATGAGGCAGTTTGTCTCCAAGGTGCTAGATTACAGCTCAATGCACTTCAACTTAAGAGGACACATGCAAATAGACAAAACACAAACTCATTCAGAAAAAACATCTTCACCGATTTGACAATACACAATAACAATACAATACTCACAACACATCAAATACACAAACGTGCTGCAAGTAGCACGGATGACTGTGGAAGGGTCTCCACTCAAAAGTGATGAACCTGGCTGTGACACCCTTGTTGTTCAATGCATTGTGTGTGCATGGATACATTATAAAACATATATAATACATTACTTATACGTTACATCCATGCAAGTGCGTCCCAGCTGGGTTCATCACTTTTTTTTTTTGTGTTCCCTTGGAAACACTTCCACTGTCGTCTGTGCTATTCGGTTGTGCTGTGATTATTTGCAGCAAGTGTTTTTGTCAAATTGATGAAGATGTTTTGTGAATTAGCTTGCGTTTTGTCTATTAACATGTGCCTTCTTTAGTTGCAGTGCGTTGAGCTCTCAGGGCCACCGTAGCTAGATGGCAGCACCAGCATGCGTCTGTAAAGCCTCACAACCTCAAACCACAGGCTCATCCTACATATAACCAAACTTTTTCTTTTATGTGACTCTTGAACCTGATTTTTAAAAATACTTGGTGGGTTAAATGGTAAAAAGAGGAAATTCCCCTACAACCTTTTCAGAGTTGAGCGCTCTGCTATGTTTTGGTAAAACCCTCAGCGCAGCAGTGAATCAAGGTTATCGTCTGTTTTGTTTCACTCCATTAGCAGTTTCATTCAAACCAATCCCTGCCCTTTTCCTCGTGTGTTGTTCCATTTGTGTCTTTTTTTTCCTGAGCTACTTTCACTGTACATCTTCGCAAATCTCATTCATCCGACCCCCTGTAATCACATTCACAAATCTGCACATCAGCCCTGTTTATTTTAACACGTTGTGCGCGGGGCCTCCTCAATCCCACTTCGCCTTGTCGTGTTGACAGTACGAGTCCTTTTAAATACTGGAGGTGGAGGGCATGTGGCAGGACAGGAGGGGTTTCCATGTTGAACTAACATTCTTGGGGGTGAGAATTGTCCAAGAACAGCAAGCACACAGCTCCTCTGGGAGAATTGAAAGGTCCTGTCTCATGATGATTTCCATAATCCAAGCCATCTGTGCCAATAGGCGCCGTGTTTTCATCTGTCTCCTCAAATCGCCTCGTCTGGCAGCTCAGCCCGCTCTCCCACCAGTCTTATTTGATTATCATTTGTGCTGCTTTTTTTTTTTTCTTCCCCCCGGCGCTCCCCAAAGATGACCATTGTTTTGTGCCCGTGTTGGCCTCTATATCCAGTTTCCAAAGGTTCACGAGTTTCGAAGGATTCGTGTTTTTAAGAATAGCTGTTCTGTCTTTAGGGTCACAAGGACACAGATGCAGTTTTTTTCTTCATAGAGAATTTTCATGGTGAAATTTGATTATTGCATCCTATTAGCTCGTACACATTTACATTAGGACATGCTAGTGACAACATATGAAAGATGCACTGCCGCTCGAACACACGCAACACATTTCTGAATAAGTTTCACAACTGTTAGCACAATAATCTTCTAAATTGCTCTTTGTATCCTTAACCGTTCACTCATCACACTTTTAAGACTGATTAAAACACCTTTTCTAATCTTATTACCCCAGTTACTCAAATTAAAAATAAAACAAAAAACCAAACCATACTTTCTCACTTAACTCCAAAGAAATACATAGAACATATACAGAACAAGCTTTTAACAGTTTTCATAGGGACTATTTGTTGGGTAGAAAGTAAGACAAGTGAGTAAGTAAAACAATTAGAGCTCTCATATCGTCTCATATCTATGAACACTGCGTCTGTTCATTGTCCAGTTCAGATAAACAGGGGACAGAGCTCCTTGTCACTTGCTCTTGCAGCCCTGACAATTTCTCTAAAGATCCTCTGATACTGAGATGATGTAAAACGAACATATTGCTCTGTATCAGCTGCTAGACAATGCTAAGCTTTACCACCACAGTTGGTGCACAGCTAACTTTTCTTTTTTTTAATGTGTGGCTGCAAGTAGAACAACGTTAGAGACCCATGAGATCTGTAACCAGCAGCAGGGCCTGACGAACACAGAACAGGGCTCAGATAAAGGACGCGTCTCTTGTCAGTTTTGAAAGGTGACACATGACGGTGTGTGATTTCTACTTCATGCTTCTGTTTTCAGTTTGACAATCAGATAACGCTTTTGTGAAAGGGAGGAAGCTGGAAACATGAACTGAGCTGATGAGGTGCTAAACTGAACATCTGGACTCAAACTAATGCAAGAAAAAAAACACTTTATTAGTTTTGATAGAAAAACATGAGCATTATTTGAAACGTAGGATCTTGTTTTGGACATAAAACAATTTATAGATAAAAATAGATTATTTCACATATGTATGTATTTGTATTGTGCTGTGTACTGTGTTTTGTATTCTTGTATTATTTATTAATATATATATATATATATATATATATATACATATATATATATATATATATATATATCTGAAATAAGAAATTTGAAAATTAGAAATAAGAAAATTCAGAGCATTCACTCAGTGGCCACTTTATTCCACTCTGTATTCCATCTGTTCTGCCTATAAGCTACTTTTGATGCCTATTATGTCCAGTGTTTTGTTTGTGTGTTTGACAACGTTATAGAAGTGTTAGTTGAATTATGTTTTAGCTTTTAGGTTGCAGTTATTGATGTAGTCGTATTAGACAGGAGTCTCTAATACAACACGGCAACAGGGATGAACAACAGATTGAAATATTATTAAAATCATAATATGGCCAAGTGCAAGATCCAAATCGCAGGAGCTGCAATTTTTTTAATAAAGGTAAAATGTCTCAAGACAAACCGTTAAAAATGAATCATGTATTTAGCTATTCATTTTTGATTTATTTATTTTGCATGTGGAGCACCCTGTTTCCCTCACAACAGGTCAATTCTGTCATGTAAACCTGAAAGTATATTTTACTTTACAGTAAGTTACACTTTACAATCTGTCATGTGATCAGCTTTTTTGTTGTTGCTGTCTTGTTGCTGCAGAAGTAAAAAAAAAAAAAAAAAACCCAGCTTGTTACTACTAGCTAGCTACTGTAACAGCGTTTACATTTACCTTGTGTGTCCACCCCTCAGAGGAGAACGCTGTGGTGTGGTACAGTCTGCTGCCCGGCCCAGGCTACGAGCTCTTCAGCATCAGCCCTTACACCGGTCTGATCACCACCACCTCCTCCTACCTGGACAGAGAGCAGCAGCAACATTACACACTCAGGGGTAAGACACGTTAAACCAACACACGCTGGTCTTCACACACACACACACACAAACACACTCACAGTTAAAACCTCTTACACCTGAGAGACACAGAAGTAACAGCAGCAGAATGTGGTAACTCCACAACTCCCACATGAACTTTATTTTAATCTTTATTTAATCAGGATCGCTCAACATCTCTTTTGCAATAAGGCACGCCAAACACAGCCGGTCACACACAAGCAGCACCACAATATTTACTTTGTCTCCCGTGATGAAACTAGAACCTAATAAGTGAAGGGATGTTTAAACTGCTATGCAACAAGATGAGATGTGTCAGATCGGCTCGATTCAGCTCAGCAGGTGAGTGATGGATTGATCGCGTCATATGTTCGGCGCTCAGTAATTAATCAGAGCAACATGTTGCGTTGTCTGAGGGGAAAAGTTTGGAAAGGTTGTGTGAGAAACAGTCCAATCAGTCACAGTCCACTGCTGATGTCTCAGGGAAAAAAACACTCACAAGCTCGCTGCGTGGCAGGTCAGACACCAGACCAGTTTCAGCTTGAAATGTTTAGTGTTTTTATTGAGGCAGTGTAAGTTTAAAGTCCATGTATTTATCAGCGTATTATCGATGGCTGTGATCAGGTTTTCCTGGGGGACACTTTTTGATGTGACACTGAGGACACAAGCACAGCCACAACCAACTGTTTGAAAGTCTGTGATTTAGTTCTGGCCGCACGCTGAAGTCGGATCTTCCAACTGAAGGGCAATAGAAATATTTAATAACAAAAAGAAATAATCAAAAGTTGCTAAAATAAAACATAAAGTTATGGTCTGCAGTCCTTATCAAACATGGACATTTTTCTCTTTCTCTACCCCTCTCTGTTTCTGATTCTCTAACTTCTCTCTTGTCGCGCTTCACAGCCAAAGTCGTAAAGAATTGAAGGTCCGCCCTCCTGTATGAACGCAGCATTATTCAGCAGATTGATTAATGTCAGGGAAACAGTAGACCTTTAATGGGCTGAGGTACAGTATATCTAACCTCTGCTGACTGCACCGCTGCACCCTGGGCCTTTTGAAGTGTTTGCCTTCACTCCCTCATGGGCATACGCAGTAATTACATTCAAGCTGTTCAGCAGTGTTTAGTGATAAACTGCTTTCAGATGGTTTATCATAATATTTTTACAGTCGGTAGAATGATGAACAATTAAATTTAATAACAAAATATAATAATAGGAAAGCCTTGAATGTCTTGAAGTCGTGCCAGAATCACACAGGGCTTATTGGGAAATATGTATGAAATATGTGGGGACAATTTTCTCTGGCTGCAGATGAATTTGGAGAGAAATAAAATACCGAGTTCTTTTCAACAAGTATTAAAAGCTGTCGCAGTACTTTATGTTGACAGATTTTTTTTTTTTACTGCTATGAAAAGTCTAATGTGGCTTCAGTCTTTGGTCAGCAGAGTTGGCACCAATCAGACTTACTCATTGCTGCGTTTTGAGACTGATACTGAGCAAAACTGTCTATTTCTATAAACTGTTACATGTATTACTTATGCTTTCATTACATACGGTATATTACAGTTGTAGGAGCTATTATGATATTAGTCTGTGCTAGCAGCGTGGCTCTAGTGATGGCAAAGCTGGTCTGTTGCTCGGCTGATCCATCACTTCCCAGTTGACTTTGAACTAACACGTTCAGCAGGTCAAAGTTTATTTGTACACTTTTTTTGGTTTATGACCAAATACCGTCAGAACAAAGAACATTCCCATAAGCCTCAGCTCAGCTTTGTGTTCAGTGCTAATTAGCAAATGTTAGCATCTTCTGTGCCTAAGTAAAGCTTCACAGAGCTGTTAGATTCATAGTCTTGTTCCTTTCTGCTTGTTTTTAAGTCCAGGAGTTAAATAAAAACCATAGGTGACATGACATAGATGTCACTGTGGAAACGCAGATGGAAATATGTGTCTTTGCGATATAATAAGAGCAAAACCAAAAAAAAAACATCAATAGAAACTGTTGTTAGTAACAGAAACCCTGATGTTTGAGCAATAAAACATATAGTTTCCTTGTGATTTGCAGATAACATCTAGATCTAATTTTCTAATTTTCAAAATGTTGTGAAGCAGCAGAAAAAACTATTCAATCAAAAGATTATAGCTTTCTGTGATGTTACGTTGGAGGACAGTGAGTGTACGTGTGAATTCCTTTCGATTCCTGTCCTCAGTCCAAGCTCGTGACAGCAGCACGCGGCCGCTCTCGGGCACGGCCACGGTGCAGTGCACTGTGCTGGATGACAACGACAACCCTCCAGAGTTCATGCAGTCGTCCTTCCAGATCAGCCTGCCAGAAAACCTGCCCCCTGGGGTCGTCTACACTGCTCAGGCCTCAGATCCAGACCACGGAGAAAACGGAACTATACACTACTCCATACTAGGTGAGGAACACAGATAATGGTCTTTATGTCAAGCAACTTGGGTTGTTTTTTTTTTCATTTTGGCAGTAAAAACATTATATCACCAAGTTACTAGTTCAGCATAACTAGATTCTGAATCTAGAAAAAATAAGAGTTGTGATAAATTGGAATTATCCTTTCATTTCTATCCACGGTTTGGTCGTCACTATATCTTTGATGGTCTTTAGGCGAGGACTACAGAGGTCGCTTCACCATCAACAGTCACACGGGTGCTGTCAGCACCACGCAGGTCCTTGACCGCGAGGACAGGCAGAATTACACACTCAACATACAGGCCCGTGACTATGGCCCCACCCCGCTCAGCTCCACCACCCAACTCCAGCTGGTGCTGCTGGACCAGAACGATAACATCCCCTCTTTCACCCGTAAGAGCTACCATGCGTCCATCAGCGAGGGCCTACCTGTCGGAGCTGAGGTCCTGCATGTTAACGCCTTTGATCCTGATGAGGGGCCCAACGGGGACATAACCTACTCTCTGACAGAGGACAGCAGCCAGGGGGTTTTCTCTGTGGACGCTTTTACAGGAGTGATCCGCACCACCAGGGCTCTGGACAGAGAGAGCAGGGCTCAGTACACCCTCAGAGCCGTGGCTACTGACGGCTGCACTCAGGGACCCCTGAGCTCCATGGCGTCCGTGACCGTACAGGTGGAGGATGTGAACGACAACGTGCCAGTCTGTGACCAGAATCCCATTAATGCATGGGTTTCCATGAGGACTCTGCCAAACCAGATAGTTACCACGGTGATGGCAACAGATGGCGACCAGGGCGAGAATGGGACAATACATTTTACGTTGTCTGATGAGGAAAATCTGTTTGACATCAACACTGAGTCAGGAGAGATTTCACTGAGGAGACGAGTGCGAGCAGGTTTCTCGGGGAGGAAGCTGCAGGTTTTGGTTTCAGACCGAGGACGACCTCCTCTGACCTCCACCTGCCTGGTTTTTATCCACCTGAAGGGAGAACATGAAGGACTCCACTTCACAAACAAAGTGTACAACACCACTGTCAAGGAGAACAGTAGAGCTGGTAGGTTTCACCACCTCTTTTCCTATTGTTTTCACTGGATATCATTAAAAAAAAATGTCATCAACTTTTTCACTTTCTCTTTGTCAAGGCACTTGGATTGCAAAAGTGGAGGCCAGTGACCCAACCAACAGCAGACAAAGGATCACCTTCACCGTATTTAGTGGCAATGAGAATCACATTTTCTCCATTAACCGTCACACAGGTAAAAAAAAAAAAACATATGAAACTTTGCAAACAAAAACATTGTTTTGGTTTTTTTTTTCCTTTTTCTTGCTGTCCATCCAAAGTTCAGTTCACTTGGTTATGATTAGCAGATTGTGTTAATTTGCAAGAACACGCTTTCATCAGTTAAGTTATGCTAATTGCACAAATTCTCATGCACTCATCCATTTTATTTTCCACAAAAGTATCCAGAAAATATCTTTTTGATTTCAACCCCTCATCATTGTTTATGTCTGACCAATAAGAGCTTCCAATCCAACCATTTTAGGCTCCATCTCTCTCTGCAAAATGCCCTCTCAACTTATCAGCTTCATCTGGTTGTTTATATACAAGTATTTCCGAAGGAATTATGATTGTTGCCTTCCTGACTTTATCATGTTCTAACCCAAATCTTTTTCGGATACATGTCTACATAAGGTAATGAAGTAGACACAGACACAGACACTTAAACACTCAATATTATGGTAATGTAGGACTGAAGTCTAGGGTTACCACAAAAACTTGAACCTAAAAGTGCTTCTGTCGACACATTTTTTAATGGAAGAAAAGTTATGTTTTCCTTTCCACTATTTTCCCTTCATTTTTCCCTGATCCAGTAAAAAAAGGCCCACTACAAGGCCAAAGAAAAAAGTACAAAATTACTCAAATAGTCATCTTATAATGTGGAATATATTATTGAATATAGTAGATTGTATTATATAAACTTACCATTTGGGCGTTGTTTTCTTGGGTTGACGTCTCGTGCAGGTGAGATCCGGGTGCAGAAGGATAACTCTCTGGACTTTGAGGCGAGTCCTCAGATCCAGCTGGTGGTGCTGGCCGACAACGGACTGCAGACGGCTCACTGCAGGGTCTCCATCACCCTGCAGGACATCAACGACAACGCACCGCTGTTTGAGCACAGCACTTACAGAACAGCTGTCTGGGAGGGGCAAGTGCACAACACCTACATTATGCAGGTACACTCAACATTTAAGCCCGCTTTGACATTACAAACATTAAGCAAGTACCTCATATATTTTATTGTGCTCATTGGTGGTCCAATTAATTAATACCATCTAATGACCACCTCCCATATCTTCTATAGGTGTTTGCGTCTGATGCTGACAGCGGGATGAACGGGCAGATTGAATACTCCATTGTGTCCGGTAACCATAATGAAGCATTCATCCTGGACTCTGTGCGAGGGATCCTTGCTACCAATGTTTTACTGGACCGTGAGATTTCTCCATCTTACAAGTAAACTCACACATTAGATACTATGAAGTAATATTTAAAGCCATTTTAAGAATGACTATTTAGATCAGTTTAATATTGGTTCTACTCATCTTAGCTTCTGTAACAAAGTAGGTTTTCTTTCAGTTGGTTTGTCTGAAGCTGAAACGCGTTACTGTTTTTTTCCATACAGTAAGCTACATGAGTATATAGTACTGTACTTTTTTGTAAAAATGTAACCAGGATAAAACAACAATTATTTCATTGGCACATTTTCCAGGGCTCATGGGAGCTGTAGTTTGTGAATGGTTACAAAAATAATTGTTGTTTCATCTTCGTTAGGGGAGGAGACTAAATACCTCATTATTAGTTTGAATTAGTTCAAATGGGAAGTCATCTCCTGCTCTGTGTAATCATTGTGGCAGGCCAGTGTGGAACTCTATGGCTGGTTTCACATAGTGATTTGCAAACACTTCTTGTGTGCAGATCGCAAACAGAGGCAGCATTAAGAGTAAGAAAAATATTTAAGACCTACAAGGCTCTCATGAGCAGGTGTTGTCAAGCAAACTTGATGCAATGGGCCCCTGAACATAATCCAGCAGTTTCATAATGGCTGTGCTTTTCTTTATAAGAGAGACTGACAGATTTGCTGACAAGATAAAAAACTAAAATGGAATTTTCTCCCGACTCAGCCATAACAGCATAACTTTGGACCACTGTGTAATTCTTGCTTTTCATAATGACAAATTGAAAGTATTCAAATTAAATTTGAATCAGTGATTTTGGAATGTAGTTACCTCGTTTTTTTATTATTGAGAACATTATTACTGATAAATTTCCAACCTTGTATAAAATATCAGTACACCATCCAGAACATGCTTTTAATCAAGTGCAATCATTTGTTTACTCCCTTTATATTGAAGGCTGGTTCTGCAGGCAGCAGACAGGGGGAACCCTCCACTCAGCAGCACCACCACCATCAGGGTCCAAGTGGTGGACGTCAATGACAACAGCCCTGCCATTCCCCCCATGGAGCCCGTGCTTATTGCAGAGAGTAAGACCAAACCTCACTGCCCTGCACTCTGAATTCCTTTAATGACAGATATTCATCAGATTTAAAAAGACAAAACTGTGTTCTCTCTCTATTTGTGCTCCTGTCTTTATATGTTCTGCGTTTCTGCAGATCTGCCAGCAGGTTACATGGTCACCCAGGTGACTGCGAACGATGTGGACCTGAGCTCAACTATCACCTACAGCTTTTCAGACAACAGTAGCACCAACAGTCCCTTTGCCATTGACCGATATACTGGTGTGGTTACTCTAACACGAGCCCTGGACTACGAGGAGCAGACAGATTACACTCTGACAGTTTGGGCATCTGACTCCCTCCACCAGACCTCCGGGGAGCTCAGAGTTCAAGTGCTTGACGTCAATGACAACGCTCCAGTCTTCACACAGGTCTCCTACCAGGTACAGATGATATATATATCAGTAAAAAGGTAGAAGACCTATGTACCAACTAGTTGGGGTCAGCGAGCCATGAATAAAATGATATATACATGCCACCATAAAATGCCAAGAGAAACAGCTGTCTAACAAGGCATGCATTATTTAGGATTCATAAGATTAGAAATAAATTGTTTATTAATGCTTCATTATAGAGATTAATAAGGATAACTTTTGGGTTGCCAGGTTGTAAAATGTCCATGTGCCTTCAGCATAACTTGGTTTGTCTTTTTAGGTCACTTTTTCCCGAACACACTTTATGCAACTGTTTTCACAAGCTGCATAGCACTCCTCATGACAAGTAAAGGTGTAAAATTGGTGGCGTGCCCCTTTAATAACAGGTCACAAGGTATAAATTGAAGTCAATCATTGATCATCATTGAGGGTTTTTGCATGTCACTAATCCAGCAAGTCAGAAGTTTTATATGTTTTTCATGTTGTTCCAGATACTTTGCAGCCCTTTTTCTGAGGGTAAGTGAGTAAGTGTCCATCAGGAGAGTTAAGCTAGAGAAGGTTGTATACCAGCCAGAGAGATTTTTTATACCTGGCAACCCAAAGGCTGTTCTTACAAATGCTTATTTATAGAGCATCAATAATTTATTAGCTTTCAATAAAGCATCTGCTCCCATTATAAACCCTTAAAGTGTAAAGTATGTCTTATCAGAGACTGGCACCTGAAATGTATCATGCTGTAGATGTGACTGATTATTCCTCATCTCTTTAAGGTGGAGTTGTCAGAGTTGGTCTCAGGAGACACACTGGTTGTATCAGTGTTTGCCACTGACAAAGACTCTGGACACAATGGCAAGATCACCTACAGACTGCTTTCATCTCCTTTACAAGGCTTTTACATCCAGCCAGACAATGGTAAGAACATCTTAACTGCTGGAAAAGAAATCCTCCTGATTTCTGATATACGTGTCACTTACAGCAAACCACTATTGTGTGTGTGTGTCACTCTCTCTCTCTCTATCTCTCTCTCTCTCTCTCTAAATATATATATATATCTATATATAGTCATACATTACATTAAGACATTACGAAGTCATATATATATATATATATAGAAAAGGGCTACATTAAGAAGTCACCAGTGAAAAAAAAACGTAAAAAACTAAATGTACCATATTTCTTCTGTAAAAGATATTACTTCAATCTTTACAAGTTTCATGACTTACGACTGTCTGGTGGTCTGATTCTCATATCCATCCCTCTTATTCTCTCCATTAAAATCAGTTTTTCTGGCATAGATAAAGCAGCACACGCCAAAGAAAAGGGCGCAGAGAAAGCCTCTGCCGTGTTATGAGCAGCCCAGCATACAATATCAGAGGTTGCTAAGAGTTTTCATTGTGCCAGTAGCAGTATATTTCTCCATTGTTTATATTTCTGAAGTATTGGGTAAAGTGCTTCAAAGGAATCATGCCTATCCTATTATCTCCCTTTTAAAAATACCCAAACCCAAGAGAGAAGATAAATCCTACAGAGCTGAAAACCAAACCAGTACCCCCTCAGTACTGGCCAGTCTTTTCCACTCTTGAGTGATTTATGGACTTCTACCATGTTTGAACCCCAAAGTTTAATATCAGAGAAACGTATTTGACGTGTTTTGCGGTGAGGAGCACTAATGGAAAGTGAAATTTGTATCAACGTTGACTAAAGCTCTCTAACTAGAATCCAAAGATTTAATATGGTGCTCTTAGCAGCACTGTGCCTCTCAGTTTTTCCATGCCCATATGTTTCACAAACAATAAGTGGTGGTGCTTTAGAGCAGAATTAATAAAGTAATCCTGGAGAAAAGTTCAATTGGCGGTGGAGTGGAATAATAAATTGGAGGGACAAACAGTTTATTGTCATCCAAGAGGAAAATTTGCTCTTACGGTCTGCACATGGAATTCATTTAAGAATTGTCATACAGGAAATTATGTTGCATTGTGGTGTCTAATGACAAGGGCAGTTGTGATTTAAATCTCAATATATTGTCATGCAAGCAGACATGTTTTACAGTTCTTATTCTGGAAAGTAACACATCCAGGAACAATCTGCATATTTGTTAAACCATCTGTTAAGTCAATTCAAAGGAGTTTTATAGTTTTACATTGGTGAGACCATGTTTCTCCATCATGTAAGCTGTGTCATTGTAAGATTAAAAAAATGGCATTGAGTGCTCAATGTCTGACTGACTGCAATATAATATTTGGATAAAACTGCAATAGATTTTAGTAATTACTATATATATTATCACCTTGTTAAGTTAGTATGGCAAACTTTTTAGCCAAAAGTTGCCTATTTTCACACCCAGCAGACAGAGAATTAGCATTAGCATGAGCATTCAATTACTATCTGAGTTTCTGGCCACCTGATGAATATAAAGCCATCACTCCTTTTAGCTTTTTTTACTCTCCACCAGCTCCTGAGAAAAATACCTGGCTCTTAGCTGCTCCACTGTGTTAACCAGCTGGTCTTGCCTGTCTGCTATTTGGTGCTGGATAGGTAGCTATAGTGATTTTATCAGAGCTTTTTGCTTAGAACACCTGCATGTTTCTGCTAATTTAATTATGTACCAAAAGCAATTAGCTAAACCAAAAAACCAAAGCAATAAGCTAAAAGCAGCTAAAAAGTTCCATAGACCTGAAGGGAATAGATTTTGGTGTCAACTGACTGTTCACTAATTCGCTCCCCCAATCAGTGATTGTTCAGTGGGGTCTTCTTCTTCTCATATATAGCAAGCTGGCAATTTTTGATTTTGTTAGCAGTAAAGACAACTATTGGTGTCAAATTTTATTTTTTGTAGCTAGTTAGCTAATTAAGGTAATGTTGCACACTTAGTTTTAAAAGAAAACCCTGAAAAAAGGGGCCTTTAATATAATCTTAATGGCTGCATGATATTATGCTAAAAGGCTGAGGCTAAAGCTACATAACACTGGAAAAAGTGAGCAATCTTGAAAGATGATGACCCATGTAGAAGACATAGAAATAGAGAAACACTGTTCCTTTATTGCAGTGTAGGACCATGTAGACCTAGTGTTGTAATATGACCAGACATAACCCTTGGCTGGTCTTTACTGCTAACCAAATCAACAATTGCTACCTTGCTATATATGAGAACCTTATTTTATGTACCTCTGCCTATAATTAAAGACCCATCATAAGAATTCAGAATGGTAAATGTGCCACAGTTATCACAGTAAACTACATGCTATGAACAGAAACCGCAACAGAAACCAAGGGGGGACTGCTTTCACATTACACAGACATTGAATCCATTGCTAATGATCAGTACAGCTAAAGAAAGCATTTGTTCATGAACACATTTTTATCTTGCAGGATCTGTTTTCACCAACAAGCCCCTAAAGGCCATCACAAACAGCAACCTGATCCATCTTCTGGTTGAGGCACGAGATGGCGGCGATCCCGTACACTCCACTGTCACCTCCATAGACATACTGATTCTAGACACCAACGACCATGCACCTTTATTCCATCAGGATATCTACACCCTCACTGTCCCAGAGGACACCCCTACAGACACCACCCTCCTGACGCTGACTGCAGACGACCAGGACTGGAGCCCTGAAAATACCCATTTGGACTACGCCATCATCAGGGGAAATGAGAAGAAGCGATTCTGTCTGGAAGTAAAAATGATTGAAGTTGAGAATCAGATGAAGAATTTAGGAAAACTCGTTCTGTGTAACCCTTTAGACCGTGAGACCACAGAGAGCTATACACTGATAGTGAGTGTGTCTGATCGAGGAACACCTCCACTGAACTCCTCTGCTGTTGTTATGGTGACTGTGACAGACTGTAATGACAATGCCCCTGTCTTTTCCAGCACAGAGTACCATGCATATGTGAGCGAAAACAGCCAAATAGGTACCAGGCTGGTCCAGGTCAGTGCTCAAGATCCTGACCTAGGAATCAACGGCCTATTGCGATATGACATTATCTCTGGGAACAGCAAAGGTCACCTCAAACTCGACCCTAACTCTGGTCTTTTGGTTGTCAACCACTCCCTTGACTATGAGGAAGACTCGAAATACAGCATCACTATCAGAGCATCTGATGGCGGTGAATCATCTGAAGAACATAAAGTTGCTTTTACAGTTGTCTTCATCACAGTGCTGGATGAAAATGACAACACTCCGTACTTCACGTTTCCCAGCATAAACTGTTCGGTGTTGGAAAACCTCCCGGCATTTACCCACGCCTGTTCGGTCCATGCTGTTGACAATGACTTAGGCCACTACGGCCAGGTCACCTACTCAATTCTATCCTCCTGCTTCATGGACTATGGCAGTGGCAGCCCTGAGAGGAAGGAGGCCTTTGCCATTGACCCCCTCACAGGGGACATTCACACCAGACAGACCTTTGATTTCGAACGCGAGAGTGAGTACTGCTTTGTAGTGGAGGCCAGGGACAAAGATGACAAAGCAGCTACAGTGAGAGTCCAGGTGACCATCAAGGGAGTGGATGAGTTCAGTCCCATCTTCACCCAGAAGCAGTACCACTTCCTCCTTCCAGAAAACGTCGAGCCTGGAGAGACGGTCGGTTATGTGATGGCAATGGACCATGATGGAGGGGTGGATGGGATGGTGGAGTACTCACTAGTGAGCTCATCATCATTTTTCTCAATAAACAAAACAATTGGTGCTCTCTTTGTGTCAGGTCCTGTATTTCGCAGAAGAGGTCATGCCAGTGAGGACATGGTGCAGCTGGTTGTGTCGGCAAGTAGTCCCAGATTGGGTTCCAGGTCTACCACCTGCCTGGTTTTCGTCAATATCTCCAGCTCAGCAGAAGCATTCACCGGGGTTCCCCTTGATGTGCACATGCTCAGTCTTAGCATCTCACTAATTATGTTCCTCCTTATCCTCATCATTTTCGTGGGCATGGTTCTCAGGTACAAGATTAAAGAGGCTGCAATCAAAAAGGCTGCTGCCATTGCCGCAAACTTGAACCATGGCACAGGTTCGTTCGGTAGATCCAACAGCCAAACGCAAAGTGCCATCTCTTTGCACGAGATGAAACGGCCCAGCATCTTGGTGACCAATAGGGACATATCAAAGCCATACAATCAGTCAGACTCGAGCGGCCGTGGATCAGCAGAAGGTGAGACAGCTGAGGACCAGGAGATCAAGTGGATTAATCAATCCCCCTGCCGTAAAAGAGATGAATCTGTGAAGGGCAACCAGACCACAGAGATCCCAGACTCTGCCTTACCTGGAGATACTATCTCCTGCCACTCTATCGATGTAGGGCCGGAGCATATTTTATCAGTCAATAAATGTTTAGTCTCAGGGATGGCCAGTACAGAAAGCCTCCACCACTTCAAAGAGGAGGGAGGAGGTGAAGGGCTACTTCCTGCAATACTCAGGGTGAGAGATTTGGAGGAGAGCATGGGGACAAAAGGGTACGCTCCCCTCTCTGAAGCCCATGGCTCAGCAGATTCTCTCTCCTCACTGTTGTGTCTAGACGAGCAGCTGCAGGGCAGCTACAGCTGGGACTTCCTGTTAGACTGGGAGCCACGCTTCCAGACTCTGGCGTCCGTCTTCACCGATATCGGGATGCTCCCTGACGAGGAGCTCCAAGGCGGCCGTGAGGACTTAGCAGCAGAGTCTAGCTGTCTCATGTACCCACCGCCTCTAATAACAGGAGTGGCTCAGCCTGGCATCAGGACTGTACCTCCACGAAAGCTGGGGCGTGTGCCAAGCCTGAGCAAGAAGCCCTCTTACCGCAAATATGCGTATTCCCCCTTAGCCAGGAACACAGGACTTACCCCTTCAGCCATGACACCAACTTTCTCCCCATCACTGTCTTCTCTCACCATGAGGACCCCCAGTGCCTCACCAGTTATCTCTGAGACTGGGGTAGGGGGCATCAGACTTGACTCAGGGCCCCTTACTGCAAGCCTGTTGGAGGCAGAAATACAGGTGTAGACATGAAGTTTATCTGCGACACTCAATTCCATCTTCCATTCACTATCTGAAGGTATTTCCCCCATTATTTTTATGGGACTTTAAGGGACTTTAACTGAACAGTTTGGTTTTAATTTAGGTTTATTAACAACAATTTTTTAAAAAACATGTAAAATTCATCAGTTTTTAGGGGTAAAACAATAAAGTCCTGGTCTTATTTCCATCATTGTCCCAGTTTTCAATTGTTTTAGATTCATGGGTCTAGACTCAAGGGGGCAATACCGGGCAGAATTGTCATATGAAGGTAATATAGTCATTTAATTACTTAGATTGAGGCTGATTTCATAACTTTGTTCTTTAATAAAACTGATATATGGAAAAGGCCAAACTCAGCCTTGCATTATATTTTTATAATGCAGCTCTTTGAATAAGAGCAGATGTTTGAGTCAGCAATTAATTATTGAATGTTTTATTGTAAACATGTCTACATATGCAGAAAATGAAACACTTTGTTATTGCAGTTGGTTGCAGCTTCTAAATGGAAACTTTTTCAAGGTTGGTTTAACTTTAATAACCAAAGAAAGGCAACATTGTTCTGTGGTTAAGTCCATCTTCCTGGAATAACAAAAACCAGCGTTTTGAAATCGGGCCCTTTTTTTGCCCCCCCTCTTCTTTAATATATTCTGCCAATAAAATGCCAGTAAAATCCCATGACGAACAGAATTTATTTCATTCCTTTAATCTAGGACAGTTCTTAATTTTAGTATTATATTGTTTGGCTCGAAAAGAGTCGAGGCTAATGCAGACATCATCCAAAAATAAAAATAAATAAATATGGGGGATTCTTAGCTGACACTAATTTTGTATGGATTCAAGACATGGGATTCTTCAGTATTGTACTACTGTCACTGGTCATCATGATTGCAGATTTTCATAAACCCGTTCCAGGTTCTCACTGTTTTATTTTTTCTCATGGATAGAAATGGTCTGTTCCTTCATGATTGTTTATGTGTGTGCTGACTTTAGACTATGGACACCCTGTTAACAAAAAGCACTTTATGTACAATTTCCAGGGAACTGTATGAGTTTTAATTTTAATAAATTTGCAATAAAGAAATTTGTTTCGTATTCTGTATTTTAAATATTTTTAATAAGGTATATTTATTAGCTTATACATTGTTGTGTGTAATGTCATATTCAAAAACAGGATATCTTATTTTATAGGGAATAAATAAAAATAAAGAGTATTTTTATGACAATAATAAGACAAGGAAAATTGTATAAAAAGTTTTTCCTGCTACACTTTCAATGGAATATCACAAGTGCCCCTTTAAAATTCAGGATGGAATGGTATTTTGTTTTTTTCCTGAATAAATTTTTCACATTTACCATTGCTTAACGGTGCCAGCTTGAATCTAAGAAACACTTTCCCTGAATTTTACACTGCTTGGTTTGGCTTTAGAGAAATCCCAATGCGGATGAGCTGTCTCCACAGATTGGTTACAGTAATGGAATCAATTTATCAAGTCTTCAATGTTGCCACAATGCAACGCCACATCTAAAAATCTTGTCAGGTTTAAACCCCACAGATGATTGCAAATCTCTGCCTCTGAATCGCTGACCATGCCTTATATGTGTTCAGTGATTCCAATATGAAATGTGAAAGGATTAACTGAAACAAAATGGTAATTCAGTGTGGTTGTCAGGCTACCGGTGATCATCAGCAGCAACCTAATCCTTGTCTGCTTACTGATGGACCATAAAATAACTCATTACCCAGCATCATTGCATGTTTCCTTCTCTATTATTTGCTGTAGGAAGAGGCTTTGGAGACTGCACATCCTTCTGCTGCCTTGAACAGTGACCTGAAGATCTAAGAATTTTTGCTTCTCCAAGAAAAGTAGAGAAATACAAAGTGATTCAACGTGGCTCCACTTGGTCTGCTGTTAATCCAAATGTGCTGCCCTCAGGGAACATATGAGCTGTGGAAGCTGAGGAGCTAAAGTCTTTATCAGATAGTTTCATGAAAGATAATAAACAGTCAGGCCCTGAACCATACCAGCCAAGTGTGCCCTGCATGTAGTCACTGATAGGTGCGTAATTATTTATTGACTCAGTTCAGTCTCTCCTCTGCACCTCGGTGGGTTTTGAAAAGCTCCGCACTCCTCTGTGTTTGTGATTTCAGCAGGTCCTTGGCCTTGGGATCATGGTGTTGGAAGAGATCTCTTGCCATATCAGGTGATCTGACCAAACAAGCTTCTGTGTCTCAGTGCATAGCTCCACAGTCCCCACAAATCATGTCGAGAGCTGCTCCGTGGATCTTTATCAAATACTACCTGTCACTCAGTCAGGCAACTAAATTTGCAGAGAGAGTTCAGGGGGTCTCAGGTACAATAAGATTTGTACAATAAGGTTTTTGAATTGGCAGAAACAATTATGTTCAATACATGCTAGAGAATTCACTCTTTTATAAGGCTGACAACTGAAATCCTCAGCATGTCACCAGGCAGTGCCAGGCTTGCTGAGTGACAATTGATTAAACACAAATTAATTAAGTTAATGTAACATGTAAACACAATAGCAAAAATGAGGGGATTTGATTTTACCCCAAACAATCAATAGTAACTGACGTACCAGTACTTACCTCCAGAACAAGAAAAGATAATCATCTGATAGTTACGTCTGATAGTCACTTGGAAGAGGAGGCATAGTGACAAATAAAACACAGCTGTGCTCTCATCCTGGCTTGGATTTCATATTTATCTCAATTTGCATTCTACTGAGATATGTACTGGCCTCTAAACAAGTTCTACATTGTGGTTTCTGGCTTGTATCGCAGGGGACTTCAGGCTATATGATGCACTGGAGGAATTTAGCTTACATTCACTTGGAGAAAAAGTTGTGGAGTGGGAAGGTGCAGTCAGGGTGACAGTTGATTTTATAATAAATCATTGATGGATTGCTTAATTTTCCACTTGGCTAAAAATATAATGTGATGTGTCCTCAACTAGAAGACAATCTACAAAATGTTAGTTGACATATTTTTGTGTTTAATGTGTGTTACCTCACACATATATTTGTGTTTAGCTGAACTAGCAGTCAACTCATTCCATTGTAAGCAAGTAGCTTTCTGTCTTCACAGGGTAGGCTATTTTAGTTTTTATATATCTCTCTTTTTTATGTTTTAGAAACTACACGTATGTTCAGTTAAGCTGCAAAAGTTGTTTACAATAATCACTTTGCCCCCAGTCAAAGTCTCAACTTCCTCCTGAGCAGTTGACTTCACTGAAGTAAAACATCCAAACATCACAGTGAAGTAGAGCTGGATGTCGAACCTCAGTAAATTTCTGGTAAAAACCATAGCAAAGTATTGAATAAGGACTGAAAGCTGACATCACTATCTGGTAATATTTATACTTTACTTATTCTTTGATTAGACAGTTCCTGATTTCAGTCAAAATCTTCCCAATTTGTGTGTAAACGAAAGCTGACATGTATGATCAGATTCATAACAATGTTTACTTGTTCTTTGATCAGACACTTCCTGGTTTCCATCAAAATCTTTCCAATTTTTGAATATTTCATGTAGACAAACTCCTTGTATAGCCGAGTGTACTTAAACAGCACTTAACATTTCAGAATTTCTTGTTTCTTTTGTTAAATGAAAACAGGCTTGAGCAGCTCTGAGGCTACACACTAACATAGCAGTGCTTTCAGCTAAATGCTAATGTCAGCTTGCTAACATGCTTACGATGATAATGCTAAAATTTTTTGCAGGTATAAAGTTTACCTTTAGTATTTTAGTGTGCTAATGAAGGCTGTGTTCAAACATTAATGAGCTCATTCATGATTTATTTATAAAATGATCAACACAGTTACAGGCTGCTTCTTATCAGTGTAGAATAGGTGGTTGCAGGAAAATTATATCTGCACTGATGAAGCTTTCGCTGAATGTTAAGAAGATAAGTTTTTAGTTTAGAGGAGAGCTAGAATATGTTTATGGTATAACAGCAGGATTTTGGCAAAAACATAAATCATCATCTTCAGTATCATAAATCACCACTGGGCCCTTTGACTCCAGACAATCAACACATGTGCAGAGTCTAGATAGTTTTCCATAAACCTTTAAGTTCATTTACGCTGTGTTGCTGAAAGATTATGTAAACATTGTCACACAGAGAGCATGCTTCATGCTTCATTTGTGAGCTGGAAACAATCCAAAATGTTTTCTGTTTTTTCTCTTCCACCTTTTTTTCCCACCCCCCCAAAAAAAGGGGACACACTTGACAGCAGAAGAAAGAAAAGCTAACCATTTTAGCATTTAGCCAATTTTAGCATTTTATTATTATAGAGCCATTTTTGCCACAGACATTTAGTATGTTAAAGAGATAACAATGCAGTTTTCATAAAGAATGAATCGCAGAACGGGAACAAGTAAACTGTGCTCAGTGACCAGCTTACCTCTGGTTTTATCAGAACCATGTGCAACATCCTTTCTATGCTTTTCAGATGTTTGACAAGTGTGTGGGACGATATATGCCAGAGTGCGTTGCTGTGCCTGCTCCTGATGGAAATTAATACAGACGTGATGTGGGATAGCTGAGCAGAGCTGGGAACAAGAGTTTGAAGTGGGGATGGTAACGTGCAGTGTGTAGAAACAGGCTTGTTACTTGGTATATTTTTTCCAGACCCTTATCAAGGCGTGTTTTTTTTTGTTTTTTTTCATGATAACATGGAGCAGCTTACATGCATTTTTTGGAAAACACCCATATCTCTTAAACCTATTAAATCCAGTTCATGACTATAGTGAAGTCAAATAAACAACATCCAGTGATGGAAAGTAATTTAATAATTTACTCAAGTACAATTTTAAGATGCTGAGTGTTTCCATTTAATGTGACTTTATACTTTTACTCCACTACAGTTCAATGGGAAATACAGCCATTTTTACAGGTATTTGACAGCTACTAGTTACTTTGCCGTTTAATATTTTAGGAGCAAACTATTCAACAGTATATAAAACAATTAATCTTAGATCAACTGTGACTTACAACAATTTTTAAATGCTATTTATGCGCACATTAATGCATTAGTGATAAGAATCCAATGATATTATTATTTGAGAGGGGATATTCAGCTTAATATGTACTTTTTTAATAGCAGGCAGAGACACTAAAATACGATTTTAGAATGAAACAGCTCAGAATTGCTCAGATGAAATCCTAAATATATTCTTTGACAGTCCTTCAGGGAAGAAGATGACTCCAAAGAAAGTATAAAAATGTACAAAAACTTATAAAAACACTCCAAATGCAAATTTAGCTATGCTGTGGAGATGGTAATGTCGGCCTGTTGATCAGTCCACGGCTTTGGTCTAGACTGAAATATGTCAACAACTATCAGATGGATTGCCATGAAATTAGGTACAGACATGTATTGTGCCCAAAGGATGAATCCTAATGACTTTCGTAATCCTATAACGTTTCCACTAGCGCCACCATGAGGTTGGCATTTGTGGTTATGAGTGAAAAGTCAAAATAACCAGTGGATGGATTGTTTTTAGTCATATTTTGTTCAATATTTTTGGTGTAGGAAACAGAGGACTTTCCCACAATCCTCAGCTGTACTTTATATTTAGCACTAAATAGCAAATGTTAGCATGCTAACAGATGTTGAACATGCTCAACATTATACCTGCTTAACATCAGCGTGTTAACATGTGTTCTGATGCTGACATCAGCACCCAAAACAGCACAGTACGTGTAGTCCATAACATAAACAAAGGTAGTTGCATGTGACAAACAAACAGCAAAAGATGTGTGTGTCAAGTGGGTCACCGTTGGGATCCATTGTAACTGTTTTCAATTCAAGCTGACAACAAACTTTTCAGAGCCACCTTTCAAATCTACAGGTGGTTTAATACTTAAATAACAGGTTTTCAGTTGAGTTTTCCTCACAGTATAGACCTTAGCTGGCAGCCCAATAAGTGAGACAAGACTCCCTGTTCCCATTCCCACACACACACACACACACACATACACACACACACACACACACACACACACACACAGTCAGGCCTGGAGCCCCTTGAATGAAACCAGTGGGGAGAGGGAAAGGGAGCTTTGTTGGTGGAGGGCAGGAGAAGGAGGGTCAAACAGGCTTTGGATGTAGGAAGGAGCCTCAAGCATCACATTTGGGTCCAATCAAATCAGTGATGTTTTTTGGCCACAATATATAAAACAGATGGAGGAGTACGATTCTTTTGTATAAACGCTGTTCGGATTGAAGAAGTAGCTTTCTTTTTCTTTTGAAGGCGATTGATCTTTGCTTAGCAGCTTTCCTTTTTGTTTTCTGAATTGTCGTCTATTCTTTTTCTCCGTGTTTCAGACTGAAGCATTTAAAGTTCGTTCTTATGTGTTCAAGGTGTTGTTTTGTAGTTTTCACTCTGTCTTTGTCTGTGGTACTGATTATTTTCATGTTGTGACTGTTGCTTGTGTGGCCTTCTGTTAACATTAATAATACTTCAACCTTTGACCTGCCTGTAATGTGAGGCCTAATAGATTTAACCACAGACTTGAGTGTGAATGTCACCTTAAAAGAGTGTCTCTGGACATACAAAGTTGTCTCACACCCTCAAATGACCTCTAACCTCTCAGGAAAGCAGCAGGGGATGAAGTGTGTTCAGGGGGGTTGGGGGCTGTTTTAGCCACAAGGTGAAAACACGGGGGCAGGTGCTCCCTACAAGGGGCCTCTGCTCCCAGAATAAGGGGCCTGGTTCTGCTATGATGGATGCGTCTGGATGAGATGCCAGGCCCCTTTGGGGCAGAGTCCACAGCAGGGGAGGCACCATCTGGGACCAGAATGTCAAGGCTGGCCCGAGGGTGGAGATTTATGCCCCAACCTCAGGTTCAAACGACTGTGTCTGACACAGCATAGACGAGGTGGCAATGACAGGTTTCCTCCCTTCTAGTCCAAAAAGAGTCCATCCATTTTTGTCTGTGGGGACATCAGAAGGATGAAAGGGATCAAACAACTTTAGGGTCAAGTTTTTCCAACCTAAACATCTTCCTTTTTTCACTAGGTGTCACTCAATGTGTATCATGTAGATCTCTCTAGTGGAGCCAGCTTTGAGTCTTTGTGTTTGCTCTACTGAACAAAGGGGAGCTGCTGTTGTGTACAGTTCCAAAATGTGCAAAAATAAAGAGATTTTTTACGTCCAACTTCAGCAGCATGCATAAATTAAGGACAGACAGACTGAAACAAACAGACCAAAACTTTTTTCTCCTAGTTTCCTCAGCCCCCTGAAGAGTTTTTTCCAAACCAATCTACCATCCTCTACACACACTTCCATACACAACCCAGCCACAACGACCATGTGGAATAAACATAGATGATGTGTAGTATGAGTTCATCCACTGACCAGTGAAATCTCCATGGGTTACCTCAGAGTAACAAGAATCAGAGGCCCTGGCAGTTTTTTTGTGGGACCTACAGTGCCTCGGCTGCACAGGGAGGTTGGACGGGGAGAGGTATTAAACAATTAGGGCCGTAGACACAGATGTTGGAGACAGAAGGAAAAGTGTATGTGTTTGAGTGTGTGTGTGTGTGTGTGTGTGTGTGTGTGTGTTGGGGGTTCCCAGGCCGATGAAAGTGGTTGTGCAGGACTACGCACAGTGTCCCATGTGGAGCTCATTTTATCCCTTCACATAGGAAATAATCTGCAGTGTAGAGGCATAGAGCATGTGTGCATTTATACTATTTAGTTTACTGGAATATAAAAGGAATGTGGCTGTGTCTGTGTTTCTTAATGTACCTATAAACAGTGCAAATACATAAAAGAGGCGGATATACTGTAGCTGTTATATACAAAGAAAATGAGTATAGAAACTGGCAGTGTAAAACCGACAGCCAAACAAATAAACAGGAAAAGTTGATATATATACAGGCTCCATATACAAGAGTAACAGAGTGCCTGGCATTCTACAAAGATATTATGGAGGATGAATTTCAGCTTTACAAAGTGAGAATCCACTGACAAACACTGATTTTACAAAACAATATTTCCCCATGCCATATATCTTGTTGTTGTTTGTTTTTTTTAAATCCAACCTTTTGTTAGATTTTGTCAGTCACCATTTGAAAGCTTTTTGTGAATTAATTGTGGGCTACATGAGTTTCCTAAGATGTTTCATGTTAAATTGTCAATATATTTTATGTAATATTATCTATTAAAGCCACACTTCAATAGACATTATTGATAGGCAGTGTTTTTTATGTTTTTCATTTCATCACTGTGAACCTCAAATGAGCTAAAGCCTTAGCATAATTTAGCATAGATAGTCTGGAAGCTAGTTGAAACAGCTAGCCTTGGCTCTCTCCATGCACCAACACCTCCAAAGTTTACAGATTAACCAAATGTGTGTAATTTGTTTAATCTGTATGTCAGTGGAAGGCTGTTGTAAAATCTACGGACCTACCACACCTGGCTATTGTTAGCGAATAAATTACAGTCCCTAAATATCCCTATATTTTTTTACTGTTTGTGTATATAGATTAAGCAAAAACCTCTCCACCCCTCCAAGATATAGAGATTGGCTTTTTAATGCCATGAACCAAACAGTTTATTAAAATAAAAGATCTCGATTTGCATTCAGGAATGCCCATATGAAATATATGTACATATGAAGTAAAATCACATATGAAGCCTTATTAAAGCATATTTAAAAATTAGATATTAAACCTGTTAGAAAATAAAAATATGTCATATATTGACATATATATCTAGCTAACAGAAATATGTATTTTAGTATGTCTGTTTATATTATAGACATATGGTACATAGATATACATGTATATCCATCCCAAAGCCTGTGAGTATATGCACATATTATATATGTAAATATAAAAGATAGACATGTATGTTTAAATGTAAAAAGAAATTATGAAGAAAATAATGTACAAACATTTTAATTAGCATGTTGTTTTAATAAAGTTGTATTATGAGTATTTCATATATATCATAAACGTATGTCTTTTTATGTCCTTTTTATGCCACAGTATACTGAGGCATAAAAAGGTTCGATTTCACCCCTGCTTCACTGAACCCTTAGTCAGCCAAAAGCCCTCTTCAGCTATCAGCTTCCCTAGGATTAACTCTTGTGTCAATAAATAACTTAACCTCCACCGCATCTGGTATATCTCTGAATTTGGGTCAAAAAAACTATATTATCAAAACCATAACAGTAAGGCATAAAAGTCATACTCAGAGTATAGTAAGGCTTAAAAAAGTCATAGTATAGTAAGGCATGAAAATGTCAAAAAAACATCATAGTATAGTAAGGCATCAAAAAGTCAAAAAAATACATTGTAAAGTATGGCATAAAAATGTCAAAAAACATCATAGTACAGTTTGTCGTAAAAATGTCAAAAAAATGTCATATTATAATATGGCATAAAAATGTTGAAAAGGGTCATATAATAGTAAGGCATGAAGTGTTATAGTATATTAAAGCATAAACCATCATATTAAAGAAAGGCATAAAAACCTCAAAAAAGTCATAGTATAGTATGTAGTAAAAATGTCAAATAAATGTCGTATTATAATATGGCATAAAAATGTTGAAAAAGGTCATATAATAGTAAGGCATGAAGTGTTATAGTATATTAAGGCATAACCCGTCATACTATACTAAGACATAAAAACTTCAAAAAAAATCATAGTATAGTGTGTCGAAAAAATCTAAAAAAAATGTCATATTATAATATGGCATAAAAATGTTGAGAAAGGTCATATTATAGTAAGGCATGAAGTGTTATAGTACTTAAAGGCATAAACTGTCATAATTTTCTAAGACATAAAAATTTCAAAAAACGTCATAGTATAGTATGTCGTAAAATTGTGAAAATATGTCATATTATAATATGGCATAAAAATGTTAAGAAAGGTCATATTATAGTTAGGCATAAAGTGACATAGTATATTAAGGCATAAACCGCCATAATATTCTATGACATAAAAACTTCAAAAAATGTATAAAATTGTAAAAAAAAATGTCATATTATAATATGGCATGAAAATGTCAAAAAAGGTAATATTATTGTAAGGCATGAAGTATTATAGTATATTAAGGCATAACCAGTCATATTGTAGTAAGGCATAAAAACTTCAAAATACGTCATAGTATAGCGTGTCGTAAAAATGTCAAAAAAATGTCATGTTATAATATGGCATAAAATGTCGAGAAAGGTCATATTATAGTAAGGCATAAAGTGTCATAGTATATTAAGGCATAAACCGTCACCTTATAGTTAAGCATAAAAACTTCAAAAAAATCATAGTATAGCATGTCGTAAAAATGTCAAAAAAAAACGTCATGTTATAATATGGCATAAAATGTCGAGAAAGGTCATATTATAATAAGGCATGAAGTGTTATAGCATATTAAGGCATAAACCGTCATATTATTCAAAAACATAAAAGCTTCAAAAAACGTCATAGTATAGTGTGTCGTAAAAATGTCAAAAAAATGTCATATTAGAATATGGCATAAAAATGTCGAAAAAGGTCATATTATAGTAAGGCATAATTTGTCATAGTATATTAAGGCATAAACCGTCATATTATTCAAAGACAAAAAATTCAAAAAAATGTCATAGTATAGCATGTCGTAAAATTGTGAAAATATGTCATATTATAATATGGCATAAAAATGTCAAAAAAGGTCATATTACAGTAAGGCATAAGTTGTCATAGTATATTAAGGCATAAACCGTCATCTTATAGTTAAGCATAAAAACTTCAAAAAAATCATAGTATAGTGTGTCGTAAAAATGTCAAAAAAAACGTCATGTTATAATATGGCATAAAATGTCGAGAAAGGTCATATTATAGTAAGGCATGAAGTGTTATAGCATATTAAGGCATAAACCGTCAAATTATTAAAAAACATAAAAGCTTCAAAAAACGTCATAGTATAGTGTTTCGTAAAAATGTCAAAAAAATGTCATGTTATGATATGGCATAAAAATGTCAAAAAAGGTCACATTATAGTAAGGCATAAAGTGACATAGTATATTAAGGCATAAACCGTCACATTAAAGTAATGCATAAAAAATTCAAAAAAATGTCATAGTATAGTATGTCTTAAAAATTGTGAAAATATGTCATGTTATAATATGGCATAAAAATGTCAAAAAAGGTCATATTACAGTAAGGCATAAGTTGTCATAGTATATTAAGGCGTAAACCGTCATATTATGCAAAGACGAAAAATTCAAAAAAAATGTCATAGTATAGCATGTCGTAAAAATGTGAAAAAAATGTCATATTATAATATGGCATAAAAATGTTGAGAAAGGTCATATTATAGTAAGGCATGAAGTGTTATAGCATATTAAGGCATAAACCGTCATATTATACTAAGACATAAAAACTTCAAAAAAACGTCATAGTATAGTGTGTCGTAAAAATGTCAAAAAAATGTCATATTAGAATATGGCATAAAAATGTCGAAAAAGGTCATATTATATTAAGGCATAAGTTGTCATAGTATATTAAGGCATAAACCATCATATTATTCAAGGACAAAAAATTCAAAAAAATGTCCTAGTATAGCATGTCGTAAAATTGTTAAAATATGTCATATTATAATATGGCATAAAAATGTAAAAAAAGGTCATATTATAGTAAGGCATGAAGTGTTATAGTATATTAAGGCATAAACCGTCATAATATTCTAAGACATAAAAACTTCAATAAAAAATCATAGTATACTATGTCGTAAAAATGTCAAAAGAATGTCATAGTATAATATGGCATAAAAATCTCAATGAAGGAGTGCATTGAGTAGCGCAGTGGTTCGAGCAGGTACCTCATATGTAGAGGCTGCAGTCGTCCCCGGTTCGAATCCCGCATTAGATGGCCTTTTACTGCCTGTCATTGCCCCTCTCTCTGCCTCCCCATTTCCTGTCACTCTCTACTGTACTATCAAATAAAGGCATAAAAAGCCCAAAAGTATACTTAAAAAAAAAAAAATGTTGAAAAAGGTCATATTATATGAAGGCATGAAGTGTTATAGTATGTATTAAGGCGTAAAAACGTCAAAAAAAAAAACATAGTATAGTATGTCGTAAAAATGTCAAAAAAATGTCATGTTGTAATAAGGCATAAAAATGTCAAAAAAGGTCATATCATAGTAAGGCATGAAGTGTTATAGCATATTAAAACATAAACCATCATATTATTCAAAGACAAAAAATTCAAAAAAATGTCATAGTATAGCATGTCGTAAAATTGTGAAAAAATGTCATGTTATAATATGGCATAAAAATGTCAAAAAATGTCATATTATAGTAAGGCATGAAGTGTTATAGCATATTAAGGCATAAACCGTCATATTATTCAAAGACATAAAAAATTAAAAAAAATGTCATAGTATAGTATGTCGTAAAAATGTCCAAAAAATGTCATGTTATAATATGGCATAAAAATGTCAAGAAAGGTCATATTATAGTAAGGCATAAGTTGTCATAGTATATTAAAGCATAAACCGTCATATTATTCAAAGACAAAAAATTCAAAAAAATATCATAGTAAAGCATGTCGTAAAATTGTGAAAAAATGTCATGTTATAATATGGCATAAAAATGTCAAAAAATGTCATATTATAGTAAGGCATGAAGTGTTATAGCATATTAAGGCATAAACCGTCATAATATTCTAAGACATAAAAACTTCAATAAAAAATCATAGTATACTATGTCGTAAAAATGTCAAAAGAATGTCATAGTATAATATGGCATAAAAATCTCAAACAAGGAGTCCATTGAGTAGCGCAGTGGTTTGAGCAGGTACCTCATATGTAGCGGCTACATTCCTCGCTGCAGTCGTCCCCGGTTCGAATCCCGTATTAGACGGCCTTTTACTGCCTGTCATTGCCCCTCTCTCTGCCTCCCCATTTCCTGTCTAACTTCAAAATACGTCATAGTATAGTGTGTCGTAAAAATGTCAAAATATGTCATATTATAATATGGCATAAAAATGTCAAAAAAGGTCTTATTATAGTAAGGCATGAAGTGTTATAGTATATTAAGGCATAACCAGTCATATTGTAGTAAGGCATAAAAACTTCAAAATACGTCATAGTATAGTGTGTCATAAAAATGTCAAAATATGTCATATTATAATATGGCATAAAAATGTCAAAGAAGGTCATATCATAGTAAGGCATGAAGTGTTATAGCATATTAAAGCATAAACCATCATATTATTCAAAGACAAAAAATTCAAAAAAATGTCATAGAATTGTGAAAATATGTCATATTATAATATGGCATAAAAATGTCAAAAAAGGTCATATTATAGTAAGGCATGAAGTGTTATAGCACATTAAAGAATAAACCGTCATATCATAGTAAAGCATAAAAACTTCAAAAAACGTCATAGTATAGTGTGTCGTAAAATTGTGAAAAAATGTCATGTTATAATATGGCATAAAAATGTCAAAAAAGGTCATATTATAGTAAGGCATGAAGTGTTATAGCATATTAAGGCATAAACCGTCATTTTATTCAAAGACATAAAAAATTCAAAAAAATGTCATAGTATAGCATGTCGTAAAAATGTGAAAATATGTCATGTTATAATATGGCATAAAAATGTCAAAAAAGGTCATATTATAGTAAGGCATGAAGTGTTATAGTATATTAAGGCATAAACCGTCATAATATTCTAAGACATAAAAACTTCAATAAAAAATCATAGTATACTATGTCGTAAAAATGTCAAAAGAATGTCATAGTATAATATGGCATAAAAATCTCAAACAAGGAGTCCATTGAGTAGCGCAGTGGTTTGAGCAGGTACCTCATATGTAGCGGCTACATTCCTCGCTGCAGTCGTCCCCGGTTCGAATCCCGCATTAGACGGCCTTTTACTGCCTGTCATTGCCCCTCTCTCTGCCTCCCCATTTCCTGTCTAACTTCAAAATACGTCATAGTATAGTGTGTCGTAAAAATGTCAAAATATGTCATATTATAATATGGCATAAAAATGTCAAAAAAGGTCTTATTATAGTAAGGCATGAAGTGTTATAGTATATTAAGGCATAACCAGTCATATTGTAGTAAGGCATAAAAACTTCAAAATACGTCATAGTATAGTGTGTCGTAAAAATGTCAAAAAAATGTCATGTTATAATATGGCATAAAAATGTTGAGAAAGGTCATATTATAGTAAGGCATGAAGTGTTATAGCATATTAAAGCATAAACCGTCATATTATTCAAAGACAAAAAATTCAAAAAAATGTCATAGTATAGCATGTCGTAAAATTGTGAAAATATGTCATATTATAATATGGCATAAAAATGTCAAAAAAGGTAATATTATAGTAAGGCATGAAGTGTTATAGCATATTAAAGAATAAACCGTCATATCATAGTAAAGCATAAAAACTTCAAAAAACGTCATAGTATAGTGTGACGTAAAAATGTCAAAAAAATGTCATGTTATAATATGGCATAAAAATGTCGAGAAAGGTCATATTATAGTAAGGCATAAGTTGTCATAGTATATTAAAGCATAAACCGTCATATTATTCAAAGACAAAAAATTCAAAAAAATGTCATAGTATAGCATGTCATAAAATTGTGAAAAAATGTCATGTTATAATATGGCATAAAAATGTCAAAAAATGTCATATTATAGTAAGGCATGAAGTGTTATAGCATATTAAGGCATAAACCGTCATAATATTCTAAGACATAAAAACTTCAATAAAAAATCATAGTATACTATGTCGTAAAAATGTCAAAAGAATGTCATAGTATAATATGGCATAAAAATCTCAAAAAAGGGTGCATTGAGTAGCGCAGTGGTTCGAGCAGGTACCTCATATGTAGAAGCTGCAGTCGTCCCCGGTTCGAATCCCGCATTAGACGGCCTTTTACTGCCTGTCATTGCCCCTCTCTCTTCCTCCCCATTTCCTGTCTCTCTCTACTGTACTATCAAATAAAGGCATAAAAAGCCCAAAAATATACTTAAAAAAAAAAAATGTTGAAAAAGGTCATATTATATGAAGGCATGAAGTGTTATAGTATGTATTAAGGCGTAAAAACGTCAAAAAAAAAAACATAGTATAGTATGTCGTAAAAATGTCAAAAAAATGTCATGTTGTAATAAGGCATAAAAATGTCAAAAAAGGTCATATTATAGAAAGGCATGAAGTGTTATAGTACTTAAAGGCATAAACTGTCATAATTTTCTAAGACATAAAAACTTCAAAAAACGTCATAGTATAGTGTGTCGTAAAAATGTCAAAAAAATGTCATGTTAGAATATGGCATAAAAATGTCAAGAAAGGTCATATTATAGTAAGGCATAAGTTGTCATAGTATATTAAAGCATAAACCGTCATATTATTCAAAGACAAAAAATTCAAAAAAACGTCATAGTATAGTGTGTCGTAAAAATGTCAAAAAAATGTCATGTTATAATATGGCATAAAAATGTCAAGAAAGGTCATATTATAGTAAGGCATAAGTTGTCATAGTATATTAAGGCATAAACTGTCATAATATTCTAAGACATAAAAACTTCAATAAAAAATCATAGTATACTATGTCGTAAAAATGTCAAAAGAATGTCATAGTATAATATGGCATAAAAATCTCAAACAGCATTGAGTAGCACAGTGGTTTGAGCAGGTACCTCATATGTAGCGGCTACATTCCTCGCTGCAGTCGTCCCCGGTTCGAATCCCGCATTAGATGGCCTTTTACTGCCTGTCACTGCCCCTCTCTCTGCCTCCCCATTTCCTGTCTAATTTCAAAATACGTCATAGTATAGTGTGTCGTAAAAATGTCAAAATATGTCATATTATAATATGGCATAAAAATGTCAAAAAAGGTCTTATTATAGTAAGGCATGAAGTGTTATAGTATATTAAGGCATAAACCGTCATATTGTTGTAAGGCAAAAAACTTCAAAATATGTCATAGTATAGTGTGTCGTAAAATTGTGAAAATATGTCATGTTATAATATGGCATAAAAATGTCAAAAAAGGTCATATTACAGTAAGGCATAAAGTGGCATAGTATATTAAGGCATAAACCATCATATTATTGAAAGGCATAAAAAAATCAAAAAACGTCATAGTATATTAAGGCATGAAGTGTTATAGCATATTAAAGAATAAACTGTCATATCATAGTAAAGCATAAAAACTTCAAAAAACGTCATAGTATAGTGTGTCGTAAAAATGTCAAAAAAATGTCATGTTATAATATGGCATAAAAATGTTGAGAAAGGTCAGATTATAGTAAGGCATGAAGTGTTATAGTATATTAAGGCATAACCAGTCATATTGTAGTAAGGCATAAAAACTTCAAAATACGTCATAGTATAGTGTGTCGTAAAAATGTCAAAATATGTCATATTATAATATCGCATAAAAATGTCAAAGAAGGTCATATCGTAGTAAGGCATGAAGTGTTATAGCATATTAAAGCATAAACCATCATATTATTCAAAGACAACAAATTCAAAAAAATATCATAGTATAGCATGTCGTAAAATTGTGAAAATATCTTGTTATAATATGGCATAAAAATGTCAAAAAAAAGTCATATTATAGTAAGGCATGAAGAGTTATAGCATATTAAAGAATAAACCGTCATATCATAGTAAAGCATAAAAACTTCAAAAAAATATCATAGTATAGCATGTCGTAAAATTGTGAAAAAATGTCATGTTATAATATGGCATAAAAATGTCAAAAAAGGTCATATTATAGTAAGGCATGAAGTGTTATAGTATATTAAGGCATAAACCGTCATAATATTCTAAGACATAAAAACTTCAATAAAAAATCATAGTATACTATGTCGTAAAAATGTCAAAAGAATGTCATAGTATAATATGGCATAAAAATCTCAAAAAAGGAGTGCATTGAGTAGCGCAGTGGTTCGAGCAGGTACCTCATATGTAGAGGCTGCAGTCGTCCCCGGTTCGAATCCCGCATTAGACGGCCTTTTACTGCCTGTCATTGCCCCTCTCTCTGCCTCCCCATTTCCTGTCTCTCTCTACTGTACTATCAAATAAAGGCATAAAAAGCCCAAAAATATACTTAAAAAAAAAAAATGTTGAAAAAGGTCATATTATATGAAGGCATGAAGTGTTATAGTATGTATTAAGGCGTAAAAACGTCAAAAAAAAAAACATAGTATAGTATGTCGTAAAAATGTCAAAAAAATGTCATGTTGTAATAAGGCATAAAAATGTCAAAAAAGGTCATATTATAGAAAGGCATGAAGTGTTATAGTACTTAAAGGCATAAACTGTCATAATTTTCTAAGACATAAAAACTTCAAAAAACGTCATAGTATAGTATGTCGTAAAAATGTCAAAAAAATGTCATATTATAATATGGCATAAAAATGTCGAAAAAGGTCATATTATAGTAAGGCATGAAGTGTTATAGCATATTAAGGCATAAACCGTCATATTATTCAAAGACAAAAAATTCAAAAAAATGTCATAGTATAGCATGTCGTAAAATTGTGAAAAACTGTCATGTTATAATATGGCATAAAAATGTCAAAAAAGGTCATATTATAGTAAGGCATGAAGTGTTATTAAAGAATAAACCGTCATATTATTCAAAGACATAAAAACTTCAAAAAACAGTCATAGTATAGTATGTCGTAAAAATGTCAAAAAAATGTCATGTTATAATATGGCATAAAAATGTCAAAAAAGGTCATATTATAGTAAGGCATGAAGTGTTATAGTATATTAAGGCATAAACCGTCATATTATTCAAAGACAAAAAATTCAAAAAAATGTCATAGTATAGCATGTCGTAAAAATGTGAAAAAATGTCATATTATAATATGGCATAAAAATGTCAAAAAAGGTCATATTATAGTAAGGCATAAAGTGTCATTGTATATTAAGGCATAAACCATCATATTATAGTAAGGCATAAAAACTTTAAAAAACGTCATAGTATAGCATGTCGTAAAAATGTCAAAAAAATGTCATATTATAATATGGCATAAAAATGTCGAGAAAATGTCATATTGTAATAAGGCATGAAGTGTTATAGCATATTAAGGCATAAACCATCATATTATAGTAAGGCATAAAAAATTCAAAAAACGTCATAGTATAGTATGTCGTAAAAATGTGAAAATATGGCATGTTATAATATGGCATAAAAATGTCAAAAAAGGTCATATTATAGTAAGGCATGAAGTGTTATAGTATATTAAGGCATAATCCGTCATACTATACTAACACATAAAAACTTAAAAAAACATCATGGTATAGTGTGTCGTAAAAATGTCAAAAAAATGTCATATTATAATATTGCATTGAATGTCGAAAAAGGTCATATTATAGTAAGGCATGAAGTGTTTTAGTACTTTAAGGCATAAACCATCATATTATAGTAAGGCATAAAAATGTCAAAAAAACGTCATATAATTATATGGCATAAAAATGTCAAAGAATGTCATCATATACTATGGCATAAAAATTAAAAAAAAACATCATAGTATAGTATGGCATAAAAAGGTAAAAAAAAACGTCATAGTATAGTATGGCATAATATTGTCAAAAAACTTCATAGTATAGTATGTTGTAAAAATGTAAAAAAAAAAAAAAGTCATATTATAATATGGCAGAAAAATGTAAAATAAAATGGCATAGTATAGTATGGCATACATATGTCAAAAAATGTCATATTACAATATGGCATATAAATGTCAAAAAACATTATAGTATAGTATGGCATAATATTGTCAAAAAACATTATAGTATAGTATGGCATAATATTGTCAAAAAATGTCATATTATAATATGGCATAAAAATGTCAAAAAAGGCAATATTATATTAAGGCATAATCCGCCATATTATAGTAAGGCATAAAAACGTCAAAAAACATCATATTATGGCATAATATTGTCAAAAAAACATCAGAGTATAGTATGTCATAAATATGTCAAAAAAAGTCATAATATGGCATAAAAATTAAAAAAAAACATCATAGTATAGTCAGGCATAAATTGTTGTAGGATATTAAGGCATAAGGTGTGTCGTAAAATTGTCAAAAAACTTCATAGTATAGTATGCCATAAAAAGGCATAATATTGTAAGGCATAGAAATGTCAAAAAATGTCATAGTATAGTATGACATAAAAATGTCCAAAAAACGTCATGGTATAGTAAGGCATAAGAATGTTGAATAAACATAATTGTTTAATGCAAGCTCAATACAAAACTCTAAAAAATGTCAAAGTACAGTAGGGCATAAACATCGACGCCATCAAAACAGTCTCGGCATCTTGACTCTTACCAAGTTTGTCACTTCCTGCTTACTATTTCAGTTGTAATAGCAGCTTTAAAATCCAGGCATCATGCATGGACTGGATTCGAATAAACGTTATATTTAAGTTTGTATACACTGAATGTGTCATCTGATAGGGCATACGTAATTTCTGGCAGTATGAGGCAGAGCCTGGGCAATGTTTTGGTTGGAACGCTATAAGTCGATATTGTGCCATAGCCATAATTGAACAAGGACTGTCAAGCAAAAATGTATAGAATATTTAATTAACCGCCACAGAGAAAGATAAGCATGGCCATGTTTACTTTCTGGTCATGTGCAAAAAGTGCCCTTGTGGTTGAGTGATGTTTCAGCCCTGTATGACAAATACAACCAGAATTTCAAACAATTAGAGCAGAAGCACTTTGGAAGAGGTCATTTTGTTAGATGTTTTGAGGTCAGAGAAGCCCTCTGCATTACAGGGGGAGCCATCATTTAGTTAATGTGAGGCCAGTTTTTTTAAGTGTGTGCGCAGTGATTTGGGTTTAGGATAACTCTGGGTCTTTTCCTCCTCCTCTCAGCAGGACTCTGCAGGTTTAATATGCACCGCCTCAGGCTTGTTCCATCCACCTCCGCAAACCATTAGACTGAAACACACTCATATACACAAAGTAGTGACGCTACTGTAAGTCAGTGCTAACACGCTCTTCTTTTCTGGGAGTGTATTTAAGAATAATAAAGGGCTTGGTGATTCCCTCTGACTGCATTTGGCTGCTTTCCTCTGTTACCACCATAGGAGAATTCAGCATGTGGGGTTTTTAATGTTTCCCCCTTCATATGAAAACAACAGGAAAACAATGATGACATGTTGGTGGGTCCACTAGACTACCTAAGTTTAATAGTTGGCACTCCTACAAAAGCATTTACTCCTATGGAGGACAAAATGTCTACCTTTGGAAACTGGCTACTATAAACTATAAAATAAAGTTTACAGCCTAGTGAAATAAGATTGCCAGACATTATATACTAGTATGAAAAGATGATGTACAGATGCACAGTTTTTGTAGTAAAATGAATAAATAGATCAAGAAATTTCAGTGGAGTCCTACATGGAGGGCAGCATTTTCAACAAAATATTGCTAAATACACCTTTCATTCGTCGCTACTTTGGTTAGCTGTTTATCTTTGCTGCACACATCTACTGCATATTTGCTTGTGTTGGTTGCCAATGACAAACATAAACAGCTAACTGTGCTGGTGATAAATGGAAGCAGTGTATTTAGCCATATTTGAGCTAAGATATGAGTGTTTGGAACATAATGTCAGACCGACAGCAGAGAAGTGGATTATGCTGCAGCAGGGGTTTGAGAAGTTATATGGACATTTTTCACCATGAAACTGTGCTGCGATTGGAATCCATTGGAACTCTTACGAGGGAAAAGCAAGATATTCATACATTTTAAGCCGACAGGGAGAGAGTGTTTGATACCCAAAGGAAAGATTTTTAGTGAATTTTATTTTGTGTTGTCAGAGTATTCCTTTATAGTTATTAATGCTATTCAGAAACACTTTGGACTCTCCAAACAGAGACCATTTGTATATTCTTTCAAACCAAACTGTCACAAAGGCTGCAGCCTCTCAGATGATAACTATTCCTCAGGAGCATCATTATGTGTAATACTACAAATCGTATCTATGTGTTATAATGTATGTGTGTGTCTGTAGGTGCAATACCATTCACCTGCTTAATGCCAAATTTGAAATTGCGAACTTAAAAGCGAGTAATGGAAGCACATGAATTTTGAAAAAACTCGCAAATGTTTCAAAAAATGTATATGTTCACAAGGTGGTCTTTGAGACTATTCGGCAAAGCAATATTTTGCAAAAGTAAAATGGAAACACTTCTTTCACATTCATTCTTTGCTATTGCTACATAACCAATGTTAGTATTACCAGCTGTTTACTTACCAGTCTAGAAGAAATGTTGTGACCAAACTTAATGCTTGTACTCACCAAGAGCTGTCTCCAGTGGTGGAAAGACACCAAAACATCAATGTTAACTCTTGTCTCTATCACATCTTTTCTTCTACTTAAGTTAGCATGCTAGCCAGCTAGCTCCAGCCGGTTCTAGCCCGTCTCATCAGTTTCCACTAACAACTCACTTTAGCTTTCAATCTGCCCCTGAAGACGTAGCACTGCTCAGAGGGCATATTATAACCTCTTGTAGTATAAACACGACGATGGCTGAAGCTCTCTATCCATCACGACCACTCCAACCATGTTCTGCGGTAGAGAAAACTTAAAAGTAACCCCTTTAAAACAAGAGATCAGTAAACAAAAAAGTTCTATCAAATAAACTGATCAAAATGATCCTGTTTAGTTTAAGCCTTGTTGTTACACTGTTTCTGTTTCAGGGTACTGAAAACTGAAAAAGAAATACATTATATTACGTACATTAGTCCATACAGACAGTGATTTTAATGTGGATTTTGATATAAGCATCATTCCATAATGTGAATGAGAGTGTTATAGGTACTAAATTATGGTTTTCCCCCCATTATAACTTTCTTTTCTGTCATGCATTTATCTTAATCTTGATATCTTGACTTTGATTTATTTATTTGTCTTATTTTCATGTCTTGTGACGTATTTTATTCTCAGGGAATTACAAAAGTGCTGAACAGCATTTCCCGTTTGGCTGTTTGGTTTCCTTATAAATGTTTGGATTTTCTAATATTTGTTTCTCAAGATCAACCAGTAAAACACGGTTCAAATATTTACAACATATATACATTTAAAACACAATAAATATAATTTCAAGAGGTGTTTTCCTTCTGCTCTTATCTAGGTGCCTTACATTCCACAGCACTTTCAAATTCAAATAAAGTGCGTACTCAGCATACTCATGCATGTGTGTAGTTTTTGGCAGGTCAGGGGTATCTGGATAAAATTATGCTAAATTACAATTACTTAAGTTGAATGGAGTTATAGGTCTTATGTGTTATAGAAAAACAAGAACATTTTAAAGTGAGAGAACAAAAAAAAAAAATCACATACCGTACATCTGGAAAATGACAAACAATTATGTTGGAGATCTGTTTTCTGTACCATGCAGGTTTATATAGGAGATAATTATATTTTGATGGCTTTGCCCCATTCTTGAAACTGTAGAAAGCAGCTATGAGTCAAATCCTGTTTCATGGTTCAGAGTGGCTGTTTGGAAGTTTAGGGGTTGAATCGGTGAGCAGAGGTTGTTCAGAGTTTGGGCTTGACTTGGTGTAAAGTCTGTTTCTGTTCAGGGGACACACCCTACTCAACTATACCTCCAAACAAAATGTGTCCTTGTTGTGGTGTCACAACTGTGAATGAATACCAAACCTTTATTTACACTTGAGCCCGTGCCTGGTATTCCAGAGGTCACTGTGGGTCACTTACTAGCCCGCTGCCACCATCGCTAAAATTAAGAGGGGTGCATTTTCTTTTTTCTTTTTTGTAACCCCCAAATTCCTGGGATGAAGGTATGTGAGATTATATTTCACAACACAAACTGTCAAAAGGCAAATGATCCATGACTTCTGCCAGAGTGGTAATTTGTTCATGTCATGGAGAACTTGTCTTTGTAGGAAGGGGAAAAAAGCACTCAAACACATATTTCAAGATCAGGATTGTCTCTCCTAATTTGTCATTTCAAAGTTAAAAAACAAACTAACTAGTTCCTACAGCACAATAGTTTAAAAATGTAATATTAATCAGCTGGTCTTGCAGATCAGGGTTCATATTTATCAAATTTCTCAAAAAATGCTCTAAAGAGCCAAAATATGTTTCAAATGACTTATTCTGACCAAGAATAACCTCTAAGAGCAAATTTAAGTGTCATGATGAAATGATGGAGCAGGAACAGCTGGATTTACCCTACATCTGCCAAATTGTTGATGTCAACCTTTTTTTCGGTCAGCAAATGAATATGCAATATGTAAAGTAGATTTGAGCAGAATCATGTATATGTCCAGCAGTAATTAATAACCTAGTATATTTACAATATGTAAATACAGGCTAAACAATAGGAAACTGACTAAAATGGAGACAAAACAAAACTGGAGAATTTAGTACCACATTGACTGTAGCAGACAATGACTACAAACAAAATCAGTGTCAGCTTTATTATCTGTGTTCTTTGATCTCTTTTCCTGATAAATGCAAAAAAGAGAGGAAGTAGTGTAACATCCTATCAAATTTGCAAATCCAATGTATAAAAGAGGCCTAACTACCCTATTCTGAATTATGCTTATTGCTTCAACAAGTTATTCGTCATGACTAATGATATTTCGCACAGTCACTGATACTATTTTTCTATTGCAGTCATCTAGATCTATTAACCAACTAACGTCACTTTTCAGCCTTTTTCAGCACTTCAGCATTTTTAGTTGTAGGAAGTTTGAAAATCTGAAATTTGCAAGTGAAGAAATTGCTGAAACCAAGGTATTTTTTGAATTGTTTAATTGTTTTTTTGTTTTTTTTTTTTTTTTTTTTTTATCAGATTCTCATCCAAAAATCCATAAAAGCTCATTTAGGGGAAAAGAACCCCAGCAACATCCTTTTTGTGAAGAATGTGTGAAGCTGGCAAGGGGCAGGACTGTGGGTTGCCCCCTCTCCATATGGGGTGGAGATGAGGTACGGGTCACTCGGAAAACACTTCTCTGACTGCAGAGCTGCTTGTTCTTTGGTCTAAGTTGTAAAATATCCCTGGGAGCCATTCACAGTGTGAGTCTTCCAACTTCAGGATCGGTCAGGGTTCAAAGAGCAGGGCCCTGCAGAAGCATTTGCTTGTCACACTGACCTGCAGGGACATCCTGCGAGTATAAACCTGCCTGGGTTTTATGGTACATGACACTCTTTTTGGATCCTGTAACACAAATCGAATACTAAGTAGTATCTTGATGCCTGCATGTCTCTATAGTCATCACAAGCTATTAAAGCAATAGGTTGGTGCCAATTTTATGTCTGTACAGAAAATATGAAGCTATAGCAAGGAACCACTTAGCTTAGCACAAAGAAACAGCTAGCCTCTGCTCTGTCTGAGAGTAACAAAACCTGGTCACTTAAAAAAAGTTATTGCTTCCAGCCAAGAAATATTCCGGGACATAACCGCCTGTAAAAATGCAACTTTTAAGTTTTTACAATCATGCTCCTGCACTGATTACACAAAGTAAGTATAACATGTTTATTAGTGGATTTTAGCGATGCTTGTTAGCAGATTTTCTAGCCTCTGGACACAACCAGGCTATCTGTTTCAAGTCCTTATGTTGAGCTAAACTAAGCTAAGGTAAGCTAACTAGCTGCTGGCTGTAGAACTTCTATTTATTGAACAGCCATAAGAGTGGTTTCAGTCTTCTCATTTAACTATCACCATATTTCCCAAAAATATAAACTAATTGCTTTAAATCACTGATAAATGACTGATCAATTAACATGACAGTGTAGCCTATTTCTAACATTAATTCATTACATTTCCATATTTCAATAAAAGAAAATACAAATATTATTGGACCCTCTCCCCATATTTGTCCATTGCTACATATTTTTAATATGCATCTGGTTATGCCAAAGTCTGGTAGAGTCATTGCGTCCCACAGCTCCTCTGAAACCCCATACTGAGTCAATTAGACCTGTACAATGCGAACATCAATTACGCCGAGCAGGGACAATCTATATGACTCCAGAGCTCTAATGAGATTAATTCCTCTTGGATGGGATAAATTCCTTCCCAAATGTCAATGTAGAAAGAGTGATTGAAGTTAACAAGCTCATTAGTGCACTTCAGCACAATGTTCAGAGCTGTATGGTTGATTCTCAGTTGGCAGTCATGGGACTTTGGAAGATAAGTAGAAACCAGTAGTTTTAACAGTGAAGCCTTGAGGATGTTTTTTTTTTATTGTGGTCTACTAGATAATCCATATTTTATCAGGCGAGTTAACACCATCTTGGTAAAGGTGTGACACACAGCAGACCATTTTTACAAAATCCAAACAAAGCATTTTGTTGTGTCTGCCATACACTTAAAGCTGGCAGTGATTTCAGACCAGTGAAGTATTATGGATAAGGCTGTTATTATTCTATATTTGTAGTTGTCAAAAAAATCCCTTTAGACCAAAAAGCAACAATACATTCGTCCATCTCTCAATACCTTGCAATTCCCCAAGCTCATGTGCTCCTAACGGTCACAAACATATAGTTTCATTTTTAAAATAGTCTGAGTAATTGCCCAAAACAGCTGGAGATGTGTACTCATCTGCAGATGAATTTGGTGTAGCTCATGTTCTTTCTAATGAACTAAACATGTCAACCATTGCAACAATGCACCATTGGACATCCATGGCACAGAAGAATAAGCTATATCCGGTTTGGGCAACAAAGACACCATCTGTCAGTAAGATCAATTCATTGTTGGAGTTGGCTTCTAATGGGATTTGTTGTCAGTAAGATAAGTATAGAATATCACTGGACCTATCCTTTAATTCAGTCTGATCAAATGTCATTCTCCCTAAATCCCAACATCCTGTATGGGGCTATTGGGAATCTACCAAGAAAGAGGACTTTTTAAAAACATGGTACTGGTTTACTTTATAAACAGCCCTGATGGCTTTGATGCTCCTCATATCAAGATGACTCTCCATGAACATTCAATAAATTGATTCCTCAACCATTTCCACTGGGGCTTGCCCTTCCTTTGAACCTGCCCCATACATTCTGTTGTTTTTTTTGTTTGGCAGTAGTATAACCCTTGATGCTTTATGAAAAAAAGACGGAGAAGGTGGAGGGTAAAGACTAAGAGCGAAGGGTTACCGGCCCACAGATGGACCAGAAGGTCTGACAAGCTGTGTCTGATTTTCACAGCGTTGTAATGAGAACCCGCTGGGGTGACTTTAGGCACAGGCCTAGGATCAGTTTACCTCTATCCTGAGCCTCTGACCTTAACTGTCTGTGAAACTGTATTGTTAATAGGGGGTGCATGTTATCTGTGAAGTGAGGTAACGCAGTCCATTTATCCCCTTTTCATTCCTTTCCATCACTTATCGTCTTTCTTTTTTGTAATTCTAAACGATGAACTGAAGGATCCGCGATGTGTCAGTTTGACTAGTTTACCACATGTTTTGTATCTGATGCCTCAAGAGTGCATCAGGAATCTGTTTACAGCTGATCACATCCCTAAGCTAAGAAAGGTTAGCATATGACCTACCACACCACAGGTACAGTTTAGCCAGCTGACCTACTGCTCTTCTAAAAGGGGTCCAGTTGCAGGTTAACAGGGGGCTCTAGCCCTTAAATGGTTGTATAAGTGTTCCTACAGAGACCCAAATAGAATTAACAAACTTTGAAGGAAAGGAGATAAGAGGGGGAAAGTTGCCACAATAAAAGCAAGTTAAACCTTAACCCAGTTAAGTCCCTGGCTCTTCATGCAATTAATCTTGAGATATTTTAAAGACATCCAGGAAGCAATATACATTCACCTCACCTTAACATAATTGGGAAAGCAATTTAGTAATATATAAACATTATTTCTAGGAGACAAGATTGCAAAATTAAAGGATAAGGCTGTTCTTCCATATTTTTGTCAACAAATAATGAGATCATGAGACCAAAACTAACACTACATTCGTCTATCTCGCATTAATTTCCAAATTCCCCAAGCTCATTTCCTCTTAACGATCACAAATATATAGTTTCATTTTTAAAAGAGGCTAAGTAATTTCCCAAACAACAACAATGCTTTAGTCTTTCTCACTTCCCTTTCGTGTCTGTTGCACTCAGTCCCAGACCCATTCATTCTATGTGAAGGTACAAAAATATAGTTTCATTCCATAAAAAGGCAACGTAGCGTCCTAAAACAGCTGGGCACTGTAGATTTTAGCAAATGTTACTCAACAGGGGTAAATTGTGCATTTTTGGGGGACTACTTTAAGGGGCGGATTTATATACATTTGGTGTAACAGTGAGTATTTACAGCACTTTGCTCTAAATAAAATACATTCATTATTAATTGTGTTGAAGAAACATACCACTCAGTGCAACAGCATCTCATTTGTGTGTTTTTATTAGTTTTTGAACAACAACAACAACAAGAGATCTATGGCTGAGAGAATAACAATAAAATTCCAGGTAAGTAAAGCACATTGTTGAATCAGTCAGCAGTTACAACACGTGTCCTCCACTGTTGCTTTGCTCTCCTGTACAGTAGGTCTAATCAGGTCCTGGAAGTGAGTAATATGGATTCATGAGTCACTATGGGGCATCTTCAGACTCTTTTGTTCTGGGGTTGGGAAACACTCACTGTATCTCCAGTGGCAACACAATGTAACACCTAATTTGAGGGTGCAGCACTTTATTCATGAAACACTATTTATACATGCCAGGTTCACCCAAATTGTTATAGGTTCTGTCTTGTTTTCGTACGGAAAAAAAAAAATCAAATGAAGTGGGACCTTTTGCCAAAATATCCTCTTTGTTCGGTTCTGCTTAAAAAAAAAAAAAAGCTTGGCACATGTAGGGCTATAAACTTTAATGACAAGTTTAATTCAGAGCAAATAAACTGCAACTGTGTTTTCAATTCAAACACTTCTTTTTCTCCACATTTTTAAAACAAATGACTCATAACCTTTTTGAGTGATCGAAGGAGCTGCTGAGTGCAGAAGGCAGGAGGTTCTGAGAGACAATACTGGAATCCACATGTGCCACTTTGCACAGTAATTTTTTGCACATTCATTGCCTCTTGGAGAAAAAAAACATATTGCTGTAGGTGCAACATAAATTCAATTTAGCTCTATTGTACTGGGGTGGCAGCAGAAATCTCAGCAACATATCTCTAAGTCTGGGTAAGTGAGAGCAAAAATATCCGCATATCTTGAAACAACACGGGCCATATGGGAAAATATTCTTTCGTAATTTGGGTGAACTGACCCTTTTAGCATGGAGTTCCTCAAGGCTTTTACTTTACATCCAAGATTGAAGTGCTCACTTGTTTCACCAAGAGGAAGGTCAAGCCTGAGAAGAACCACACTGCTTGTCTGCAGACCAGACTGTATAGCTCAAGGGGGTCTGAGAGCGGATAGGAGCCAGAGCTGCAGAGCAGGAGGAGGCAGATTTGGTTTCACCCCTGGGTATGCTGAGTGGAGGTCTCCCTCTCTCACACCAGGGCGAACAATATTTCATCATGTGGTATGAACCTGCAGACATGCCCAGAGGATTTCACCACTATACTCCTAATGATGGAAAATTAACGCTCCACTGAACAGAGCTAAATGCCCCCACTGACAACATTTCCAAACTATTTACAGCGTGGGCCTAAAAAGCAGCAAGTTAAAGGATCACTCAGGATATATTTCTGTTGATTTGGGCGTAATGAGGAAAACTTGTCAGACACGTTTTGTTATGATTTCCATGAAGGGCAGAAGATGAAATAGTAAGGGAAATTGTTAAAAAAAAAAAAAAAAAAAATGACGGGTGATAAAATACTATGAGCTATAATTATAAATGAGAAATGTCTCTCAGACCCTGAGGAGCGACAAGTGAGAATTTGGGCGTTTTTCTTAGACTTGGGAGACAAATGTATCCACAAGTTTCACCTGATATGAGGAAACCCAGTGTGCTGAATAGAGAAGCGGTCTTTACGCACAATAAACAGACTCCACCCAGACATGCCTGGAAGAAAAACCTCTTGGTACAGTAGGGGCTGGCCACTGACACAAGCTCCATCCACGCCGACTGATGCTCAACAGCCCCTGATTAAGCTCCTGTGTTCATATTTTTACAACTTTTACGCGCAAGCAAAATGAGAGCCCTCATCTCAACAGTGGCGTTGTTGTGGGTGATAGCAATACCCTGCACGGAAGCCATTCACGGATTATACAATTTTGGCCAGCATGAGTTATTCTACAAAAAGAATAACTGTAAGCCAATTCCTGCAAACCTCCTCCTGTGCCACGACATAGAGTACACGGAGATGCGCCTCCCGAACCTGCTCGGACACGAAACCATGAACGAAGTTCTGCAGCAAGCTTCGTCTTGGATCCCGCTGGTCCAGAAGCAATGTCACCCCGACACGAGAAAGTTCCTCTGCTCCCTTTTCGCTCCCGTGTGTCTGGATGACTTGGACGAGCCCATACAGCCGTGCAGGTCTCTGTGCGAGAGCGTCAAGAACGGCTGCGCGCCCGTGATGTCCGCGTTTGGCTTCCCCTGGCCAAAGATGTTGGACTGCGACCGTTTCCCTCTAGACAATGACCTGTGCATACCACCTGCAGGCATCGACAACTTTGTGCCAGTCACCAAAGAAGGTGAGGTTTTGTCTAATGTAGGCAAACTAACCATTCCCAAGTCCTGCGCATAAATGCCAAATTCACTTAGTGGCACATAACTAATAATAGATCATGTATGGACTTTTACTGTTTCAAAAAATGAATGTGTGAACAGCATGATTTTTTTATTCAGTTTATTAACTCATGTGTCCTGCACTGTACTGCTCAAGTGATATTCACTTGTGCATGACATGTTTAGTCTGACAGGCTTATAACTGCTAAGCAATGATTTGTTAATTCAGTCTAATTTGTTTGTTATAGTGCCCAGAGTGTGCGATGCTTGCAAGGAAACAGATGAAAATGACAACGAAATTGTTGACAATCTGTGTAAGAATGACTTTGGTAAGTACGCGCCCACTCATTTTATTAAAGCAGTAGTTCCTAAGGTGAAGCTCAGGGGCCCAAAGAGGTCAAGGGAGGGAGGGGTGTGTGTATTGTGACCAAGATTTCTCTTGCATTTTAGCACCAAACCACATGTAAATACAGATGGCTTTCATTAGCACATGTCAAAAAGGATGATCTGCATACAATATTTGTGTTCCACTCCCCAACCCTCTCTCTGCTGCATGCTTTAAGCTCTGAAGATCAAAGTCAAGGAGATCTCCTACATCAACGGTGACACCAAGATAGTGCCGGAGACCAAGAGCAAGACCATCTACAAGCTGAACGGCGTGACGGAGCATGACCTGAGGAAGACTGTGCTGTGGCTGAAGGACGGCCTGCAGTGCATCTGTGAGGAGATGAATGACATCAACGCTGCCTACCTGGTCATGGGCCAGAAGATGGACGGCCATCTGGTCATCACCTCTCTGAAGCGCTGGCAGAAGGGCCAGCGTGAGTTTAAGAGGATTTCCCGCAGTATCCGCAAGCTGCAGTGCTAGGAAGGGAAAAAAAACTGCATGTGTTACTGTTGAAGATAAAGTTCAGTTGAGCTCTTCCCCGTTCAAATTTTCATGATTGGTTTGCAGTCAAATATATCTTTCTATAGAGCCCAGCAAAGATGTTTCCTTGGCCATGTGTCTTCCATTGGTTTATCATTAATATCCTAAATCTTAAAAACAAGGTGATATGGGGCACACATAGGGTTGCATGGCTGAAATAGCTTGCATTTATTTGACTCTCCACTGTAAATTTTATGGATTTTCAGTTTCCGAAAGGTGCTATGCCCCAATACACTCAAACTACATTAATCAAAATATTTTAAAAGCCAACATTTGGTTGCTAAAAACACCAATTATATCTGGTGCAAACACAAAGGTAAATAAATACAGAAAGAGAAGTCCCTAACGGTACAGTTATGTGAGATTCTGTGACTTTCATCCATTCACTCTTGTTCGTTTTGCACTGACCGCCCCCTAGTGGCCAGTTTTCAAGTGTCTTCCCTGGGAGCTGTCTTTTTTGCTGTCACCTCATTAATTAATGCAGTTAATTGCACTCAGCTGGTGTCCCAGGTACAGACGAGTCACTAATTACATGATTAGAGTGAAAACTAGCAGCGCTTTGAATCCAGGATTAAAAATGACTGACTCTAATAATCATTGGCAGATGTGGCCTACAGTTACATCCTGCAGATGTAGTTTATCATACTTTAAGATACTTTTCTTTTCTCTTCCGTTATCAGAATGTAAGGTTTTTCTACCTTCTTTGAAGGGGCCTCAAACAGGGTTAAATTCTCGGCAGAATTTGTTTAGGGCAGTGGTCAGGCTTTATTAAAAACTCCTATTAAAAAACAACTTACATTAAAAGAGTCGAAGGCCCTGACTGCTTGAGACAGGACTTCACAATTCAAGTATTAAGATTTTTAAGAGTTCTGCGGGATATTTTGAGGGAGTCTTCCTTAATATGGTATCAAAACTCATTTCTGTCCTAGTTCTACAGACACAGTTACAAAGATGGAGTCATTGTGTGTGGTGCATACCGAGTGAAGCTGTGATTCCCCGTGTGTGTAGTGTGATGTTCAAAGACAAAATAATGTTCGTGTTTTTGTATTCCTACCGTTTTCTCAAGCAAAAATGAGAGATAGCTGGCTATATTCTCTTCCTGTTCAACAATTGATTATTCTTGATAAAACTTTTATAGGCCTGAGCAACTGCATACTTTTCTACCACAGTATGATAAAACAAATATTTTTCTACTCCAGACTTTCACATGTCATTTAAACTTTTATGTAAAGTTTTGGTTTGCATCTTCATCCTGTTGTTTTATGAGTAACACAAATTGTATTAACGCTGAATATCTGAGTTATGGTTGATAGTGTTGATTTGATGAGCAGTAACTTGATAAGCGCAAATAACCATGTGGCAGTGTGTATGTGTGCATTGTAAAGTATTTTTTTGAAAGTATTACTGTGTAAATATCAAATACTATCTTTTATTCTTGTATAAAGTTTCCAGCTATTAAAAGCTGCCAACAACACGTTTTGAAATTACTCATGAACGGAGTGTTGAGTTCTAAAAATAAGATATCCTATCATTTAGAGGTCAAGTTCACATTTGACTATCAGCAGGAAACCAATATACTCATGAATAAAAGAGGAGTTAAAAAAAAAATCCTGATGACCGTAGTTAGAAGATGGAAAAAAAAAATCTACAGAATGTATTATTAAATGCCACCATCTAGTGGAAGTCAATGGTAACTGCAGACAGATCCTTTTGTGGCATTTAGCACTGTGTCTAAGGATGACTATTTACAGTTTTTTCATCTAAAATATTTGCACCATTATTTAACTTAAGTGGGGGTTATAATGCTTAAAAAGATCTGTCATGCAGTCATATTGAATGTAGTGTTTTCATGCTTGCTTATAGACATGCCTTTATTTTCTTTCGTTTTGACCATGCATTTCTGAGAAACATCTAAGAAATGTGACACCTGTTTTGTTCCTGATACTCATTTGTTTTTCACTACTTCGATTACTGTGGGGAAATTATTGTACTGCAAGGCCCAATGCTTTTTAAAATATTCCACATATCATCTTTGCTCTTAAGTTTACTTCTTATGTCCTACTTTTAAACACGAGTGCTCTCTTGCTGTTTTGTTTGGGTGATGCTCTTCGTAACTTTTATTTTGATAAATTCCATATACAAAGTCTTTACTTAAGAAAAACAGGCACAAGGTTAGATCTGAAACAGACAGACTATACGACTTAATCTAGCGATTTACATCTTCAAATGGCTTGTTTCTGTCACCAACAGTCTAAATCTCAAAGCATCCATAAGGATATAAACCAGAAATGCATACAATTCTGACATTTGAGAAGGTGGAAGAAGTCTGCAACTTAACCTCAGAATTACTTAAATGATTTAATCGTGGTGATGAATTTTCTGTCAACTAATCGTTTCACTATAACAAACTACTTGGGGCCATCCACTGAGTGATGTGGAGTACGTCCGCAGTATGTATCTCTAGATTCTTCTCATTCATCCAGGTATTGTGCTACCTTGATGACTACGACTGTACTGACATGTCAAAATGAATCAGTCCACTGGACTGTGTGAGTAGATTTCCCCACGTGTTTTAGGGTTTCATCAGCTCTGCCAATTGATGGGGAGTCCCAGACATTTCACCTCTCAAGGTGAATCACACTGGCACATGAGCTGCTGAGGGTTGTTATATGAATCAAGGTGTGAACCAAAAGAGATGAGTTGTAATCTACAGTCTAAATGATTTCCTCTCATGAGGAAAGAACACCACATTCAGGTTCCTCACTGGTGCTGCAATGAAAGTGAACTGTAGCTGGTATTGCCAAAAAGACTTAAAGTATCAGTGACTTAAAACACTGTCCTCACATTCACTTCTTCTACATGGTTTCTATACCACTTTACACCTTGAACTGTCACATGACTACCATGTGACTTCAATGAGTCACCAACAGATTTCATGTGACATTATAGCATGATTGACCCAGAAATACCTGGGACTCCCCACTGGCCAATGGAACTGACGAAGTCTCTTGTATGCCTGCCTAAAAGCCTTAACCCTACTCCTACAGTCTAGACAGGGGTTTCATTTTGACCTGCCAAGCCTCAGAAGTAAAGTGTTCTTGTTGGTCAGGGTCCAATCCTAAAGGAGTTTTGCCAAGTAGCTTTAGTATTAACAAGAGGCTTATATGTATTAGGAAATGTGTATTGTGTTTAAAGCTCCTGCAAAAGGCAATACATGTGTTCTTCTTCACTGCATTTGTTTTGACAGAGCTATTGCTAGTAGGTACTGACCAACATTATACATTCAAAACATATGATCACTTGGTAAAATACAAAGCAGTACTGATTAAACTACAAACACTAATTAAAATGATCTCCACTATAACAAGCGACAAAACCAAAATGCAACTTATAGCAAATCAACAATATACAATATCTTCAGTATTGACTTGGAACATTGTGCACAACCATTAAAGCAGTTGAATACTTCTTCCATGCATAAGCCTGCATAGGCTACATTACAAATGTTGTAATAATGTTACTGTACTATACATGTCAAACTAATGTGTAGCCTAATACAAATTGCAGCATCAAGAAGGGTGAGGTCTGTTGGTGATCTTATCCTTATTCCTTTTTTTTTCTTTTGAATTAATAAATGAATGAATGAATTTACTTTTATAGACGTCATTCTAAATGGAATATTTTTGGACTGCCCAGAGGATTGACATTTGAAGACTTCACCTCGGTCACTTCTTTGTTTCGACATTTTATAGACCAAATGAATAATTAGGCCAAGTTGGAAAACATAAACTGCAGATCAACTGATAATGAAAAAAGTTTGTTGCAGCCCTAATTTAATTATTTTTAATTGAACTTTTTCAATTGTGGACTAGTCAATTTAACACCTTATAGGAGAGGTGATGTTTAAATTATTGCACCCTTTTTCCCATGTAAAACACCAGCTTGATATCACAGGCATATTACAAAAATAGTGATAATTATAGGCTAAAACTAAAGCATCACTAAGTAATAATGGCACTAAGTAATCCTATAATATTGCAGTCAATTTGTAATTTGTTACAGTAACAGATATTTCCAAAGTTTCAGAAAGCAAAATACCCCAAAAGAATCATTAAGAGCCATCCAATGATCAGTCATAACTCATTCTGTATGAATCATGTAATAGTCTGGACAGCTAGAATACAATCACGCACACACACTGGTTGTATCCGTATTAGGAACCAGCAGTCATGATGCCTTCAAGGCTGTGGGAAAAAATAAAACCAGTGGGGCGAGGATAAACAACCCTAAAATAATGACAGGCGTAGGCTATATGGGGAATTTGCTATGACAATAGAAATGCCCTGGTGTGACGTTTAGGGGGCGAGATGCGTGAAAACCCTGTAAACTACCTTTGGGAAAATTAATGCTTTAGAATTGTACTGATTGCAAAATACTATAGGGGACTTCATTTTCTATAGGTCTTTTTGTGGCTACATTATCTTTAAGCCCACAACGACAAACTTTAAGGTGGGATTTAAACTTAACTTAAAATTTTTTTCTTTCCCAGTCTAATTTATGAAACTAAAACTAAAACGACTCTCTTCTAGGAGCACTTGCTAATGCTAATCAAATGCACTTCTTTGCGTCTCTCGCTTGGAGAGTTCGAGTTTACGAGGGTAGTGAACGCAGCACCAGAATTACTTTCCCAGCCGTTGGTAGAACCTAGCTTAAAACCTTTTAGCCTGTAGTTAAAATGTATGTTTATGTGTGTTCTTAACCATTTGTGCCAACGGGCTATAAAACCATTTTACCTCCCAATGACGGTCGACGATGAATCTTTGAGAGCAGGCAGGGCTCAGATTGACGAAGCTCAAAAAAGTACGTGGGGAAGTTCCCTAGGAAATCCCCCTAGACTGTTATATTATTCTCGACACTGATGCGCCAAATCTCCGACAACCGTCTTCCTCGGTCCATTTCTAAAGACACAGGGCTAGGAACAGAGGTGTCAAATGTTGGATTATTAAGAGTTGATCTTTCTGTTAAATCTACTAAACTTGCAATGGATAACTTCAGTATGAACACGGATAACGACATGGTGAAAGACAAAATCCGGAGCTACAGCACGCTGAATACTCTTTATCATGAGACTCGGCAGGAAATCGACCTTCTGAACAAACAGATAAATGTAAAGGACAATATCATTGCAGAGTTGAAAGTGAGGCTGGGGAGATATGAGAGGATCTACATGGCCGTGGGAGATAAAGAGTCTGTGGTCATAGGGCCGTCCAAGTCTTTGCTGGAGAGCTTATGTAAAGAAATATGCAAACTGAAACAGAAGAGGAACGATATGGAGTTCAAGGCATCTCGACAAGAAGAGGTATAATATATTGTTACCATGTTGTTCCTTGCGGATGAGTGTGGACACTGGAGCCTGAAGTTGGAGAAAAGTTAGAATAGTGGCGCATGTCTGTCCAATGAAGGGACATTACCCACAAGTCCATCAGCAAGAACTACTAAGCTTTAAAACCCTTTAAGTCTACATGTCAACTTTTAAGTTTTTGTCACCCTGCTGGATTTATTGTTTTGACCCGCATGCAATTGTGATGTTCATGTTGTATTAATAGTAAAATCTTAGTGAATATTTTCAGTGACATCCTCAGTGAAACAAATACTCATGATTTAAAAGAAAATCAAACAGAGAAAATATCAGTAACAATAATTAGAATAATAAATTTTAGTTGTATCGCATCTTTAATAAATAAAATGCACTTAAAGATTACATAGTACAAACTAATGTGCTCATGCAGTTCATCACCGTGTCTTCTCCCAGGAGATCCAGAGACTGAATGTGCAGCTCAGAGAGAAGGAACTGGAGCTGGAGAGTGTCAGGTGTCAGCCAGACCACGAGAAGGACCAGGAGATTCAGAGGCTGCGGTCGGCCTTGGAGGAGAGGGATCGGTCCGAGGCCACCAGAGCCGTCCTCTGCACCTCCCTGGCGGAAGAGGCTGACCAGCTCCGTGGCCAGCTCGGTGCAACTGTGAAGGTGTGCCAGGAGCTGCTGGCGAGGCTAGAGAAAGAGAAGAAGGGAGAAGGAGAAATGGAGGAGATGGCTCAGCTTCAAAAGCCTAAGGAGGTGTGTGATGCCTCAGCTTCATGGGGCTCCTGGTATCTTTGTTCACTTGTTGCAGTGGAGCTTGAGCTCAACGCACTACAAATCATCCCCACATTTCTTTAAATGTTGTGTTAAGTACTGCTTTTTGTTCTGGAGGACCCTGCTGTAACTTCCTTCACCATTTTCCACAGACAGCAGAGTCCTCTGACATGAGTGGTGTTAATGCTCAAATCTACCAACTTCAGGAGGAGAATAAACAGCTAAAGCAGCGAGTGGCATATGTAAGTCAACTAGAAAGTTATTCTCAATAATGATTTTTTTTTTTTTATAAGCTATATTTTAATTACTCATAAGTGCAATACTAATTTGCTTAAATACAAAATCAGTTGAATCATATATCCAACAGTGTCTTTATAATTTGTCCTTTTTAGGTACAAGGTTTGAATTCTCAGTGGCAGAAGTATGACTCTAGCAGGGAGGACTATATCAGAGGTTTGTGTCAGAGGCTGAAGGAGACCACTGGGCAGGGCTTGACGCCTGGGCTGGGTTCTGTCAGCACTGGGTTGCTTCATCAGGAGATTTCCAGGCTCAATGGCTTACTGGAGGAGAAGATTAGTGAATGTGCAAGACTGGGTAGAGAAGGAGAGGAGACAAGGAGGCAAGACCAAGAGCGCATCCAGACACTGGAGCAGCAGGTCAGTACTATTTTATTGTCTCAGTGTATCTTCTACATTGACGCAGTGTGTGCACATGTATAATTTTACTGTATACAGCTCTAGTAACATATGATGTTTTTAACAAACCTAAACTTAATTTTAGAGAAACATAAGGAGTAAAGTTTTATTTTTCTTCCTCAGGTCCTCATCTATACAGAGGACTTCAAGTCTGAGCGAACTGATAGAGAGCGAGCACAGGGCCAGATCCAAGATCTGAAGGAGCAGGTTCATCAGTTAAAACAGCAGCTACACAAACAGGTGAGACAACGGCCCTTCAATACCTATATGCCTACATAGCATTCTCTTCCTTTTACGGTGAGCATGTTCCCTTATGTGTGGCTGATGCAATCCTAACAGCATACATGTCTCATGCTTTTTTAGCAGGGAGCTAGCAGAGAAAACAGAGACGTGGTTCCCATGTGTCGTGTGCACATAGGACACAGGATCTCCTCGAGGCGACAGAAGGACGACGCAGAGCACCTATTGAGGACCACTGCTGAGACACAGCAGCAGCCTGCAGCTGCAGCAGCCACACCGAGCCCCGCCTGGAGTGAATGCTCAGGCCAGTCAGAGTTACAGTGCCCACTATGCCAGGCCAAGTTCAACGACAGGGACACTGCAGAGTACCTGAAACATTGGGAAGAGTGTGCCAAACTATAAACAGAACAACACTCACTTCAAAAAGACAGTTATCTTTTTGCTGACAGTAAATGAACACTGATGAGCAGCACTACACGGCAGAAAATAACCTGAGTGGAGTTTCCAATTTGGGGAGGCTTGACTACAAACAACTGACTTAAAATGTTTGTACATAGGGAAGCAAAACTGTACAATCCACAGTTCCCTGTCGCAAAACAGATGAGTTCATCAGGCCTTTCTAAGTCTGCATAGTTTTTTTTGTTGTTGTTTTCTTTTAAGTGTCAGGTTCTGAGTGTTCTCCTGTGGCAATGCAGGAGATTATTGTGGAGGGGAAGAGGATTTCAATGCAATATATCAAATATCATATACCTCAATGTGTCAAATTACAAACCTGTTGCACTTTCTTGACATTTAGCCAAAAACTAATCGTAGGATTGTACAATTCAAAGATTCATGATGCATAAGCTTCTTATTTTTGGACCTAGACATGTAGTTGATAATGTGGTGCTATTAGTAGTTTTTATTTTTGATTAAACATTACATATTTCTGTTCTGTAAATTATATATTAAAACAGATTTAAAATATATAACTATTATATTAATATTTATTCTTTTTGCATATATAATTGGATTTTCGTGCAATGTTTTGTTGCCTATTTTTTTCACCAAAGCCATGAAATTTTACTTCCTGGTAAACTTTTGGGATCAAAAATTTCCACTTTTTGAAACAGTGTATGCAAAGACTGCATTCTAACTGACAATATGCTTATTTTCTGAAATCTGGTGCTGTTTTTCTCAAGCTGGCACATTATTTTTGTAATAAAAGATTGTTTAGATTGTTTATAGCTTTCAATATGTTTATTCCTGTGTGGTATATTTTAATTCTTGTGACAGTCTGCAGCCTGAAGCTGTAACCACAGATCACAGCCTAACCAAGAAAATGTTGGCGCTACTTAATCTAAGTCTGTGTGCATGTCTTTTAGTGTGTGTTTGTGTGTCCATCTATGTCACATGTGTTTTTTGTGCACAGTGGAAAACCCCTTCCCAGCGTTGCCTGAATGGGCACGCTGTACTGTGACAGCCAGATTCCCAGCTGTTGTGTGGCTGAAGCAAACACTACAGGGGTTTGGCAGCTCAAGTTACATCCAAACCATCAACAACTGCCTGCAGATCAGTTGGTGACAAAAAAAACAAAAAAAAAATTCTGCAGTCAGTGGCTGTGAAGTATCATTTTGACACAAACAGTGCTGTTTGGTGAATCAGTTGTCATGGGTTTGGTGTAGTAAGCACAGGAAGCTGGACATCCCCTCTTCTAAAAGGAAGTAGGCAGTTGCAGAGCATAAAGAAGATGGAGCCAAACAGCAGTGGTATTTATGTGTGAGTGAACGCATCGCTTTTTGCTGCATTGTTCTCTGATCAGATCATGGCACATTTAAAGGAAGACTATAACTTTCAAAAGAGAGCAGTTACAAAATTAAGTTTAACCCACAAGCAGTACAGTAAATGTAGCTGCTATTCAGCAAAAGTTTGAATCTGGATTTAAATACCACAGGATTATCAAATATATTTCTAGATAAAATTAAAAAACAAGCTTGGGTTTTCATTACATTTTCACTACATGCTTTAAAGCAAATGTTTTTTATATTTTGGGAAATAAGCTATAAACTTTCTTACCATATGAAGTTAGATGAGAAGAGGTTAGTTAAATAAGAAGCTACCAAGTATTCGGTTAGCTAAGCACAGACTGGAAACGGAGAAACTGCAAGCTTGCCTCACTGATAAACTGCCTATTTTGTAATCATGGACAGAGCCAGGCCAGCTGCTTTCCCTATTTCCATTCTCTATGCTAAGCTAGGCTAACCCAACTGCTAGTGGTAGCTTTACATTAATGGTACAGGCATAAGTAGTATCAATCTTCTCATCCAACTATCTGTGATCAAAGAAAATAAACATATTTTCCAAAATGTTGAACTATTCAGAGTAAAATTTTCAGAGATGATTTTCAGAGTAAAATTCTGACTTGGTGATCAATTTCAACCAATTTTTCTACCAATACTAGAATTAAAGATATTAATCCTTAAAATTAGAAGTGTTGAAAAGGTCTGCTTCTGAAAACAAAATGAAGAGGTTTGAAAGTTGGTACATCCCCCAGGTCCCCAAGTGTTCAAATGACACCACATGATAACTTACTCGTCAACTAACTGGGGACAATGTTTGTGGTTGAATTATTTTGTAACACATCCATTTCCTTTACATAACACAGCCTGCCTCAAATTCATGTGCCTACAAAATGACTGGGTCCAATTTTGGCTTTAAAGGGCAACTTGAATATCTCGTCTAAAAGTCGACCACAGGCACATTGGCAGAAATACACACAAGCCCTAAAAAGGCCATGAGCTGTCTTCTAGGGATTCCCCCCCCACCACCACCAGCAGCATACACCTACACATTTACAAAAGGGTCTATATGTGACTGAACTTCCACAACGCTCTACCCACCAATCTGAGAGTGGAAAAAAATAGGTCACAAGTCCCCACCTGAGTGTCTGGGAACTTTTCTAAGAGACAAAGAATTAGTAAGAAAAGTCAGGTGACGGTGGTAGATCAGTTCCTGTTGGAACCGGGTTTCAAAGCATCAGGATGTACTGATCTAGCAGTCGTATACTTTAACAGAGAGGGTAAAATTCAGCCTGACACTTATCCAGACAAATAAAGAATGGATAGATACGGCCTTTAATCTTGTGTATATCCTAAAAGAATGGGAATTTCCCGCCATCACAAGGGAATTCCCAAAAAAGCAGACAAGCTTATGAGAAAATGGATTGCTGTCGACTTGAGCGGATCATTTTAATTCAACGTATGTTGGTTGAGGTAGCTGGTATTAATGCTGGCTGTTTTATCAAGGCTTTTTGGTAAGGAAGTCCAAGGTTTTGGCCATCAAAAGCAGCATGGTGGCAGATCGTAGCCAGGAAAGAAGAGGGGGGGATTCCCTCTGTGGAAATGTATGTGATCCTGAAGCGCTCCAGGCGGTCGACGATGAAAAGATCAGCGTTCTGATTACAAGCTACAAGGCAGCTCTGATCCCTTTTAATAATCCTATTGGCGCTCTCCCCTGTCATTGTCAGACTGCTGAGTGCACCATTGTGTTTTCCTTCATCAACCAAGACCATTTTTACAGCAAATTACAAATCAAGGAAATCTTCCTCAAAGAACACATGATGAAAGCTTTTTAAGTGGTTTCTACGGACATAAATGTTTTATTAACCAAGGGAAAAGGTTGGTTTGAGTGGCTCTTATCTCTTCCTGTATCAAAAAACAGAAATCTGCGCCATTTTGATGTTTTATTTAGATCATGGCCTACGTTAGCCTCTCAGACATTTTGCCCGGTGATTTTGACTTGGCTACATTTGCGTAGTTTTGTGGGGCATTTGCTTAAATGTGGTATATCCGATCTTACATCACTGGTGACTGAGAGCGAGCACGCTCTACAAACAGCCAGACAGTCATTCATACCTGAAATAAATTATGAGTCATATCTGCTGTGGGAGCTCTCACAAACCAAAACCTTTTTGTCTAAGCTTACACGAAGCGCATTTACCACAGTTCTCTCATTCATCAAATTTGTAAGAGTGGTAATTTTTCAGAGTGAAATCACTGGGTTTTAAGAAAGTTACTCTTGGAAAAGTTAAGAGGAAGCAGTCACTGTGAAGAACATTATTGTAACCCACTTCCTCTTCCACATTATCCAGTTGCCTCTAAACATATGAACATACTGTACTTTCACAGCACAAGCTTTGGACATTTTTTAAAAATCAGGAGTTGCTTAAAATTTGTTTTTTTCTTTTTAAGAAAGAACGAAAATATGAATATAGTTTTTAACAGTTAAAAATGAACTACAAATTGAAAGTCAAGATCAGTTACACATTAACTTGAACATATTTTTAGCATTACATGGCAGAAAGGGAAGCTCAGCAGGGATTAACTGCTTACAAAAAGTTTACAAAAATGTCATAATGCCTCTTTTCCATTCAAAACAAACTGGTGTAAAAACGCTAAACAGCATTACCACAGCTGATGTACACTATGAAAGGTATGCATAAGCTCATCTACATCTAGATAAGCCATAGCATGACCTCATTTCGTGCTCACTTTACCCTGAGGGAATGTACTTGATTTCATAACTGCTTGAGTTCAATTTTCCCTAGAGTTTCATGTGCATATATGAAATAGCGCTACATGTAAATGCCAGAAGTAGCCTAGTGGCAGCTGCCTTTTTTGTTTGACCTACAAACGTAGAATTGAAACAACTTCGGGATCTACATGACTCAGTTACATTAGCCTTCTAGACTGAATATGACTATCAATTAGTGGATTTCCCAAAAGGAACACATATCCGAGGGTGACTCACCCTGCAACCTTGTGTAGCCGCAAACATGCAGACAGCAACAATAGGTAAAATTCCTGCCTCAGTGCAAACAGTTCACATTACTGTCAGGTCCCATATATATATATGGGAACAATGGTGTTGAAATGAAATGACCTCGATATGTTTGTCACTTGATTAGCAAGTTAGCTAGATGTAAAGATTTATACCACTATCACATTTGTCTGTTAAATATGAAGCTACCGCCAGCAGCCGGTAGACTTAGCACAAAAGAGAAACAGGTAGCCTGGCTCAGCCCAACTTTCCAATGTTAACAAAATCTGCCTACCAGCACCTCTAAACCTCACTATTAACACATTATATTTTTAATCCATACAAGGTTTAAAATTTTCATATATGGGGTTTTTAGGTTAATCTGTTAACTTTAGAGGTGCTGGTAGGCTCAATCTTTGAGCTAAGCAAATCGGCACCACTGTAGTAGAGTAACTACTACTCTAATGGGTCGTCCATCTTGAAGAGATACTGTGTCAAAGTCTAATTTTAAGACCTTAACTGTTTTAGTTTCGCTACATCGTCTTTTATTTATTTCTGTGTCATGCAATTATCACACAGAAAACCAAGTGCAAGCTAATGTTATTGCATCATAGGAGTACTAAAAAGGCTGCAACCATTAATTATTTCAATTGTCATTAGGTCTGACAATTTTTTTTTGATAATCATTGTCAAATTGTTCAGTAAATAAAATGTCAGAAAACATGATTACATCATTATTCCCTGAAGCCCAAGAGAACATATTCAAATAAATTTAGTTGTCTGACCGAGTCAGAAACTTTTACTATGACAGAAAACTATTACAAATAGTCTACATATTAACATATATATATTAACAAATATTCACATTTGAGAAGTTGTATCTTTGCATTTTTGGCATTTTAACTTAAAAAAAAATAAAAATAAAAATAAAACAATACCAAGATAACTATTTTCTGTTTATCAACTAATCGGTTCATTTACTCATCATTTCAGCTCTAATGTGCCGTTTGGTTCTGGGTTCCTTGGGAAATAAAACTTAGATGTATAGTAGGGGTCAGTAGGGGCCCAACAACAAATCTTTGACCTGGGGCCCCCTGGGAGGTTCATCCAGCCATGATGCAAATCAAACCAGGTGATTACTGTAGCCTTATATTTCAAGGACAGATATTAAAGAGTTATCAATTTTGAAAGTGAATATTTCCCCTAAATGTATGTGTAGTTTTAAGTGTCCATGTCCTTTGTTCACAATTTCTGCTGCATGTAGGAAATAAGGTTTGACACAAGACACATAATCCTGCCATACTACTGTATTCCATCTTTCAAAAAAGAAAGACAAGATTTAATATTACTTAACAATATGTTAAAAGTAGCCAGTTTGGCTTCAGTGTTAATACAATATACACTCTATAACAGATTGATAGTGTGAGTATTGTTCTTTTTCAATTTCATTCTGAAAGTATTCTGATACAAGCTGGCTACAGGTCAAAAATCAAGAAAACAAAAACTGTAACTGGTACACTTTTACTCAACAGTTTGTTAAACAGAACTTAAAAACCAAAAAAGAACATTGTCAAGTATTACGCCTTCCTCCTTTCTGTGAAATAGGGTAGATGTGTATAAGAGACAGGTGGAAACCAGCTGACCAAGCCCATTCCCTTGTCAATCATGTGGATGAGATGCCGTGCTAGGAACGGGAAACAATGGGATAGTAAGCCACAATATCTCAAATACAGCTTTTAATTCATTACATTTCTCATATTTTTGTAGTTTCCATTGTCTCTTTTTTTTGGAAGGAAACCATCCAGACATAGTAAGCATCTTTTGACTACAGGTAAGCCAGAATAAGAAAATAATTTCAGACCATGGCTTGTTCAGTCAAGAGAAATGCCCAACTCAGACTAGAAGCACACAAGCACGCAAGGAAAATTAATCAGATGTAAAGTAGCATTTTTGTGATTCTTTTTGTGTCATTTCATTTCATTTTTGTTTTAGTTCTGCGGGTGGATCAGTCCAGATGGGTCTGTGTTGGAACCACACAGCGACAAGAACAAAGCAAGGCAGCGTGGGTGTGATTTGGGCACAGCAGGAGAGAAGTTCTGGGAGGACAACAGTTGGGTGGAGGAAAAGGGATGGGTCTGGGTGGGGAACGTGTGGGTTGGTATAGCTGTTAAGGTACTGATTGTGTCCTGACAGTCACTCACTAACACCCTCAATGTGCAGCAAACGTAGCTTTCTTCAAACTGAAGTTTGACCAGTTGATGGAAAGTCGTTGACGGGTCTGTCGAGCAGAATCCAAGCAAAACCTGAGGAGACATTACAAAAAAAAAAAAAACACCTTAATTTAAAATAGCAAGGATACCCTGTGGAGTTTTCATGTCAACCAAACACGTTTACCTTTTGCGTTTTCCTGAGGCCTACAAAATATGCTGAATGCATTTCTTTTCCTACACAAGATATGTTTATAGGGAAGTAAAGAGTTTTGATTATTTAAAACCTGCATAGTTTACATCCATGTTTGCTTCCAAGGAGACAACTTCTTCCTTGCCTTTGCTGACATGTGTTTCATTACTATCCAACTGTCAGCAGAAGAGCGTAAACTGTTCTTGTGCACAGACATTTTTGAGCACTAAAACACTAAGCACTGAAACAAACAGGGACTTGCATGAGAAACTCCATAGCACCACTAGTGGGCAAACACTCTACAAGAGATTTCAAAAATATCCCATAGTAAAAGTTGGTAACTTTAATACACATACCTTTTGAAATATTCCACCTCCCTCTCTGTTTCATCCATTTCAGTGCTGTCCAGGTCAATGTCTTTGGGCAAGAATACATCATCTAAAACAAAATAAAATACATGCATGGTAACAGCTTAGGTCTTATGTGTTAACAACTTTTTTGTTGTTGTTGTTTGTGGCCTCACCACCACTACCACACTTGTCACAACACAGGGCCGTAAGAGTGCAAATTCAACACGAATATATGTGAGAAAGTTGATCTACATTAAGTAACTTCTCATACTCCCTGGTCAAAGCAGTGAGAGCAAATGGGAGCAGCAATCTGCACCCTGCACACATTGAATAACCATGCTGTAACGCAGTGGTTGTATCACAGAATACCCGAGAGACAAGTGAGGAAATAGATGTTGGTGTAATGTAGACAAGTAAAGCTGTCCCTGGTCAGTGTGTTCTGTTTAGGACAGTTCATATTTCCCTCACCTAGCATGATATCTGTTGTATCAGAAAGCTGGTCAGGAGAGAGATTAAGACAAAACCATTATGGTTAACACACATATGAATCTTCTAATTTTGAATCTTGATAATACCAACCTATTGAACTGTTCATCTTGTCCCCCTTCTTCTTCTTGTTCTTCTTGGTCTTGCCTTTGGGCTGTGGGGACTCTGCACTGGGAGGTTTACCATTCTGCTGGGTCTGCTCAGACTGGGGGGCCGGAGGGGGAGACGGGGAGGGGTTTGACACAGGTGGACTTCTCCTGTCTTCCTTTATTTGGGTCAGGGGTTGTTGTTGCTGCTGCTGCTGCCTTTTTCCACTGGCACTTCTGTTGTTACTCCTGTCCTCTCTCCTCGGTTCAGTGGTTGGGAGAGGAACTAGAGCCTCAGCAGGCCTGATCTGTGGTGCTTTGGTGTCTGTTGTAGTGGTGGGGGGGGTGCCGTTAGTGAGCTTTGCAGTCACATCTGAGCTCTTGGGTAACTCGGGGGCTTTCTTTACTGCAGCCTCACAAGTGGCCACCTTCGCAGACTGTTTGGCCTTAACTTTACTGTTGACCTCGAGGTGAGATGTAGAAGTGCCATTGTGGAGGCTGGCTGGAGAGTTTGGGATGTTGGTCTCAGCAGAAAACCCCTTGTCACTGGTGCGTTTTGGGCTGTGCTGTGTGTTGGGCTGGGGTACGGGGTCAAATCTTGGTTCCCTCTGGTCGGGGAGGCGGATGAGGGTTTGAAGCAGCTGTGACTTTCCATTCTGAAGATTATCTAGGACGTTCTGAGCTGTCTGTTTAAGGGGTTGTGGGTTGTTTTGAGGGGGTGCGGTGTTTTCCTTTGCTTTCTCTTTCTTTTTCTTCTTGGCAGCACGATGTTGCTGCAGCTCCTGCAACCGGAGCAGTTCCTTTTGAAGCGCCGCCTCTTCCTCTTCCTGCCGCCGCTGCTGCTCCTCCAACAGCAGCTGCTCCTCCCTTTCACGGGCCTCTGCCTCCAGACGGGCTTTCTCCTCCATCTGAAGCACATAGAGACGCACACTTTCAGCATTACTACAACTTAAACCAAAATTATATACTAGCAGAGTTACACATATATAGATGGATCATGGTTATAGACCAGAGGTTATTGTGACATTTCTAAGAAGACCTCTGAAGTTATTGGGACTTTCACCTTCTTTTGTTTATGCCTGGCCCGTTTGGCTGCCTTAGAACTGGAGGCAGGTTTACTGTCAGCACTGTTGATGAACTGCAACAGGTCCTCCACCCGCCTGTGGTCCTCCACCCCTCCATCTCGTTCTATCACTGGTTGCTGCTCCTCACGTTTCGGCTGCTCCTCCTTACGTTTTGTCAGGCGCAACCGCAGCTTCTCCCGCATCTCTGCATAGTTTCGACTGGTAGGAGCAGCTGGAGGCTGAAACAGGAAGAGATGCAAACAATAAGGAGACTAACTAGTACTTGTAATTTGTATCTGCCAGAAAACGATGCTAATTTTAGGTTAAGATGTTGATTTCACTTAATAATAAATGCGTCTTACCCCTCCGTGTCCAAAGAACTCGCAGTAGCAGCAGTCACAGTACTTTCCTTCTTTCTGGTTGGTGGAGGTGGAGGTGGAAGAGCTATGCTCGGAACAACTGTCCTCGTCCTGACTCTCCTCTCCGTCGTACGGCTGGTGCTCGTACGCCCCATTCCCCTCACAGCGATGGCCCTCACAGTCAGGATCACTGAAAAGATTGATACTTAGAACTACTTTTTCATCACAGACAACAAAATCACCCTTACCACCAATCAACCTCAGTCATTAATATTAGGTTTCATTAATGGCTTACCTGCAGACACTGGGTGGGGCACTGACGGGACCATCTGTTGAGGAGGCTGGAGGCTCTGCAGGCGGGAGACACAAACCCTGATGGGCTTCTACAAAGTCTGGGGCGGGAGCGGCCATCTTTGGGAAGGGTTGTGATCCCATAGTGGGAAGGTGTGTGGTGGGTGCTGGGGGCAGGGCAGGGCCCGAGAGCGGAGGGAGGGAGGTCAATCCTGTGGAGCCGTTTCTAGGGGCAACTGGGGCAGGCTGCCTATGGTCCTCTTTACCTAGATTGTGAAATACATCGTCTAGAGGAGACAAAGATGCACCGGATGAGACCATTGCTCTTAAGCCAAAAACAATTTTGTTACAACACATGGTCACATACAGACCTTCCATAAAATGAAACAAGAAATCAAGCAATATCAGATAATTAACTAGGATTCATGTTTTAATATAAGAAAGGAAGATTCCTTTAAAGTTGAAATGAAATTAAAAAAATTCTAAAAAAAAAATTCTAAAAAAAATTCTAAAAAAAAAAAAAAAAAGTATGATTTTGAGTTTTATTAACTTTTCTTTGATGATCGTGCCCCCTACATTAGTGTTAACATTAGCAAGCTAGGCTATCTGACTTGTACTTGCAGCCTAGATTGCTTGCTTGCCAAGCTAACTAGGAGGTGTTTAATGTTGTAATGGGACAGACGTCCTAAACCATCAACTGTGCATAACCAACATTACGCTAGACATGTAGAAAAAGGTGGTGGCGGTGAGGTCATGTATCAGTGTTAGCGGCTACGCAGGGCTCTGCCATGTTCCACTCAGCAGTGTTGAAAGCCGGTCTCCTGGCAATGCTCGCCCTCAAATGTCACTCAACTGCTGCCAGGAGAAACACCCACCCAGAGTCTTAGACACTGTTTCCACTTATATATATATAAATTATGCACAAGAGCTGCAGGGTCACTTTATAACTCCTTAACATAAAGTGAGAAGAATTCAACTTTCAATTTGACTTAAAAGCAGGTCCATGAATGATGATGCTGTCTTCCTGTATTTCTTGCTTGATGTTGTCAGTTACTTCTGTGTTTAGCTTCCTGTGATTTTTCATTTAACGGTACTATTGATATAAAGTGGGCACAACAACTGCTCAATATTTTTACGGTATTCTGTGTGCACTAATTCATTTCATTGTCTTACAATGTAATTATTATTAATTAAAAAAAAAAAAATTTATTGACATTTTGATTGGTTATTGATTTTTCCTTTTCACTTCTGATTTTGTTTTATTGATTTATTACCATTTCATTAAATGACTGGGAATTCATCATTTATTGAAAAACTACTGCCACAGAAAAACTGAATGTTTATCCTGCTGAAGTCTAGGAGAGGCTGTTAATAAAAAGGCAAGCAAGAGAAGTCATCATGTCCTTCTCCCAGTGAAAATTCATTCTTCAACTCAGTTTGCAAAAACATTTTCCTTAGTTGGTTTAACACACTCAAGTAATCTCTCTGGTTTTCTAAGAGGCCCATTGGTTAATCCTAAAAAAGGCCCATCATCTATACAAACCTAACCACTGCTCCTACCCTCCTATATTACCTAAAGAGTTGGGTCTTTTAGATGCTAGGTGGATGGGTGGGTTATTACTTGACTGGACAGTGGTGGCAGTGCAGGACACAGAGGACGTGGAGGCGGAGGTGGCCATCACTACTCGGTTGGTCTCCATGAAGGCATCCTGGAAATTGTAGAGACACTTCTTCTTGGCACCACTCTTCTTCTGCTCTTTGGCTTCTGAAGAGGAGCATGATGACGACGATGATGATGAAGAAGACGATGACAATGATGAGGAAGAGGAAGGGGGTAAAGGGGTGGGCAGTGATGGGTGTTCCCCTTGCGGGCTGATGGATGATGTTGGAGGGAGAGGGACATCAGCGAGGGGTGGTCCAAGCATGTCACCTGTTGATGAACAACAAATGTGGGGGACGGCATGATTTAAACAGGTTTTGAGACTTTAAAAATGTTTTTTTTTTTTTATCTCAGCTCAGTTTTTGGACATTTCTTTTATGTGTGAGTGACTCACCTGGCAGGGACTCGGGCAACAGCACAGATGGATTCCAGCTTTTCATCACAGCAGCATCCCACAGATTCTCAAACTTGAGTGAGAGGCACTGCAGTGAGCTGTTCCAGTCACCTGTTCCCCCTGCACTGCCAAAGCAGTTCTGGTAGACATGCTCTGGTAGTGATGGGCTAAAGGCAGGCTGCTTGGCTGCTGAGTGGTTTGATGTTGGGTTTGGGGGCAGAGGCTTTAGAATAAAAAGAAGAGAAATGTTATAAAATAAATCAGCTTGGGTTTATGAGATCAAGAGATTGGAGCTGGCATACACTTCAGTTTTGGATTGCTTTCAATTTGTCTTAAATTGGGGTAGGTCTGACCCCTTGTGGCAGACAAGTAAAATGACAGTGAAACTAAGTGAAACTAGATACAACTAAGCTTAGTATTGTTCCTGGAACCTTAAAAAAACCCCAGTGATAAGGAAATGAATCAATTTTCCCTTACAGAAACTCTCGTATCTCTAATTTTATACATTGTACAAAGAAAGTAATTCATATCAACATCTAGCCTCATGGGTGTACGGGCTCATGAATTATCCTCACCTTGCTGTGTGTGAGAGGAGGACTGGGTGGGTAGAGTGTGGGGTGCAGTAGGGGCCGGGAGAAGTTGTGTAGGGGCAGGTGGCCGTGGATGTGGGGGTAGAGGTGGAGGGCAGGGTGGGCAGGGGGAGTCTTGCTGTCAGTGAAGAACTGGTGTCCAACAGCAGGGGGAGGTGCAGCGTGGAGCCGACTAGGGGGCAGGCATGTGGCAAGGCCGAGGGTGGAGGAGCTGGGGTCCTGGTTGCATACGTGGCACTCGCAGGCATGCTGGACCTGTTCTACCTGAGAGCGGTAACACAAATTCACAACATAGTGTCTGCTTTTACTCTGGAGTGTGTGTTCCCCAATATGAGACAACATCCCTTACATGTAAAACAAAAAAAGACAATTTTGTCTTATATGCTGTCAAGTGGATTTGAAAGAATTAATTGATTGATGGAAAATTAAATGGATAACAATTTTGATCATCAAAAAATGCCAAATATTCTCTGGTTCCAGCTTCTCCAATGTGTGGATTTGTTAACCAACTACTTATTTTCCATTTACCAAAAGAAGTCAAACTTCTCCAGTTAAATTGTCCAAACACAAGCAGCATCAGAACTTTTCCTCAATAAAGCATCTCTAAATGAGAAAGTTAAGAAGATTAAGATTATGATTCTGGGGAAACATTTGATGTCTGCTTTCTGTACTAACAGGATTTGCCTATCAGTGCTGTGAACAGATTTTGGTCAGTACGAAATAAAGTATTACGAGGTAAGTACTAACTGTGTATGTGCAACATGTTCATTCACAACATTCCCAGGAAATGATGAACTGCACAAGAAAGTGTGGGAATACCTGTTGGTGATTGTAAGCGGGTGGAGGACTGTTGGTCTTCCCTGAGGAAAGCTCCTCCTGCTGCCCTGGGGGCTCCCCACTGACTTCACCATCAGCTTCCTCCTCGTCACCCTCTGATGAACTACTGCTGCTGGTAATGTGAGGAGACTGAGACAAAAGTATGTAAAACAGAGAATTAGGAAATGTAATGAATTGGAATGACAATGAACCATGAATTAGCAAATAGTTCACAGAATATTTACCGAACTGCCGGTAACCCACTCATAATGAATATTGGTTTCATCATCCAGAAACTCGGCAGGGAAATTCACAACTACTCTTGGGCATTTTTTTTAAGTAACATCACAATACAGAACTCACCCCTGCCTTTAGTGCCACGTTTTCCCCTTCCCCATTGATGTCACTGTGGAGACCGTTCACAGCAGCAGTCACAACACTGCTCTCCTCATAACCAGTCATAGGGTAGATGTCCCCAAACTTACTGGACAACGGAGGCACTTCATCATCATCACTAATACTAAAACGAGAGAAAAATGAGTAGTCAGGTTAGGGGAAAATGAGAGAGGGGAAATTTATTGTTTTTCAGCAGACGTGTGCAATTATGATGATACATAATACTAAACTGTGTATGAAGGTTTTCTGGTTGGGACAGTGACGGGCTGACTTACAAAGTGTTGGTATCCCCTTCAGGAAGAATGAGCCTTGGATGTTGCTGAATGGTGATGGGAGAACTGGAGTTGGAGCCAGATGCTGAACTGCCAGAGGAGAGGCTGGGAGGGTGAACCTCAGCCAAGTAGTCCCGGGGAGGTTCCCCTTGCAGAGGGAGCTTGATGTGGAGGTCCTCTGCGATGGGAGAGTCCATGATGCCACAGGTCAGGATGTGCGAGAGACTACAGTCATCACATGTGCACCTGTTGGATGGGTTGGGTGATGAGGACAAAGTTAATATTACAATAATCATCACAGCAATGTCAGTTAGTAGTATACAAATTCACACTGTATAAACTTTCATTCATTCACATTTCATTATGTTAACTTTTTGTTTTGTTAATATACAATTGTATGGAGAGAAAATAATGGATTTATTGCAAAGACCCAAATGTGGGAAAAAAGGGGAAGAGTTAGTCCATTTTAATATGAATGACAAATCCAACCATACATGTCGAACAACAACGCCTGTTTCATAATCTCATCCTTAAGGTCACTCGTTAGTTGAAAGGAAGGAACATATATTTTAAAATGGGGTCAATTCCCTGACAACTCACAGGTGAGGGATGAAATCTTTCAGAAACTGAAAAACATTTCACACAAAATGATCATAACAATGAATTTCCTCTCTTGTTAATAAAGCTAGTATCAATTACGTTTGAGAGTATTTTTTTCTCTAAGCAGGTGATAAAGTAAACAAAGAAGATCCTGAGGAAGATCCCATGTGCCAAAATATCAAGACGGTTTTGTACTTTGTTGCCAGTCTATTACAGATCTCGATTACTTCTTGGGCTAGCTGCTAGCAATTCTTGATTTCACTCAACCACACCCCAGTTTGCAAAGAGCACCTGACTCCAGGGGCCATACTTGCAGTGTTTACCTTGTAGTTGAGTCAGATTTAGGTCAGATCATGTTAGCTCCAGACCACTTCCTCTAAAGGGTCCTGGTATGGTTGTGAAATCAAGTCTGATCCAACTTAAATGAGCAACAGCTGACCTCAGGCCAGATAATGACACAACAGCTGATCCTCAAAACTCACCTTCTTCGATAATTGCAGTTGGGACAGTCTGGAATACTCAGACGAGATGAGAGCATCCTCATAGTGTCTGTGAAGTTGTTATCTCCGCTTGGGGACTTCTTACTGTTGGGTAACTATAAATAGAACAAAATAAAAAGCTGCTCTGAAGCAGAGAAATGTACATTTAACTCAGCCGTGGTAGCTGCATTTTCTCATAATGTACCTGTTCTTCTATAAATCTCCTCTGCTTAAAGAACTCCCAGTCTTCCTTCAGCATTCGCTGCTTAGTCTTCAAAGTCTGAAAATGGGCAGATAATGAAAGGAACATGAAAGGAACTTCCGCAAACTAAAAATGGAAAAACTGTATGGCAGAGTTTAGATCCCTTACGTTTTTGCTAATCAAGGACTTGTGTGGCTCTGTTCTTTGGTTGGTGAGACTCTGACCTTCCACTTTGAAAAGCAGCTGCAAAAGAGTCATAATCTTGGACCTTTAATTGCTGCATCTTTATCAAGAACCACCTTTTAATAAAAGTAACATTATTCTCTGTACCAAAATGTATCATCTGGAATGTTGCGTACCTGTTCGTCTACATAGTCATCAATCCTCTTCTCACACTCCTGCCATTCAGCAGCCACTGACGCCATCTCCTGTTGTAGCTGCTGGTAGCTCTCTAACAAGGTCCTATACATGTCTTCATTGTATGAATCGTGGGAGGCTGTGCCGTGTCTGAAAAAAGGGTGATTAAAAATAAGCCAAAAGTCCAGTAGACACTTGCTGAATGGCACAGGAAAGGATTAGTTTAAGTGTGATTTGGGTCTGTAATAGCACAGAAATCCTAAGGATGAATGTGTCAGTCAAGGTAATGTCTATGTCTTACTTCAGCTGTGCGACCAGTGCAGGTAAACTGCTGTGCAAGATCGGTTCAGAGAACACCAGATTCTCAAAAAGGTGCTTGTTGTGCAGCTCCCATGTCACCTGGAACTTCTGAAGGTGCTCATTCTCCTGAGGGAAAAAAGGTTTGGATTACAGTCAAAACAATGACAGTAACAAAGGTTATGCATGTAATGGATATCTCAAACATAGTAATCTATGTGACAGTATATTTTCCCTTGGTTCAGTTTCATTGCCCTTTTCATTCTTCAGAGGGTAAAAAAAAAACCATAGCATTTGATGCCACCTACAGGACACTAACAGACCACCTCTGGCAGCAGAGAAGGACAAACTGACCAGGGTGAGTAGGAAGCTGCTGATGGTGCGTGCAGCTTGACAGAGGGCACTGTACTCCTCCAGCAGCAGGGAGATGAACTGGTGGGCCTGAGGAGGTCCCTGGGCTGCAGCCACGGTCCCCGATTGTCCCACAGTCTTGGAGCCTGCTGAGAGGTGCTTCAGTAGCCGCACCTTCATTTCCAAGACATATTCACGAGCTTGCTGCTCCAGCCGTTGATATAGCTGGTAGGGGTCCTTCTCACAGAGCCTATTGGTGGAAAATAAAGCAATCAATCTTAAAAAAAATTCTTAATCTTAAAATTTGGACTGAATAAGTGGGTGTAAATGAACAGTCCAGCCAAAACAACTTTCGGAAATGCCACACATTGATGTTCCAACTGAATTAAACGGGTTTTCTCACCTTCATCTCCCCTTTGTCTACAGTTTAAAATGTTCGCTCAGTGAGTCATGGAATGGCCATGAAACATATTGTTTCAACAGGAAATATGCCATATAAAAAGGAAGTAAAGATTAAATTTTATGGAGCTTTCAACCTGGCCAATTACAGTAAAGAAGGAAGTAGTGTCAGTTTGGTGACATCACTGCTTTCGTAGACTTTCAGGCCTCTGATTGTTTTTACAGACTTGTTTCCTGCATCCTCAGAGGCTTCTGCAGTTCAATAGAGACCCCTAGTGGACACATACCCCAAAAGATAGAAATGAGGCAAAGCTGTGTTTGTTTTTATACCTGTCCACCAGCTCCTTCATTCCCTCCTTGTCTCTCTCTAAGGGCTGGTCATGGTCATCTGCTAGTGGTGTTCCTGTCTGACGGTAGATGCAGCGCACCAGGTAGCGAACCTCCGACCAGTGGTTTTGCAGCTGCTGCGACTCCCTCTCTGACTCAGCAGAGATCTCCCTGTAAGTCAGGACATGAATTTTTGAAGATTTCATTAACACACACATACACGAAAGAATTAAACTTACTCAACAGAATCTAAATTTACTTCAAGGATAATCAATCTGAACTGACCGTCTCTCGTTGCAGGCTTCACAGCTGCACACTGTATCAGCAGGCATTGGTGCGGTAAGGTCTGGGGCAGGGAGCATGGGTAGTGTAGGCGCAGCAGTGGTCAGTCTGTCCCCTGTGGCTGCCTCCTGGCCCAGGTTTCCATTACCCACAGGCATGTGCAAAAGGAAGTCCTGGCTCTGTGTGAAATATCAAAAACAGCAGTCTGAGATACAAAACAATCTTCAGTTTCCTAAAGATACAAGTGAGCAAAGCTTTAAAGAAACGTATAAATGGCCGTGTTGTTTTTCCAAAACATGCTGCGACAGCAGACCATATGACCAGCACACACCAGGCGTGTCAACAGCAGTATACAGAAAGCCCAAAATAAAGCATATATTGTGAATGAAGATCGACTGTCACAGCTTCATCTTGTCATCCTTTGCTCTATATGTCGATTAGACATGAAACGGTATAGAAATTTAGTATCCCGATTATAGTTACCAAAAATGATCACAGTTATGAGTATTATCACAATATTGTTAAAATGCGCTGAAAATGTTCAAAAAGTAATACAACACAACCTGAAATCATTTCACCAAGTGAATGCATTTAAACATTAAAATAATAACACAACACATCTATGTCATAAGGGACCAGTAGCAGGAGTGGGTTTGCCTGCTGCATGCCTACTCCGTAAACAAGGGAATAGCAAATTTATAAAATTTTTTGTGCTGTGATGTCTTTCACAGCACAGACACTGTAGACACACGTCACCTGTCAAGTGTGGTGCTGTTTAACCAGAAACACCGCGGCTACAAATGTAGTCAATCGCTTTTTTTTTTTAAAGCATTTTTTTGGGGGCTTTTGTGCCTTTATTGGACAGGATAGTAGAAAGAGACAGGAAATAGGGAGGCAGAGAGAGGGGGAATGACATGCAGTAAAGGGCTGTCCCATGCGGGATTCGAACCGGGGCCTGCTGCAGCGAGGTCTGTAGCCTCTACATATGGGGCGCCTGCTCAACGCCCCTCAATCGCTTTCTTTTTTAACGGGTTCACTCCGCTTATACCCGCTAACTTTGGTGTAAAAAGTTTTTAGAAGCCTGAAAAATCTCCGGAGCAGCGCTGTTGCTGCTTTCCACCATGTTTTCACTGACACATAAACACACGTTGCTTGCCGCGCATGCGTCTGGGAGACTGATGCTGGTCCATGCCTTACAGAACCTAACGTGGGTCAAATTAACCACAGTAATTAACCATGGTAATCGACCACGCTTATAGTGATAATTAAAATTTGAACGGTAATACTAACCGCCTAGCACGTCTACCGTGATATAGCGTGAAACCGGTAATGTTTCATCTCTGATGTAGATTCTGTCAGAATCTATATATAGAGCAATTTCTACGTTTTGTTTACCAGAGTCAGCATTAACAAACTTTGCCAACCTCAATGACTCAAAGACAGAAGCCTCAGTGGTTTCTAATCACTGGTAGGCTACTAGACCTATGCTATAATTATGTGCCATTTGCCTGTTAATGCAAACTTTCTGCAGCTGCTTCACAGTGAACGATTTCCAGTGGTTTGGCTTGTTTACTACAGGACCGTGTTATTGTGAGTCAGCACAGTGCCCTCCCTTTTGTAAGGATGCAATGGAACAATACATTTAGGAGGAAACCAAACCCAAGCTCAACAGCCAAGCCTCACACACCCACAACCAAGGAAACATAAACCCCCCATAGACCTGATAAGCCTTAATGTAAAGCCTGATCAATAAGATGTGAACAAGTTTGTGAATGTAACATTTACAACTACTTGAAGTCTTGAAGAAGGATTTGAGTTATGCTGCTTTGGTTAGTTTAAAGTATTCACTAGCACATGTACATTTCTTGCAACAAATAACTCATTGTCCTACTCATTACTTTTCACTCTTGATCAAACCAGACATGAAAAAAAAACAATTTGTAATAAAAGAAAATAAAAGTCAAACGTTGTTAATAGTCAATACCCATATTAATTACAACCAATAATCCCACCCTAAAGCACAATCCAGTAGAAGAAAAGTGACTTTGTATTCCAGCTAAAAAAATGCTGTGTTGAATCACAAGATTTTTCCACTGCTAAATTAGTGTTATCCTTACAAAGACACAAGATGAGTGCATCCGACGGGCTGTCCAACATAAAAAAGCTTTTTATATGCGGTATTAACCTAAGAGATAATAACATCTATACAGCATAGGTCTAAGAAAATATTTCCTCTGATGAAATCCAAGAAGTACAAAATATAAAGATTTTGTATGTATGATGATTATGATGATTGTCTCTATGTATGCATTTGTATTACATTGTATTGAAAGTGTTTGTCTACTGCAGTGCTCCTTGTCCCAGGTACTTGATAGTATTTGCATATTTGACTTAGATACCATCATTTAGCCATAGTTCAACCAAGCCAATTTTGATGACGTCCATTATTACATTCTTTTTACAGCAACAGCTGCTACATGTGACTGCTGCATCTGTTTTAACCTTTCTGGCAAAGAACCAGAGGTGCCAAGAGAACAGAAGAGTTACACCATCCACTGGCAGACTAACAGCCACAGCTGTGTTAAACTGCAGAAATGTGGCATCAGTAATCATGCAGAGAACCATAGGACTTACAATCCTTTCACTGCAGCCACAAACATTTTTTCACTTCAACACTCTTCTATAAAGAGTTCTAAATGCTTTATCCCCAGGTGACTTACCCCCAATGACTGCTCCAGAGCAGTGTGTCGATCCTCCTTCTCTACTGTGCGCCTGCAGTCAGAGCACACCCACAAAGGCAGCTGGAGGGCACTGGGTGTCTTGGCGGGCTGTGCTGTACCATTCTGGCCAGAGATCCCTGCCTCTGAAGGCACGGCACTGTCTTTACGCTCACATCGGCATAAGAGGCAGCGATCACCGGCCGTGTAGGGCGCCCGCTGGTTCAAGCCAAACGTGAATGGGGTCTTTGGTGGATGTGTTAGCAGGGGGAAGTAGAGAAAGAAAATATACCATAAGGTATGCAGCCACTTCAGCAATTGCTAAAAGTTACAATGCAATTACTGTTCATAAAAACATAATATAAACAAACAATTTACTTTGAGAGGTATTTTAAAATATAAATGTAAATAAATATAAAAGATATTTCATAATTTAAAAATGTCTACACAGTGGCTCATTTCAGTTATTTGTTGAGGGAAAAATTATGCACATCAAGCTATGTTAGTCAATATGATTTGTAACGCCAATTATTTTCTTTAAAAAGCAAAGTGCAAGATTTGGTTTATTATTTTTTGATGAGAATTTAGGTTTGATTGACCGTGGCACCAAGGTTGATCAGTATCTGTAATATATTAAGCCAGATCACATTATTATTTGAAACCCATTGCACTCTGGGTGCTCTGTTTGTTTAAACCACCTTACTGCACTCTATTCAGATGCTGCAAATTCTCACCTAATGCACAGCCCTCTGTGAGTGAACCACAGCGTGGCACAAACACATAATTAGCAGCCAGACGTTTCAATTCATGATAGCCATATTGACAGTGTGTGTCTGTGAGCAATATGGTTTTAGGGTTGAAAAAAAAAAAAAAAAGGTTGATTTTCATTCATTTCAGCAAAATTTTACAGGTGTGCCAATAGTTCCCAGGAAATTCTGAATCTTTGGTTGCTGTGGGTTTTTCTCAAAATCAACCATTCCTCCAGCAGTGGTATTTTGTGACCAAAAGGCAGATCCATTCTGATACCAAAAAAGTAGTACCTGATAATGTTTCATACATTTCTACTTTCAATTTATTACAACAATGTATTTTTAAAAAAAAATATATATAATCTTAGTAATCAAACAATTTTTCACTGATTCACGTGGAGCCTTTTTAGCAACATAACAAGTATTGTTTATACTATAACAACTACATCAGGGTGTAGTGACAAAAATATAAGGCAACTCAGGTTAATAGCCACATGATATATTCTGAACAAGCCTGAGGTGAATTATTTGATTCACCATGTGGGCTTAGTACAATGTCTTATTCTGAACACGCACGCACGCGCACGCATGCACGCGCACACACACACACACACACACACACACACACACACGCACACACCCACACACACAACCCTATTACTTACTTAGTAAAGTGTAAACATGACAGCATATCTGAACATGCTCAATTATGTGTATGTTGAAACGTCTGTACTTGTGACTCGTCAAACAGAGTGATTTAATTTGGAAAAAAACATTATGATTCATGTAGCCTTAGTTTATGACACAGATCTTAGTGGAATATGATTATATTCTGATATAATTTTATCACCAATCGTTCAGATGCTGTGATTCAAAGTTTAGCTGCTTTTCTATATTTATGACTATTAATGTTCCTGCCCAGAATAATTGCATTAGTATAAAGTTTTGCTTATGTTAAATCTTCCCTTAAAGGAAAAGTTTTGATGACTGTCAGTTAAAATTTGCCTGAATGCTAACAGACAGCTGCTTCTGAGTGATCAACACTGTAACACTGTTGTAAGGAAAACAAAAAGTGCTGCCAAGACTGAAATTTGTGTTATAATTGATCGCTGAGACATCTTGTAGTGTGCTTCTCCTTCTAGTGTACCTAAAGATTCGGCATGATGTACATTGTCTTCGGCAAAATGAGCATGACTTTGGAAGAAAATTCAACAGTGTCTTTACATGGACTTCTGAAACACCTAATGTGAATTTACCTGTAGGACTCCGGAGAAGTCAGCGTTCACTGGTCCTTCTGTAAACTGCGGTGTAACACTGTTGTTCACGTTGACCTGAGAGACAAAAACAAATTGATGTTAACACAGAATTGACCAATTGGTTATGTGCTGGATTAATTACAATTACTAAAAGATATATATATATATATATATATATATTAGGACAGGGAGAGTCAATCACCTGTAAAGATTTCTGATTTAATTTTGGATCTACTGCTGATTAACATTGTGAGCGTGTCAAGTAGAGTTCTGTATGTTTTGATGTGTGTGTGGTGCACATGCAAGGTACAAAACTGATAAGCAGTAAAGTCCGGCCTGTACATTCCTACAGTGCGAGACAGGTAGACTACTATGCAAACATTGTGTCTATGATTCATGATTGGACATTTGAGAGTCAATTCACCCAATTACAATAGAACACTTTCCCACCTGCCCCTAGTAGTACCTAGCCATGCAGACAGTTGAAATTTTGTTAGCTTTTTTGGTAATTGTAAATAATTGTAAAACTGACTGGTTAAAATTCATAACAGATCCTTTCATTCCCAACATTAAATACAATTTGGTAGTGGATGTACAGCTGAGACAAAACTAAAGTTAATGTCATGTTATCGGACAAACATTTGTATATTAGTTTAGGGTCAACAAATATCACAGTTTGGAATCATCTCTGTGAGCACACTTATCCAACTTTATATATCTTATTAAAAAGCATTTCCCAGAGTGTATAATTTTCTTATGATGAAGTGGAAGTAATTCTTCTGATATGCAAGATTTGTCTAGATGGAGCGGTCACAACATCCAAAGAATACATAGGCTACACATGTACATACATGCATTTGCTAGGTTAAAGACTTTTATATATTTATATAGTTTCAACAACACATCAATTATACACAAAAAAATATACAGACACCTTTCACCTCCATGCAGGAAGGCTACACACTTATAGGCTACATTTGTGATTTCGGTGATCCCAGAACCTAAGCAACTAACTTATAAATCGACAACTATGAGTTGAACCATTAAACATACATCAATTGCAAGGAAACTACCGAGCATCTCATGGTGTCAATGTAAGCTCTTGTTTTAGTGCCAACTTAAGGTATATAACTGAGCTAACTTGGATAACTGAAGTTTGACAGATTGTTCAGCCTAACAAGGAGCAGATATGACCAAGTTATAAACCTTTATAAACAAGAAAAAGTGGAAGGTCAGCTTGTAAAAACACATCGAGGCCCGGCGGGGCTGAAGTTGTTGGTAATCTCAACTGTTAGCACTAGCTAGCATTAGTGTTTATCTGTGTAACAGCAGCTTGGGGGCCAACCGTGTTGAACATAATGGTCCTACAGAATAATCTTACCTTGGTCAATGAAATCTCCTCCTACCTGGACTGTATTAGCTCAAAATAATGCTTCGTGGTGTTTAATTTGTTGTCGATTCAGCTACGATATCTTACTTAAGCTAACGGTGGTAGTCAGCGTTCGGCCAGGGCAAAAGCAGCCTAATGTTTACGGCATTTGTTACAACATAAGAATGGCTACATTAACTACATCACTAACTTATGCAGCTTGCTAGCTGGCAAGGTGCCCCACAAAGCACAGCAACCAGCATTAGCGATAATTAAGCCAGTTAATTTCTACCTACGTTGTATAGGTTAGTTAGCTAGCTGCCTTCCTCGCATCAGTATCGGGCCCAAATCAGATTTGTGTCGTTGATAACGCTGCTAGCTAGTCGCCCCCGTTTTGACATGCACCGGTTAACATTGTGTGACACGCTTACCTCTCCGTTTATGCCCGTGATGGACCCTATATTCCCGTTGCCTGTACTCCCAGGTGTTAAAAAGCTGACGACAGAGGCAGGTGTTGCTGGTCCCGCACAGCCTAGGGCCGTGGCAACCCCGGCCTTGCCACCGCTGGTGTTGCAGACAGCACTGCAGCTACTGCCACCGCCCCGCTTGTTCTTCCTGCGTTTAGCCCCTCGTTTAGCATCGGTGGGACTCATTTTTTCCACAAAAGAAGCGAGACAACTTGCCGTCCAGACTTGGCAGGGTCTCAAGTGGAATGCCTGGCGCAATCACTCGGGTATAAGTCCGGGGTAGCGATTTGGAGACTCCCAAAACGACAGACACTCAATTCCATCAAAGTGCAAGCCGACTTCATAGATTCCAATATGGCCTCTAGCTGGACTGCCTCAGCCAGACTTCAGCTTGCGTTGTAACGTGTGCGTCTCCCATCCCGAGGCTTATGGGAAATTGAGTTTGTTGTTGAATATCTCATTGTGGCCAGCTACACGAAGAAAAATTGTAATAAGCTGGGATAAACATTAATGATGAATGCTTGAACCGCTTATTGATTCGTTCATTGTCACGTTTTCACATAAGTATTTACTCCGTCACTCAAATCGTTAAAAAAAAAAGTATTTTATACCTTAGGCACAGAGTGCAGGCACCATAATTTAACAGCAGGGGGAGAGCGCATTCAGCAATTGATGTGGTCTGCTTCAGATGACAGCCGAGGGCCCGCACAGTGGTTCAGTCTTTCCGGGGTTCAATCATCAAGTCTAGTGAGGTAGTGGAGAGCCAAGGACTGATGAGAAGCTGGTAGTATATCTGTGTAGCGTTTGCACAACCTTTTAAGAAAACGTCCAGTGCAGCACGGCACGGAGCACCGAGGAGGATTTAAGTGAACTACTACAACGGCTAACAGCCCACAGCTAAATAGTTAGCCACGGCCGCAGAAAGGTAATGTTAACAAAAGTTTTCATCATCGCCATTCCTGTATGAGGTTCAGTTGCGTATCTAGCGAAATGGTAAGAAAACTGTAACAATTTAAAGTCGTTTATTGAAGTTTTCCATTAGTTCGTCATCTGTGTTATCTGTTGTTTAGCTACGTTAATGTTAGCTAACAACACGTCAACGGGTCTGATGAAGTCACGTTAACTCAAATTAGTGGTCAGCCTAATGCTAACTATGGGAGGTGAAGCCACGGAAATATTTGCTGATTGTTTGCTTTTCAAGCACCGTCTATAGCTTTATCGTTAATCACGCAACATAACAACCGTATTATAATAATGTGTTAAAAAAAATTAAAAGGTATTTTTATCACTTTTGGATGCCCTATTTAGTCACGTGACTGTGCAGCAACAGGTAATTCACCTTGCTAAACCTAAGAGCCAGTTCCGGTGTGTGATATTACAGAGAGATAACGAGCGAGCATCGTGACAACAGTTGTAATGTTTAGCCTCCACCTTGTTTCTTACGTAATGTCAACAGGGTGCCAAACCTAACTGGGTAACCACGACATAAATGGGTCATAATTTCCTTCAGTGAGCTGAAAACCTGAAAATACACACCTAAACGTTGCCTTGCCAACAGTCAGCTCACATCTGTTAATCTATATCAAAGGCAAGGATTGCTCTAATGTTTCAAGTGACCACTGATATTCACCTGTCTATATATTTCCATTGATAAAAGCTTGAGATCATCAAGCAATATACAGTATATTTACAAAGCACAGACATATAAGAAAGCAAGTCAAAGTGCTTTAAAAACTGATAAAACCCCATGTACTGCCAGCAGTATTATCTCAGACATATTTGTAATAACAGATTTGTGATATCTAGTTGGTATGTAGCTTGACTAGCAGCTTCTTTACATTCTTTTACATCCATTTATTTTTCGCAGCCACTTAACTGCCTTGCAATTACAAGGGTTAGTGCTATAGCCTCAGCTTGAGCTGCTCATGCATTATCATGAAATTATCTATAAAATTTTACTGGATGTGTAGGAAATAAACCAAAATGTAATTTGCCCATTTTTTTTTGTATGCATATATGAATGGGTGTACAGTTCTTATATACTTTATGTATGTGTGTCTGGGTCTTTTTTGTCAAACAGTATTACAACATTTGTTTTCATCCATATGCCTTGAAAAGTCTTGGAGGATTCCTGAAATCCCTCCTAAACAGCAGTAAGTGTTGTTAAACAGGGATTTATCCTACAGAAAAACAGATGCTTAGCTCTTGAATGTATTGATTCACATACATACACAAACAGGGGCTTAGGTAGAAGTGTACCATAAGAATCAGCCAGCTTGATAGGACCTATTCATTACCCCTCTATTTATCTGTTTTCAGGTATGTCTGAAGTTAGTCATGAGGCTGAATCGGAGAGGACCTCAACCGAGGACCCTCAGATGGATTGTGAGGATTCTGACAAAGCAGAGGAGAGTTTGAGTGAGAATGTGAAACAGGAGAGTGTAGACAACGGCAGGGGAAGAGATTACACAGATGAGGAACTCTATGACATTGATATTGACAGTGATGAAGAAAATGCAGAAAACAGTGACAAGGCTATTCAGGAGGAGGATGAGGGCAATCAGAGGGAGAGCGTGGTGATGCGCAGGGATGGTGACGCTGCAGACATGTCTGGCAGTGTAGACAAAGGGGGACACGAGACAAATCATCATGTTGAAACAGCTCAAACACCAGTGGAAAGTGGAGATTCTCACACTGAAACAAAGGTGATATTTACCTTCGCTTTGGTCATTAAATCTTCCAGCGCTGGCCTTCTAGCCAATCTTCTAGCACTTCCTTACTGCATCTGTTCGTGTTGCTGTTTTGAGCTTGATTTGCTCTGGTGGTGGCGGTCTCTTTCTTATTTAATCAGTTTATTACTACATTGACTTTTGATGTGAAGCGTTTTCTGAAATAATCACCTGACCTGACCGGAGTCATAGTCATAAAGTGATTGTGTTTGTTTCTTCCTTTTGTGTTTGTAGTTGTGTTTCAGATTTCATTCGGCTTTACTGGAGGTCTTAGAGAAATAGCTGTTGTGTAGCTGTTGCTCCTGGTGCAGTTGGTGCCTTTCTTGCTGATTGTTTGTGTGCTGCTCCTTATGTGTTTGGGAATAAACTAATCTTTCTCAATTTTCTGCCTTATATGAATGCAGGCTTGCCTCAAAGTGATTTTATCTTTATTATTATACAAAATACATTCAAAAGCACTTTATTAGGAACACCATGCTAATACTGCGTAGGACCTCCCTTTGCTCCCAAAACGGCCTCAATAATTTGTGGCATGGATCCCACAAGGTGTTGGAAACTTTCCTCTGAGGTTCTGGCCCATGTTGACATGACTGCATCACATCAGTTCTGCAGATTTCTGCTGCACAACCGTGCTGCCAGTCTCCTGTTGTACCACATGCCAAAGGTGTTCACTGAACTCACTGTCATGTTCATGAAACCAGACCAGGCTAAATTTTTCCAGTCCTCAACTGCCCAGTTGTGGTGAGCCTGTGTCCTCTGCAGCCTCAGATTTCTGTTCTTGGCTGAGACGAGTGGAACCTGACATGGTATTCTCTTTTTGGATTATCTGAGTTACTGTAGCCTTTATGTCAGCTCCTACCAGTCTTGCCATTCTCCTCTGACCTGACCTCTCTCATCAACAAGGTGTTTGTTTGAGTCCACAGAACTGCTACTCACAGGGTGTTTTTTTTTTTTTTTGCTCAGAAGCACTCAAACCAGCCCGTGTGGCACCAACAATCATGTCACTGTCAAAGTCAGAGATCACATTTTTGTCCAGCCTGATGTTTGATGTGAACATATAGTTCCTGATCTTTATCTGCAAGACTTTATACATTGCACTGCTGCCATACGATTGGATGATTAGATAATTGCATGAGTAAGAAAGTGCACAGGTGTTCCTGATAAAGTGCTCAGTGAATGTATTATATATGTATTGTAATGACATGTTTGAGACATTGAGACATTATTTGTTGGTTATAATATTCCTGATTCCAGCTGTTAGTAGGTATACATTCCTCTACAGCCCTTTGTGCCTTCTTTTGTTGACATTGACTTTGTGTAAGTGAAAGTGTACCATTTCCTCATTATGTTTCCCTGTTTGTAAGTTGGGTGTACATAGAGCTCTTGACTTCTACATGCTGTCAGTCACATGACTGGGTAAGTGAGATGGATTTGGATTGCTAGCTGCACATTCTCAGGCAGTCCCACATTTCTTGTGTTGCTGGAATGTGTGACTCCTAAGACTGTGGGCTCAGTGCCAATGTTATACATCAGATTACACAAATTTAAAATAAAAACTCCTCTTTTTTTTCTTTGTTTTTGTAATCAGTCTTCATTTAGTAGCCATAAATGTAGCACAGTTGTAATCAAAAATTTTCAGGTCTTGCTATAAGACAGTTTGAACCCATCATTGTGCAACATGGTTGTGTCACACTCTTCCGTAGTTTGAGAGGCAAGAGAGGATTCTTTCCTCTTTGGCTGACGCAGCTAATTGTACAATTAGCTCATTGTTGTTATCCATCCCTCTCTCCCACGTCAGGTTCGCTTGTATCCAGGATACTGAACTGTAGGCAACGACAAACCATGGCACTCCAAACCTTTCCCCCTCTTCATATGCCTGATTAATTCGCAACCACTTAACTACTATCCCTGCTCCACTAGGCTGACACTATTAGCAAGCTTTCCTGCAGAATGTTTGCAGATGGTGGGTGGGATCATTTTGGCTCAGATACCCCTGATCATCTGTGGAGCCATTGTTGAATTAGTTCCAATATGTTTTGCTGATCAAGAAAACTCTTAAATCCAGATTCATGGATAGATATGGTATAGCTGCAGCTAAACAGATGTAGGCAAAACAATGCTGTTCAGCAAATTTTGTTACAGTCCGTCTGTATTTACTTTTTTTTTTCAAAAGCATGTAATCAGATATGTGCCTCTGCCAGACAGCCTGTTTAAACTTGGTGTCAGAGAGGACTATCAGGCAGGAGTCTGTCTTATCTGCAGTAGTTGGTGAGACAAGCTTAGCAGTGTCTGTGCTGCCTTCCTGCATGCTGGCGTCATATGGCGTTTAAGTATTTATGTGTCTGTTACATGACAACACTGAGTCGTCGTCGTTTTATAGAGCTCGACTTTGGCCTTTTTGTAATATATTATATTCAGGTTGGCCATATCAGAAATCTTTGCTTATGGACTCTGGTTTTAAAGAGACATGTTTTGACTCCCAGAGAGGAAAACATCCAAAAAATACAAAATTCAGCTCTCAACTCTTTACATCCAGTCTTCTCCTCCGAGACCAATTCTAACCCTTTTTAAATGTATTTGTAAAGCATTAGTGTAATGTATTATCAATCAGTTGATCCACTTCACAAATATTTTAAGTAATGCTTCTTCATTTAAACTTGTTTTTAAGAAGCTTTCAGCTTATAAATACTGTATCATACTATTAATATATGTATGGTTTCTATCAGCTTATGTATTTCTGCACTTGGGGGTGATGCTGCCTGTCATTTTAGGGTTGCATACTACTACAGAAATCCTCACATTTCCAACTGTTTGTGCAATTTGTGCACTAGAACTACTTTGTTCATTCATAGCCTGCATTAGAATCAGATGTTTACTGTGTTGACAGTACTGTGAGGAGTTGTACCTTGTGGTCATTAAAGATATAATTTACTAAATGAAGTAAGTAAACCTGCAAGCATTGACATATTGAAGTAAGAGTTATTAATATAAACCCATGATTTAAACTCACCTTTTTGCTCACACAGTAAAACCAGTCATTCAGTTTAGAGTAGACCAAGGTCTTGTTACCTGGTGATCTGGCAGCTATTTGCATTATTTACACACTGGTTGAAGTCCATAGGGGAAGAATCGTGCTCAAAGATGTAAATTAAGATTTGTTGATTATTGAAATAAAATAAATGCAGTAGTACCATCTTTGCCAGATGTGGTTAATGAACATTAACCAGCTTAAGATTGTTAGGCCTTCCAAGGCTTGCACACACAGCTGTATAATTGTTAGGTTACTGCCCTAGTTCCCAAGTCCACAGTGATTAGATCTGAAAAAATGTACTAAAACTAGCACAGCTGTATCTTCAGCATGCAGCAACGGGCAGCCAGTTTATTATAGCCTAAACAAAACTCATGAGGCCACAAACTGTTGTCTCCACCCTGTGGCTTGCTAGGAGCCCACATGTTAATGTGTAGCTAAGCTAGCCAATGAGTCACTGTGTCGTTTTAATCTACAGGGACCATGATCCACGTATTATAACAGGTCTTTTTCCATACGATTGTTAATTATATTCAAGGTTAAGCAGACTCTTGTCCCATGTGTGCTCCTGTAGCATTAACATGAAGCTTTGCATTTGCTAGGAAACACTGACATGAATATGGCAGTAACAAACCAGATATTGTCTGCCCAAACCATTGCTATGGAGAGCAGCAGATGTTAGCAGATGCTTTTTCCATAGCGTCATGGGTGTGTGGCCTTATGCACCAAACTGTTATGGCTCACTTAATATGAGATAATGTGTGTTTAATACTAAACACTACAATACTAAAACAGGAAGTAATGTATTCAAATGGTGAGAATGGTGACATGATCTTGCTAACATACTAAAACTTCAAACGTGCTGTATTTAGTAATGGAACAGTGTTGTAAACTAGAGGAGTGTTGAAAGTTTATGCCAGGTATTGCACAAGAACTTCATTACATGGGAAATACTGTAATGCTGCAACATAACTGACATAAAGCTCTCAAAGCTCGTCATCCTCTCCTGCAAACGAATGAAAGGAACAGTTGAAAGAGGATGGGTTTGGGATTGGACACTTTAGATACCAGTGCCATAATCTTTTTTATCCGTATACTGTAATTACAGGTATAATGTTAAATAATCAAACTCTTCATTGTTTCATTGCATTAAACTATTCTAATGTGAGTCATATCTTCAAATTATGTTCCTGTTTTTTTACCTTTTGTAGGATATTGATTGTTCAATGCTCAATTTACAGTCTGAGTTAATACTGTGCATCTTGTTAACATATTGTCGTGTCATCACTGTGACTCCACTGTGTATCTATAATTATCAGCATTGAATCCAATTTCAATCCAGTATCCACTGTGTCAGTGTCCACAAGATGGCAGTCCACAGCTATTGTGTCTTAGAGGTGATCCCTCTCTTTGATGTTGTCAGAGGATGCTTTGAGCAATAACCTTCTTCATTTCACCTTCGTCATTATAGGAAAGCACAATGGCTGAGGAGTTTCATAGAAGCTCAGCCGCTGAGATTCCAGTCACCAGCAATGGAGACCTGGATCAGAGCCCTGAGACAGTTTTTCAGAGGGTAAGAGTTTATTTACAGACTTATGAGAACAGCACCTCAAAACTATATTACTGTCATAGACAATATAAGTACTGGCTTCCATAACAAAAGTTCAAACAGGTCCTCAAAATGATGATGTCTTTAACAGCACCACTACCTGATGTTATGATACCTGTGTCTGTGATATCCACTCTACTCATGGATAAAAATGAACAGTGCAACCAAATTTTCAAAATTGGTTGTATGCAGCAGTGGGGCGTAAGGAGATGTAGTCAGGTTGCTTGTTTTACTTTGAACAACAGTTCATAACTCAGATATTCAGTTTACTGTGATATGGTAAAGAATAGTGCAAAATCTTGAAATTTCAGAAGCAGGAAATTGTTGACATTTGTGCTTGAAAAATATTTAATTTAATATTTAAAATAGTTGCATATTCATTTGTGGCAATTGAATAATAGACAAATTGTTACAGATCTACAAAACAGGTTTCATTCTGTGTAGCAGCGGTGTGCTCAGACAGTCAAGGTGAGATTGTTCCAATGAGAAGTCATTTCGAAGGAGACTTCAGAGCGCCTTCTCTCTTTCTCATCAGTATGACTGAGCTGGCAGAGTTTATTCCAAATGGCTCACTGTCACACTGACAATCTGTTGCAGAGAAGAGACACAGCAGCCACAAGCATGTAGGCAGATTTAAAATGTTTAATTTTGATAAAATGAGTTCAGACGGGAATTTACGAATTGCCCCGAGGGACTTAACTGTATATTGACCTGTTTTTTGTCTCACATTGATTATTTGTGTCACTGTGAACCACATAGCTGCAGTTCACTAATTTAGGTTTGCCATGAGTTAACTTTTTCTTCTTTCACTCCATCATTAGAGTAAATGTTCAAACAGTAGCTTGAATATCTCAACCAAGGTTAGATACCTAAACCACAAACCACCAACACAAATACAGAAAGTACACCAAACCTTCTACATGCAATTGCTGCCTGTCTGCAGGGAACCACTAAACCCTGTTTGAATGTTTCCACAGGACGCTTACCCCAGTGGCCCTGGAGCCCTAAACCTCTCAGAGTCCTGCGTCACCTCCAGCAACTTTGCTTCAACAGCAGAGGGCATCATTGAATCAGGACCATACAAAGGTAAACACTCCAATGCTCAACTCTGAGTTTTGTGATGCAGCAGCACGTCAGAAACTCAATCTCAGACCATGTCAGCTTCATACATCATTTGATTGTGTTGCAGCATTCTGTATTTACAAACCGTCTTTCTCTCCAGTGGCTGCACTTTTGGTTTTTTAATCTCTGTGAAATTTGAAAGGCAGACATTTGAATTTGTAAAGGTGGACATCCAATTGAATTTAATGAGTTTCTTCTGATCTCCAGGTTGTAACCCTCCTTTCCTTTTCATCATCACACCCTTGTTACAAATGCAAATAAAAATCTCCCCATAGAGCAGCAAGCTGTTGTAGCCCATTTACCACAATGTTGCCATGGCTATTTTCCGTGTTATTTACACTGGATGAGGTAGGCTTTTGTTCATTAAAACATTCATCCTGCAACATGGGGAGGGCCAGCGTAATTAAAAAAAAAAAATAAAAAAAAACACAGGAAATCAACATCAATGAGAAATTCCCCTTACTTGTGTAGGTGGGAGCGTGACATACTAACGAATCATAACTCTGAATATCTCCCAGGGTCAGCAAGCCTGCCCACGTCTCCCGTGGCACCTGTAGCTCCCAGCTCAGCTGTTGCTAGCCGCCTGGCGCGCTCTTCCAGCGATAGTCAGGCTGAGAAAGGTACCAGCAGCGATGGAGCATGAACAAGATGATACTGAATCATCACCATTTGCACACTAAATTAACCACAATCTACTGTACCCTTCTTGGTTTTCATCAGTTTCTTACCCTCTCCTTGTTCCCACAGGCTGTGCTCCATTCAGAATCAAACCTTTCTTCTTCTCCTTTCTTGTTTATTGGCTCTCCAAACTTTTGCCTTTGCATAAGTCCGGGCTAACTGATGTAGTTTTATGCTTTGCTGTGGCTAAGTGTTTATATAGTCCTTTAGGGTCCTGTTCCTAAGATCTAGAGCTCAAGATTTCTAGATCTGATGCAATGTCTTGATGCCTAAAGCATTTGCTTCTCCTGAAAGAAAACTGCTTTCACATTTAATCTCAGTGGGTTTCCCTGCTTGCAACCTTTGTCCTTGCAAAAGTTGGCACCCATAGTCTCACTCTGTGGAGCCCCAAAACTGACAAAATGTAGTAAATGTAAGGCAAGAGAAATGTATGTGAATGAATACTATTGTTAGTCAAATAATTACTATGCAGTGTGAAAATAAATATAAATTTGCCTTTAGGTAAAAAAGATTTTTTAATTTATTTATTTTTACCACCATAACACAAACTTTAAGTGTAAACTGTGGTCACTAAACACAGTGAGCTTTCAGTTAATGTTAGTTCACTGAAGCTATCAATCTTTATAAAGCTACAATGTACATAATGTAAAGCATTTAAGCTTTAGCTATTACAGAGTGTATAATTTTAACAAGCAAATGCTAACAAAGTTAGCAAGCTACGGCTAAGTTTTTAGTTTAGCTAACTTGTCATTATGAGAAAAAGGAAATTAAAATCCATGACTAATTTAAAATCTGGTCCAACTCAATGAAGACAAGAAACGCACACCTGAAGATGAAAGGTAGTTAGCTAGCTACTTTATTAGCATTAGCTTGTCGGCTAAAAGTATATAGCGCCATATCTTTTTACACTACATTCTAATTATTTAACAATATTATTTATTGATGTAGTCAGCTCTATTTTTGTCTTGTACATTTTGTCTGTTTTTGGGATATCTTTCAGTATTTCCTTTCTGTGCCCAAAACACAATGAAGCACTATTCATCACTTTTACTGTGATTGTTAGGGGGGTTAATCATGACTAATTGTATTTTCATTTTGAACTGAATAATCATTGATGTCATCAGTGTCCTCTAATGCCTTTTAATTCAGCATGTAGTTTTTGTTGAAGTTTCAGTGTCTTCACGACAATCTAATTACACTGTTTGATAATTATAACTCTTGAAATGTACCTTCTTAATTTTCACCATAGCTTTCTAGCCTGCAAAGCCAATAACTTAATCAATCACTAAGTGAATGACTTTTAATTGTCCAGGCGAAATGAAAGCACAGCCAAACAGTGGAGCGTTGGTCCTATCAGATGACTTAAAGAACCCAGCCATGGAAAAACTGGACCTCGTGAGAAAGTGGAGCATCAACACATATAAAGTAATCCTCTCTGTCCTTCATTTATTTTCATGTCCTGTCTGCTACACCTCTCAGCCTTTGCATCACTCTTTGTCTTCTCTCAGTTAATTAGGATGTTGGCAGAAAAAGTGAACTATACCCCAAACTGACAACCACAATGACTGATAACTTTTCTTGTTTTAGACTTTGTTGTTTGGCTCCACTCCCTTTTTAATTATCTCTTTCAGAACCTGTTTCCTCTTTCTCTCTTGATAAAAGCACAAACTCCCCACAGTCATTCATAGTATTTTAAAATGCAGTTTGCCTCTTACCAGTTTGTTCGTTAATAAGCCTGATTTCCACTGCAGTGTACCAGGCAGATCCTATCGGAGAAGCTGGGTCGGGGCTCGAGGACCGTGGACCTGGAGCTGGAGGCTCAAATTGAAGTCCTGCGTGACAACAAGAGAAAGTACCAGAATGTGATAAAGCTGGCTCAGACGCTGGCCAGTCAGCTGTCCCAGATGATGCAGACGCAGAGGCAGCTGGGCGACGCTTTCGCCGACCTCAGCCTCAAGTCGCCAGAACTCCATGTGAGTCCATATATTTAGATATATATTAGATTAGGTAGAACACAGTGAGTGTCAATCATAGCTTGTAACTTATTGTCCCAGCAGAGAGTCTGAGAGAATATGAAGAATATGCATTGACTTATGGGCCATATGCTGGACAGTTTTGTTTTCCTAGAAGCTACTCTGATCCCATAGATCACTACTTATTATCGCTGTTTATTGTTACTGTGCATTTTGATTTTAATGAAGCATCACATGACAGCGATACATATACTATATGTAGTACTGTATCTTTGTTGTTTGAATTGTTTTTCTAACTGGATATTTATTTTACATGTAGGTCGGCTCAATCTGTGGAAATATTGGCCTCCCCACGGGTTAATCTGTAAGGGTGGTACTAACAAAATTGACTCATACAGTTTCGGTAACCACTAATACTCCTGTATGTGTGTTCAATTGTGTTCTTCAGGAGGAGTTTGGTTACAACGCTGACACCCAAAAGCTTTTGTCCAAAAATGGAGAGACACTGCTGGGTGCCATCAACTTCTTCATCTCCAGTGTGAACACACTTGTGGACAAAACAATCGAAGACACCATGCTTAATATCAAACAGTATGAAATAGCCAGGTAAGAAAAAAATATGTTTGTTTTGCCTGTGCACCAGCTCCAATCCACAAAATCTATACAAATAGTTGGAGAAAACATTTTTATCCTGTCTGGATGTTTTGGTCTGTGCTTGGTGCTGGGTTGAATAACCTTACCTGTCAAACTTAAACTTTGCACACATGTTTACATGTTAGTGTTTTTCTCCACCTGATTAAAATAAGTTCAATATTCACTTTGGTCTCCACCAGAAAAATATCTGGCTCTTTAACTTCTAAATGCTCCATGCTCCAAATGTTTTTACTAGTTACATGATGACTAATCACGCCGATGAGAGCCATGACACTGAACAACAGCAGTAAAATTGCAGGCCGTAAAACCAAAACCAATGAGCTGAAAGGTGCTAAAATGCTCCGTAACGCAGAGAGGAACAGCAGAGCCGGGTGATAAATGTCTCCTTTTGTTGATTAAATATAACTTGTGGACTGGAGCTGGGGTTCAGGGGTTACTCTTGCCATTGGTTCATTTCTGGTAACCTTGCTCTTAGTAATGTGCTGCAATGTGCGTGTCCTTGCATATTGTGATGCATACACACGCATTATACAGTTCTGATGGTGTTTAAATAATGTCTCATCCCTAGGGTGGAGTATGATGCATACCGCACAGATTTGGAGGAGTTGAATCTGGGGCCACGTGACGCCACCACCATGCCCAAGATCGAGCTGTCCCAGCAACAGTTCCAGATCCACCGTGAGAAGTACGAGAGGATGCGCAACGATGTTTCTGTCAAGCTGAAGTTCCTGGAGGAGAACAAGGTCATCTAGATTGTAGCTCTGCTCTACATACCTGCGCCATCTTATCAGCATTCAGGTTCAATGTGCTCATCGTCTCTCTTTTTTTTTTTTTTTTTTTTCCTCTTCTCTTCTTCTCCCAAACAGGTGAAGGTATTGCATAACCAGCTGATCCTGTTCCACAATGCCATAGCTGCATACTACGCTGGAAACCAACAGCAGCTGGAACAGACACTCAAGCAGTTCCACATCAAGTTGAAAATGCCAGGTGGGGACAGTCCATCTTGGCTGGAAGAGCACTAATCACTCCTTTCAAAGCCATAGTGGCACAGTTTGGGGTTTTGACAGGAGATGTCAAATTCTACAAAATACTACAGGAAACCCTCTTCTTACATCAACTCTTCAGTCACTGCCTTTCGAAATCTCTGAATTGTAAATCTTTTAACGAAATGCGCTAAAAGGAAGAAAAAAAAAACCCCAGAATCTGTTTTACTCTTGAGCTTAAAGAATGCTATTCATTTTTGCAGTTATTTCAAATCATAGGAAACGCACTTTTATACTGTTTGACGGAAATGTTGAACAGGAGTTGCTGCAGTAAACACATTTGGAAACTGTAAATGGCCTTTTGTATTCCAGCATATGAATGTTGTATCCCAGCACGGTGGACATGCTGGCTCTGTAAGGGCAGCGTCTGGGATCAAAACGACTGCCATTTCACTCACATTGTTGACATCACTCTTATCAGCTGACTGAGATGAGGATGAATGCTTTATGAAAGTCTAATCAGGAAGATTGTTTTTCGACTTATACTCTTTGAGGATTTGACTTGACACCTGCTGTGATGAATGGGGCAAATTTGCTTTCAGGTTTCTGAATCATGCAAATGCTAATTGATCACTTTTACCAGCAAACTCTAATTAAAGTAGTGTTTTCGACATTTTGGGAAATATTTTTAATTGCTTTCTTGAGAGTTTAATGAAAAGATTAACACCACTCTCCTATTTGTCAATTTGATTATAGCTAGCAGCTGTTTAGGTTAGCTTAGCATGAAGACCAGAAACAAGGGGACACAGCTAGCCTTGCTCTGTCTGACGGTAAAAAGTTCTCCCTGCCAACACCTGTAAACCTCACTAATACAAAAACCAAAGTGTAAAAAAAAAAATCAAGTTGATGTTTTATGGGGAGGTTGAGTACCTTAGGACAAAGCCAGGCAATCTGTATCCCCCTGTTTCTAGTCTTTATGCTAAGCTAAGCTAACAGCTGCCGGCTCTAGCCTCATATTAAACAGACAGACATGAGACAGACATGAGAGTATGGTGTATGGTTTGGATCTTCTCATATAACTCTGAGAAAGAAAACAAACAAGTATTTCCCAAAATGTCAAACTGGTCCTTTTTTTTTAAAAAAATTCATAGTGATGGCTGTTCACAACAAATGCCACATTATAATACGATTATGTTGACATCATGCTTTTTAATCAATATTTACCGTCTGGTTGTTTTTTTTTTTTTTTTTAGCATTTCCCTATTTTGTCCAAATCCACGGCACATGACTGAATGGGTGTGTCGATTCTCTTAAATTCCAGAGAAGATGAAGGAGCAGCCTTATGCGACTAAATGTGCCTTGATTTCACAAATTTGCTCCTGTCTTTCCCCTTCATGCTAACTGGTCTTATTATTGGAAACACTACCAGTTTTCGGGACCAACTCTCAATGGAAGAGAAAGGACCAAGCACATGCACAAACACACACAAAACACACACTCCAGGGATATAGTCAGATAGCCTATATCACATCTAAACACTCTATACAACACAAATGATAGCTGTGTTTTGAAAGGAAAAAAAGCTCCATCAACTTCAGAAAGTGTAAATCTATTTGAAGACATGCTGTTCTCAAAGGTATTTATCCATATTGCACATATGCACATTTATGCATTTGAGACTAATTACAAAAAGAACTGTAAGAAATGTATGATATGTAAGGTGTAAACCAAAATACAATTAACTTGAGAAACTTTTTGTCTTTTGTAAATTTAAAAGACCAGCATTCTTTACCTGAGCTGCTAACAGTTTCCGTCACTGGGCTATATAAAAGTATTTTTTTCAAAGGGGGGCTTCTTTGTTCTGGTATTTCTAACCAGCTCTCATGTCCTCACTTTGTTGATTTGTACTTTTCCTATGGCTCACTGTAGCAGTTTTAGAGTGTGAATCTTGTACAACAATCTATTGTTTCCCTGAAATAGGTGGATATATATTTGTAATTTTCTCTATTTTACCACAAGTATGTAGTTTATGACCAATGCAGCCATTTGGCTTTTGATTTTTTTTTTTTTTTTTTTTTTTTCCTGAAGACCTACAGAATGATATACTAGTACTAGTATGTACTAGTTGATCTCTACCTTTTGTAATAATGAAACATTAACAAATGTTGAGTTAAAAAGGATTCAGAAAGTTGTGTAACCGCTTTGGGAAAATAAAAGTTTCTTTTCTTTAAGTGTCTCTTTTGTTGAGGTTTTGTGGTTGTAGCTTGTTTGGAAAGTCACATCCAGGGGTCAGCAAAGAAACATGAATCACGGTAAAGCCCTATACTACCTGTGGCTTGTTGTTGACAATGGGCTACAGCAGAAAAGATACAGACAGTATCACAGATGGGACACAAAAAGCTCATTACATGACCAAATGAGAATTTACAATGATTTGCAGAATGTTTTTTCAAGTAGGCTTGTTCTGCCTTATCCTGTTTTTTCATCAGTGTTCCTTTCCAGATGAGGGGTTTATATTGTATAATCTGTTATACTGACATATGGGTTCAAACAACTGTAGCCAACGGAGGGACTTTTGTTTACTCAATGCTTCTGGGTTTTCATAATTGCAGACCCACCACACCCACATGTATACATTTGACAGGATCTGGTTGATCCTCAGAAAAGCCTTGAGGATGTCGGTCGCAGCCTCAGTGTCATGTTTATCTGTACATTGTCAATCAAATCTGGCTCCTCAGATCACCACGCTAGGACAAAAAAAGATTATAGCATAAGAACACCTAAAACAGCAGTTGAATGTTTTACAATGTAATGAACCAAGAACAGTCATGCACAGTTTCCGTACAAGAATTACGAAAGAATAATTGAAGAAATTCAGATAATTGGAAGGAATGCACAAAAGAGATTTTATGGCACCATGTTAATGTGTGAGATCAAAATAGAAACCACTTTATTATACTAAATGCACTTTATTCAATGACAATAATTGTATGAGAAACATGTTTTTAGCTATTGTAGAAAAACTGGATGGGTGTAGGCCTAAAAATGTTTTCATAGCACTGAAAAATAGTGATATGACAGATGTGAAGAAAATGTCTAATTGTCTAATTAGACCTACAAAAGAAGTCTGTCTTTTGAAAAAAGTGGGTGAAGATAAAAGGGAAATTGCCTTTAGCACTTTTAATCTAGTAATCTTTTATTTGGTAATCTAGTTCCTTAGTTCTAACACCATTTAATTCAAATACGAAGTCTGTTTAAGACAATAGAACAACAACAACACTTTGAGTTGTGATCCTGATTGTGTTATCTGGCTCAGATATGTCAGAATGATGCTCATTGAAAGGCAGAATCAGTGGGCAGGGAAAATAAAGGTTGAGTAAATTATTACCTTTACACAGGGCTCACCAAACAACCAACCAACTAGCTGATAAGTCTTCTTCTTACAAATCAGGCCTTTTGTTACTGCTTAGTGTCACTGTCCAGTAGACCTACATCTCTGACTCATGACAGATGCAGTAAAATATACTGAAATATTCAGTATGCAGATTAAAACTTTTTGTTATAGAACAGCCAAAATAGGGAAAGCTAAGTAAAGCTCTTAAAATGTGTAAAGTCCAGTGTGTCCTCAAGGTGAAACGGCAGTTTTTTCCTGAACAGTTGATACATTTTGGGATGAATGTTAAGTCCTGACAGCTGTCAGAAAAATGTGGTGGTAAAAATCAGATTCTACAGATTCCCTCTGAAGTCAGATCCTTTACTCACACAGTGCACATTTACTCCACTGCAAGTAACAGTCCTAATTCAGATTTCTTTTCATAAGTAACAGTACATTACCATCAAAGTGTCAAAAGTAAAATTGTGCATTTTGTAAAAAAAAGCCCCATTCAGAGTGTTTATATAGTTTACTTATTGGATTAATATTACAGATGAATTAAGGTACAGGCAGCATTTTACTGTTGGGGAGCTAATCTGTCAATTTAATCTGGAACAAAACATATTAGAGGCTGATTCTATTTCTATACAAAATCTTAATCTGCAAAGTAACTACAGTTGTCAGATTGTAAAAAGTATTAGAAATTTAATTCTTGGTTATTTTAATTACGATTAATCTACCCATTATTTTCCGGATTATCTAAAATGTCAGAAAATAGTTTTTAAAACATGCCTATTATATTTTCCCACGCCTAGGGTGATATCTTCACATGTCTGGTTTTGTCTGACCATCAGTTTGAAGATGTTCAGTTTACTGTCATGGACAACAAAAAGCATCAATCCCCACTTGGATGCCTGCCAGCACAAACCTGATTAAATGTACATGGTTGCATGGACTCACCTTCGCCAGCTCACCACTGGTTGCAGCCTTGTGATTGCACCAGTGGTCACAAGCTGCGTGTGTCGCGCGCAATGGGGCACGTGAACGCGCCTGTTCCACCTGGCCCAATCACGTACGAGGAAGCTCCCAACACCGCCACCGCCTGCCCCTGCTGCTGCTGCTGCTGCTGCTGCTGCTGGTGGTGTGTGTGAATGTGTGTGTGTGTGTGCGTGTCGGTGTTTGTGCTGCGGCTCGGTCAGGACAGGCGGCAGCGGCTCACCTGACGGGCTGATAACTTGAAACGCAACACAGATTTTCTCCTCTGAAAAGTATCTCCTACTAACTATCCAACGGCGTCGGAGCGGATTACGTGTCCCGACGAGCCTGCTCATCCCTCCGGTAAGTCAAGCAGGACGGTACCGCCGCATCATGCTGTGTGTGGATGTGCGATATGTAACGACCTGCTGTAACTCTGCCGTGAAAAGTCCCTGTGCTGTGAGCGTGGAGTCTGTATGTACATTTTAGCAAAGCAGCAAAGCCTCTCCTGTGGCTGTTACCTCTCTCTGAGCCTGGAAGGTGACTACACAATGTGTCCTGCAATGCAGCTCACGTCCAAAATTACATCATTATAAAGATTTAGTGTAGTTTGAGGCCTGAATCTGTTGATTTACTGTATGTTGGCAGTGTAAAAACAAAGGAAACATCAGCTTGTTCTCAGCACTTTCAAGATTTATTTAGCCATAGCCATTTAATATGGCTGCAAGACACCTCCAAATATGCATTACTACAGATTAAATGAAGGATTTTATAATCTAAGGTGTAAAATAGATATAAATGTAAGTGTTTTTTAAATATTCTGTCACTTATCAGTCAAGCAGTCACGTTCTAATTCAATACTATAAGTAGTAATCATAAGGTGTCTGTAAAAAGTTTTCATATTTTGTGTTTCATAATACAGAATCAAAGTAATTTCATCTTGGAGTTTGTTTTTCAGAACTACAATAACCAACACATAACCTTTTATTTCCTTTATAATTGGCACTTGCCAACAGTCAAGTCTCTTTTTGCACATGACTGTTGCCTAGAAGTTTTGATGAATTGGCAGTTAACTACTTGCATGATCCATTAATATTGTATTTGAGCTGGATATAGAAATTGTCCTGTTCACGCTGATGCAAACTAATTTGTTATTTTCAACCTTTGTTTTATTCAACAAAGGTATCCAAAGTTCTCAAATTTACACTGCAAGCAACCACACAAGAACTCTATCTGAATGAAACTGTTGAAAACTGGAGACATTTTTGATTTAAATCAGGAAATATCTGATCAGACTATAAGCAAACACATCTATAGATGTGACCAGATGTTCCAACTTTTGTCCTTAAATTTTTCTCAATATCTGGTGCTACGGATGGATTTCAGTTGCAACCACAAAAGTATTGAGGTTCGACATAGCCCTATACTCTGATGGACATTTTCATTTTACGTTAAAGTGATTACTGGAGTAAGAATCAGTGTTAGTTGTTGTGGTGGCTGTTGTGGAGTCGTAACAGAACTTACTGCCCCAGCCCTTTTACTTCAGCATGTATGGCTTTATAACTCTGCCCCTGTTGGTTTTGTTCTGCACCTCAGACCCCAGCTTCCTTGGCTTTTGTACACTATTATCCAAGCTGAGATGAATTAGAGGGCAATCCATTCAAGTGTTGGGAACAATACCCCCGTGGAAAAAAAGAGTTTCTCCCCGGGTCGGGTCAAGGGGGAGGGCGGTGTCACCCCCGGTTGCTGTGGAGACAGAGAGTAACATGGAAAACTCAATTCTCTGACGTCATCCCGAGGAGGAAGATATCGGGGGGCTTGATTTATTTGTGTGGGAGCGAGGAGGGGTTGAATAGCGGTTGGCAACTTGGGTCAACTCAAGTGTTCTTTATTGCCTAAAAATCTGTCCTTGTCTTATAAATTCAATTTCAACCTGCAATGAAAAATGGGAAAAAGATTAAAAAAAAAAAAAAAGATGACAAAAGAAGAAAGAGATGAGGAAGAAAATTAAAGCATCTTTGGTTGCCTGCTTGTCTCCCGTGTCACGCCCTGAACTCCCATCCCCTGTTACCACCCAACGCTCACAGCTATAAACTGACTGATGAAGAAAACAAGCCCAAAATAAAAAGTTTAGAAAAGACGAGGCTAAGACATTTTACGAAACACCTTTTTCTGCGGGGGGTAAATAGTAAATATTGTTTTGGGGACTTGTTTACATTGTTCAGTGAGTCAGAGTCTGTAATGTGATCCACGTGCACGCACTGCCTGTAAGTACTGTTTCGCAGGTATTAAAGTCTACTCTAATGAAGCCTGCTCTGTCTCCGTGCCCTTGGGCAAACACTTTTCCCCACTGCCATGTAAACATGTTTGCATTCCCTCCATGTTTCCCTGCTGTTGTCTCCACGGTGACCTGAGCACCTGCTTTATTTGTCACCTTTGTATATGATAATCACCTGCGCGGCACTCAGGATCTGTTGCTTTTCTACTGAATCATACAGCACGTGTGTTATAATGCTCAAACTGGTGCTGATTAACGTGAGCTTCTGTGGCAGACTCTGCTTTGAAAGTAGACGAGGCAAAAGACCGTGAGGCCGAGGAGGTAGAGTGAGATTTGCCTGAAGCTGCTCTCGGCACCGGGCTCAGATTGCTGAAGCAACAATTGGAGCTCGGAGGCAGAGGTAATAGAGTCGCGGTGGTCTGCTACAGGCCAGACACTGATCACAAGAACAAACAGGAGAAGATTCGAAGCTCTGTTTTTGATCTGAAGGCCTGCAGACCCAAGTATCCCGTCTCATCTCATCCCTCCCTCTCATCATTACCCAGCCTGAGCGGGTGTCGTTTCGCCTGGTTTACTTTTACTCCTTTGTATTTTTTATTAGGAGATTCAATTTTGTTTTGTAATGTGACGTTTAATGTGCGTCTGAAATATGTTTGAAGTGGCTGTGTCGCTGTTTGGGATAGTAGTGGTCCTATTAGGAGGGGGCCAGATGGATAGGATCCTGTACGATTTCATTTTATCATCTTATTTATTGTCTGACATCAGAGTAGTAAAGTTCACTCTCCTCTTAGCTCCGCTAGGTCCAACAGCTAGCTGCTAACCTTGTCTGCCCTTTGGGTGCTGAGCAGGTAACAAACAGTAGGTTTTCAGAGTTTGTTCATCAAAACATCACCCTGTCCTAAAGCTTAATTAGGGCTTCAACTAATGATTATATCATTAACAATTAACCTTTTTATCAGCTGATTGTTTTTGCCTGACCCCCAGACCAAATCCTGAAAATATTAGATTTACAAAGAAACCGATAGAACAGAAAAAGGCAGAAAATATTTACATGGGATGAAAAAAATGTTCGGCAATGTTTTTCCCAGTAAATGGATAAAATGATTAAACAGTCATATCATAAGTATTGTCAACTAATTATCTGTTGATTAACTAATCAATTAATCCACTAATCATTTCAGCAGCACTGGAAATGCACTTTGAATGAAGTTTGAGGCTGATCTGTCATCATGTCAAGATTAGTTCATGTTAATACAGATTTCCTCCTGTAATGCTCACACAGAATGTCGTACTGAATTATCTGCTGCTTACCAACAAAATTTTAATGAGCGAGACGCTCAAAGCATTTTTCTGCTCGGTCAGTTGTTACAAGGATAAGCAGAGATTCCTTGTTTGTTTGAATCAGATTATATGATTAGGGCAATTCCCTCTTCAGTTACAGGTTTGCTCTCAGGCATGATATAACCTGTGTTACAGTTGAGATGGTCATTCATATTAGTCTTAGCTGAACCCCGTCTGACGCCTCTTCAAACAGTCATTGACAGAGCAGGCTCGCGTGCTCTGCGAACCGACAGCTTTAATCTTTAAAATGTGAAATCCTCGTTTCAGACACAGGCTGTTATTAGCAGATTTATGCCAAGCCTGGGGGATATGTTGTGTTGGGGGCTACTGCATCTGCACATGGTCTTTACAAAATCCTTCCTTCGCTGACTCTGCAGGTGTTTGTGTTACAAACTGATGCACAGTAAAGGGACTGCAGTTACAATACAGTTTTGGTGTTTGGGGTTTGTTTATTTCTGTAAATATCGATCTCCATTAGATTGTTGTACAGGCTGTTCTTCAGCATGAAAGAACAATATTTATTATTATATTGCACGGTAACCCTGTGATTTAGAGCTGATGTGGGCTACAGTGTGATTTGTGACGCCGTTGGCAGTGCTTCTGTTTTGGCAATCGCGAGCATTTATTTCCTATATGTCATGAATCATCAATAATTTCCTTGTAGTGTTATCAGGAAGTAATTTCGCACTTGCAAAGGCTTCTTATAGAAAGAATGCTTGGTTAGGCATAATTGTCGCTTCAGCAGTCTGTAGAATGTCACACATTATTTCTCTGTGCAGCAAAGATTACAGAAACGGAGGATTTTAATGTGCAATGTTGAGATCAGTGTGTTATATGATTATAGAGGAGGTTGGTATGCCAGGTAGAAGAGCACACTCACGCTATGTCACTTTTGAAAGATTAAAATAACACAATCTTCCTCCTACAAATGAAAAGTTTAATTCATAATCAATAAGACAGATCCTCTCTCAGTTCAGCACTCAGAGGTTTTGCTGCTGCAGCCTTATGTGGTCCGGCATGACCTGTAGCATATGGTGGCTAATGTTAGCTAATCCCAGTAAACTTTAGATAGATATTGTCATGCAACTGAGTCAGGTCGCCATCTTTAAGACTCTTCTCCACTTGTGCTTCTGTTACACTACATTTTACCATTTACATAAACATAATTGTCACTGAAGGCCACAGTTGCTGCTGTTCAGCGAAAAGTTACAGTCTTACTAGGAGAGATTCACAGTGTTTCAAGTCTGTCCTAAAACAATAGTCAGGTGACCGTTTGGACACTGAAATCTAAGACATGAACTTGATTTGTGTACTTGTGATGGCAGAAGCCTCATATAATTTTTGAATATGTTTTTGTGTGGATGAAGGACTGTGGATTTGGCCCCCATCACTGATATTGAAAGTACCTAGAAACAGTTCAGTGATTACAGCAAGAAAAAGCTGTTTCAGGATTCATATGGGCACCTTACAGTTGTTTTTTTTCAGACATAAAAAACTGAGAGCCTTTCCTTTAAAGAATAAAATGATAGCAACATCATTCCTACTCAGAAATTAGGTGTTAAATGCAGATTCTAATAGCAATTTTAGCAGATGCCATAAGTGTTACTGGTAAAATCCACCATTATTTCGAGGAAAACAAGCTCAGTTATTAGATTGCAACTAATTTTGGTGACTTATTACGCAGGACTGAAGGTAAAGCAGCAGAACACAATGTCATAATTATTTGACGCCGTCATTAATCAGAACGTTAAGTGCCCCAAATAACCCACTAAGTGTTTTCGTATGGTCCAGACTGTACGACATAACCCAGAAACCCACATTTCTCTCATAAGAACTTCAGGATAAATCCCAGGTTCAGTCTTGCTGGTGGCACAAAGTGACCACAGACCTGTTGGCAAATGTCTTACAGTTTTCTGCCATTTCTCATTCAGTTACAGAACAACACGATAACTGGGGGTTGAGAGGCTGCTAATCGAGCTGCTCTTTAAAGTTTATGAATTAGGAAAGACATTACTGTCACCTCCAGCTGACAGCTTTCCTCTCACACTGAATGGGACTTTGATGCAGAGAGAGCTGGATGGGAGATTGTGGTCTATTTATAGGGACGTTTTGTGAATTGTGGGCCAATCTTGAGTCGCAGTAGAGGAACATCGGGGACAGTTTTTTTAGGTGGATTTAATTGCCATGGTGAAGATCAAGCGAGATGTCGACGGGTTTTCGATCAGTTTAAGAGGACAGTGCACTGCGGACGCTAAGAAGATGCAGTTTGCAGGAAAGTTTTAAGGAATATTCCTCCCACTTCCTGCTTCTTAGTGTCAGCAAAGTTGCATAACGAGATGTCGAGTAGGTGACAAAGACGATATTAGGCAGAGTGCACCCTCCGCTGACCTTCAGCAGATAAACCTGCGATGGAAAGATCAATGTTCGTCAGTGTTGCAGGTTTAGTTTCACATGGCATGAGGTGCTGTGTACTGTACCTTGGCCTCATTAGGAATGCGTTCCCCTCTCTAGACAAATAACACCATGCAATAAGCTCCTTAAAACAGATTTTGCAGATTTAAGAGTGAAGAAACTGTTGAGTTCTGTTCGAGCCACATTAATCCCTCAGTGCAGAGCCTGCTGTATCACGCATGGCTGTTTGTTTTGGAAGCTGGCGGCTTGAACGTGCAGCATATTTGTCACCTTGAATTAGGTTGATGTGGCCTAATTCATTCTGCAACTGTATTTTGAAGTTTAGTGTCACCAGCAGTACTGTTTTAATCCGAGTTCAATCTTTGGTCCTGAATTTTTGGCTTCTGGCTTCTTTTTATTTATTGTGGATTGAATTAGCGATAAATAAGCACAGGAGGAGTAGAGCAGTGTCATGAACTCAACCTTTGAACAAAAGTTAAAAGATAAGGAGAGAGGTTGGAGTGACTAGAGGAAATAAAGACGACTCTTGTGATGAGGATTATCTGATTTGACAGGTTGTGCGCTGAGTACTGACATGCTCATTGATGTAGTTGCTCATCCGGAGTCCAAATCTTGATCGCTTTGTGTGAAGGGAGCGGGGCTGAAGGTGCTGAGCGTTTTAACTCATTGTTCCTGAAAAGGTGATTATCACATGAGCTAATTAAACAAGAGCAAAGAGCAAATTAACAAAAAAGTTTAGTTGTTTTGTGTGAAAAAGCCACCTAGCAGAAAATGTGTCTACTTTAAAGACAGAACTTATAAGTTATGTTTCTTTTTCTCATAGACCCTCAGTTCCAATCCAATATTTCCCTAAACCAGAAGTTTACACAGGTGACTCTGGGTCGGCATCCCTGAGTAGCTATCTGCTCAGGACAGCAGCGGTTCGGTTGGAGGAGAGTTTACTTTATTCATGTGGATATGAATAATTTAGTCAGTCAGGTTCTGCCAGGGTTCACTCAGAAAATACAGACATGAAGGTACCAAGCGCTCAGTCTTTGAAAATATTTGATAAATCCAGGATTTCCTGAATAATAGGTTCCTTGTCCACAGCATTTCCCAACTAGAGACTATGTTTTCCGGCATGTTTTTGTCAGGGCTTTTTGGTGCTCATTTGTGTATTACACAACCAGTGGCACGTGGTGATAAATTGCCTGCAGTTCACCAGATATTTGTCTGGATAACACAAACTTTGAGAGGAGCAATTTATATAAAGTTGTTAAAAAAAGATACTGTCAGTTTTTGACATGCACTGCATTTGACATAAGTACATTTTGTTGGAGGCTTAATGTGATTTATGTAACAGGCCAGAGTTATATGGCTTGAATACATTAGTGATCCTGCTGCAGTCTGTCACCTTCTGCTACTGAATGATGAACTGCAGTCCCTGTGCTGTTGCCAAGGGCCGCTGTACTGTAAACGCTTGCCACTGTTTGCTACACGCACCTAAAAGGTGTCATTTCATATCCCCTGTGTGTGAACAGAGAATTTTTGGCAGCACAGCTCTTTTGTCTTTGGTGTCAGGGCAGTAGTAGCCTGGGCAGCGTATATCTGTGTGTGTCTTCGTGCGTGTGTGTGTCTGTGTGCTTGTGTGTGTGTGTATATGTGTGTTTTGCTGAGAACATTTTCAACTCTATTGTGTTTCCTCTCCATTGTAAACAAGACATGGAAATCAGAGAGATAAGCTGTGCTGTGAAGAGAGTTCCCAAATGGACATGAAGTCCTTTTCATCCAGTGAGTCCCAGAAAACACTGAGCTGCTGCATGATACAGAAACACGTAATCCACACGTTGAGTGTGAGCGTGTTTGTTTAACGCCCTTACAGTTACTCTTTAATCAATTCAATCAGTTTCTAGATGTAAAACCCTTCAAACAGCAGCCGTTCGGAAATTCCCCTTGTGAACCACAAACAGGACCTTGACATTGGTATTCGTGGGGCGGTGGAGGGGTGAAGCAAACAAATCCCAAGAGGTGAAACTCCAGTTTGATGACAACTTGAACTTGTGCTGGTGTAATATTCACCATGTTCACCATCTTAGTCTCGTGTGTTAGCATGTTAACATTTGCTAATCAGCACTAAACACCAAGTACAGCTGAAGCTGATGGGAACGTGATGACTGCACTAGGGAATCAAAGTTATTACATTTTATTCTATGGGGATCATGTATGTCTCCAGCAGATTTCAAGGCAGTCCATCCAATAGTTGTCAAGATACATGAATTTCACTCTGAACCACAAACTGTATGGTGGAGCTTGAGGAAAAAAAATCACCAAAGTTATTAGGGATTTATCCACTGAAAAAAAAAAAAAAAAAAGCTGGACCGGCTGACATTGCCATCCCCAGAGCAGTGTGTGTTGCCTGCATGGCTAAAAATAAAAACAAAAACTCTCTCTGGTTCCAGCTTCTCAATTGTGAGTGTTTTGTCAAGTCTGTTTAATTCAAACAGCCCGAAATCACACATTGCACATCTGCTTCAGAGAGTTTTACAAGCTTGGCCACATACAACACCCTCTTTTCATAGACCCTCAGTTTGGATTAGAAGAAGACCCTGAGGGATCCCTCCCATGGGATGGCCCATAGATACAAAGGCCAATCTCAAGGATACCAATTCAGATACTAAGAGATGGTGAAGCATGCAATACATGTCATACGTACAGTTCTGTACACGGACAGAGGACAGACTAAACCACACAGGCAAAAAGACGTGAGAAGCTGGGAGAGGCTAAATTCTTGCCTTTTGTCATAGTAAACTACATGTCTTTGGGGTTTGGACTGTTGGCAAGAAGATGTAACATTAGGATCAACTTGTGATGGCCATTTCATGCCGTTTTGTCGACCAAATGATTAATCACAGGAACCATCATTAGCTGCAACCCCAGCGTGTAGAATTTATTAGAGTCATGAGCGGAAAAAAAGTCAAAAAGTCTCAGTGCCTCTGAAATCCCATCACCACCTGCCCCTTCACCACCGTTTGGACAAGTCGGGATCAAGGTGGTCGTAGGGATCAAAAACAAACAGGTCTGACAGCGACACCCCACCGAGCCCTACGCAAAACCGCTCTCTGCTAACGAGCGTTCCCATGGTGATGATGATGGAGCAGGATCGGCCAAATCCCCTGTGAACGCGCCTCTTTGCCCCTACGGTGTTGAGTGAAAGACCTCCGCTCTGCGGGGGCTTCACTGACCCTCAGGAAATTGAACTGGAAGTTAGCAACAGGGGATTATTATAGCAGGCGGTGGCGCCTTGACCTTCAGCATTACACATTCGTGAGTTAAAGTGGATTTTGTTTGTTTTAGACTTGATGGCTCCCTGGAAACTTGTTGACAGTTACCTCCGGTTAAAATCCTTTTCATTTTTGCAGAAAGGATTTTTATAGAACAAGAAAGGAAAAAAAAATCCTGCATGCAGTCAGAGGTCTCTGTGCATCACCTTTTGTCTATTATGAAACCACAGTTGGATCACATGAAAGGTTTTGCCAGAACAGCTTCGGTGCTCTCAGATTCTCCAGGTTTCCAGAGCTCGACTAGAGGGATGAACAAAAGATATTCCCTCATTTGGTGCTTTTGTACACCAAGATTTCTCATAGGTTTTAAATTGGGTTGAGATCTGTTGCCTGTGTTTCTTATCATTTTCATCCTCAACACACCATTCACAGACTCCTCGTGCTCTGTATGGAAGCATCTTCATTAATTGCTGAACTCATTTATTGAGATTCTTCCCCAAGGGCAGAAAAGAAGCTGCTGGAGCTTTTAATCGGTATTTTAATCAGTGACATTATTATTATTATCATTATATAGAACTGTGGTTCCCAATAATTGTTACTTGTCAAGCCTTAAAATTAAACAATATACCCAGACCCACCCTGACTTGGATCCTGGGTGGGGTCTCAGTTAGGACCCATGTGATCCTGTCAGGACCTCTACTTATGATTTATGGTGCGACCCTTTGGAAGGGGTCCCACCCCCATGTCTGTAGGAAACCATTTCTTTCTTCATGTTAACTTTGACCTTTGTTGACTTAGGATGTGTGAGGGTGGGGTATTCCCTGTCAGTAATGAAGCCTGATAGAAGTGGGAATGCCTCGGGGTCGACAACAGGTGGACCTTTAGATGATTCTGTCTGTGTTCATTCATGGCAGCAGGTGGATGTGTGAAATCTGGAAGCAGTGTCTCTGCTTTCTGGCCCTTAGGGCTTCTCTGTATAGTGTTACTGACAGATGTGTGGCCTCCTCTGTAAATCATGTTAGACTGTCAGTTAGAGCCTTGTCAGTTGGTTTTGTTCCCTCATTCAGTTTGAAATGTAATTAAATGAATATGAAATACCACAAATCAATCACTGCGAAGAAGCCGATTTCTTCAGAGAGCCAGGATTATGTACCTGGAGTCTGCAGCACAAACACAATCCCCTGAGACCTATTTCACTGCAGTTACAGCACAGATAGGTAAACTGTAGGATGACAGTACAAAGTGCGTCTTCAGTTTTAAAGGATTAGTTTGACATTTGGGGAAATGTACTTGTGCTTTCTTGCTGGGGGTTAGATGAGAAGATCGATGAGAAGATCTCTTGTCTGTACACTAAATATGAATCTACCACAAGTGACGGTTAGCAAGTTTAGCCTAAGAATTGGAAACAGCTAGCCTGCTAGCCTGGCTCTGTCCAAAGGTAAGAAATACCTGCCTACCAGCGCCTCTAAATTCAGACAAAAAGTGATATGATTTTACATTAGAAATTTGTGCTTTGAAAGGAGCTTGCCGGATCATCTCAGATAAGCTACATTTCTCCCCTGTCTCCAGTCATTATGCTACACTATCATTTTCTGGTTGTAGCTTCATATTGAAAGGAATATATATATTTTTTTTTACACAACCTTAGATGAGAATTGATACTCGCTGTCATGTCTGTCCATCAAATACGAAGCTAAAGCGAGGAGACAATGCGAGAGACAGGGAGCTAGCTTAGTTGTGTCTAGTTAGCTGTAAAGCTAATATCGATATTTTTGTATAAAAATGTAACTTAAGTGTAAATGTCACGCAATTGTTTTATTGGCTAAATTGCAAAAGCGCTGTATGAATGGATTTATCATTTATCTCTGGCTACGAGTCGAGTTGCACCACTCTGATGTATGTCCATCGAAATTCACCTACCAGCAGTTGTAAGTGTTAAAAACTGAAGAAAATACTTTTTGTGGTTTTGCACAAATAGACTTTGTTTCTTGTACAGATTAAACAAACAAAATATAATGTCTTGATTAGTGAGCTTTAGATGTGTTGGTAGGCTGATTTTGTTAGCATTACAGATCCAGGCTAGCTGTTTCCCTCTGCTTCTGTTTTTGTGCTAAGCTAAGCTAAACTGAGCTAACCAACTACTATAAAGTGGCGTCAAAGCAAATTTCCAAAATAAACAATTAAACTATTCCTTTTAAAGCAGCTGGGGTGATAGTGAACAACACAAGTAGAGATAAAGGCAGCGATGGCAGACAGTTTAACCCTTTCTGCTCCTGAGCTTCCTCCACACCAGCTGTTAGAGTAGCCACATTTTTAGCATCGCAGGGGGAGATGACTCGGTGTGAAGTCAGATGTTCTCACAGTCTCATGAATTAGACATGAATGGTGGTGTGGTCCGGCTCTGAGGAGGGGACAGCTGAGTGTGCAGGCTGATGGTGGCAACATGAGGCCATTAGTGACGTCTTCCTTATTAATTAGTAATGAACTTTGGGGTTCAGGTGGAGAAGGCTGCTAACTAATGGGAGGCAGTAAGTAGATTCTAGAAATCACCAGAAAGTGTCCACTTGTCCAGTGTTTGATATTAATTATTTATTATTATTTTTATTTTTCAGGACAAATCCTGAAGATTGAAAATACCCTGACTGATCTTGAATTTGATTATCTCCCTTTAAACCAAATTCTTTTCCTGGTGCTTAATGTACCATCACCCACATTACCACCATGCCTCTGATTTATCTCTTGTTTTTTGTCAGAACTTCCTTTCATTTCTTTGTTGAGACAGAGAGGAGTATCAGATCACTGTAGCCATGTCAACTGTGGCAGTGAGTGATGTGTTGTCCTGAAACACAACCAGTTTCCCTCCAACTGAGAGCTACAGCGCAACCGTTGGTTTGACAAAGAGGGGGGGGGGGGCACTCAAGAACTTTCTTCTCTTTCAGTCTGTGAGGTTTAAGACTGCCTGGGTTTTCCTGGACGCTTTTACATATTTCCAGCATCTGTCAACATCATCAATAACCACTTATGTATTTAATAAATTATGCTCTGGATGCTATTATTAAATTATTAAATTGGAGTAGTCTGGATTTAGAAAAGATTGTCCAGTGACTCTGACTCATTGGAAAAGGTTTCATCTTGTAAAAGTTAAATAAGAAAAGTTAGACCAGTAAAACCACAAAATATTTCACATATAATCTATGTATTCTCAGATACTGTAGGGCTGCAGGGATTAGTTGATTACTCAATAGAAAGAAAATTAATTGGTTCTCAAATGTGAGAATTTTCTGCTTTATTGAATATTTTTGTGTTTTGGCCTGGTAGTCAAAACAAGACATCTGCTGATGTCACCCTTATATAGAGGTTCGTTGTGATGGACATTCTTCACAGTTTTCTGATGTTTCGTTTACCAATTAAGTAATTTATCAATAAATTGACAAGATAATCGTAAAATAGCAGTGAGCGCTCTTTTATTGTGTAGGTGAAAGCAGAGCTTGATTTCATGTTAAGGTCTGTACTGTGTGTTACCGGGTTTAGATTAATTGTACTTGAATTTTTACTAGTCGTAGGTTTTGTGAGAGTAGGGTGTCCTGTTGGCCGAGGGGCTCTTTCCTGTTATCTCTCTACTGTCAGCTTCTTATAAAAAATACTTGACTATGACACTGTACAATCACTGTGTGACACTCCTGTTAGTGCAGGCTCCACATCTTAAACCTGTCTCCACTTACCTGCCCCTTTAGTGAGCTGTCAGCTGTGGTGAACATTTTGGAGTTTTGCAGGAGTTATAACGCAGCTGTCAGAGTCTTTGTTTAAAGGAACTGTACAGTATTTGAGTGACTCCACATTCCTCGCAGGCATCATGCACCTTTCAGATTACAATTTTCAATCCAGCTGATTTAACAGTTGAGTCTTCGAGGTTGTGGATGTGTCTGTTTGACATGACATAAATGTCTTTTTCACCTGCATCGGGTGGGTTTGATGTTGTACTCTTTTCCAGGATCACCTTGAAACGTGAACTGACAAAAATTTGCCTAATCTCAACTTTTTTTTTTTTCTGGTGCACTGTGTTGTCGTTTGTGTTGCTATGTGACAGGCTCTTCCCTATAGCAACAGATGAGGCTGATCTGAATACATGAGAGACTGCTGGCTGTTTTCCAAAAAGCTGCAGTCAGTGCCATAGCAATTTTAGTGGTTGCTGCTTTTCATCTTATTGGAGTTCATCAAAGAATTAAATGAAGGGAATTAATTAGATTAACATTGAAGAGTCAACAGATGAATCATTGAACACAATCTAAATAATAGAACAAATCATACCAGTTTTATTGAGAATTTATTTCATTAACTCATTCATGTAACAACTTCACTTACATTACTGAAAGCACTGTGTTGCCAGTTTAAGGTCACATGGATGTCAGTCTGATGTAAAACCATCAGAGAACAACATCACTACACAACACATGCCCTTTTAAGTGACGCTTTTAATGGAAATCCCATTATTGTCATAACCTTCAATTTCCTTAGTTGTCTTTGTTAGCGGCCTGCTACATGAGAACTGTTTAAGACTGAAAATGACACCAAACTGTGTAACAGAAGCTAAGCTGTATGTGTAACATCTCTGACCATTATCCACCCCAGAGCCTGACTTCAAAGCCCTTCAAACATAGAAAAAAAGATAGGATTTGCCATTACCCTTATTGTGAGCCCCTTTGACTGGGTACCCCTTCTCTTTTGATCTGTCACACCCCTTAATTTCCCCTAATTTCAGATTGTCCATGACAGTATGCATGACTACCTCAGTATAATCCCGTCCTATGTTGTTTTTGTTGCTCTTCCAGCTCCATGGCCGTCGCCGCTGCCCGCCCTCTTCCCCCGGGAGGTAACCTTCAAAGGCTCTGCTCAGCACGATGGATGACCAGCTGAGTGATGGAGATGGACAGAATCAAAGGACATGCTCCCTTCATTGTGACTAGATGAAGGGACACCTCGCCTTCCTCCAGCAGCGAGGGGACGGCACTGAAGTATTTTGATGTTCTTCAGACTGAACAGATGCACCTAAAAGAAAAGAAATCAGTTCTTTGGAGATCATTTTTGAAAAAGAGGAAATACTGATCAGATATAATCAGTTTATGTAACACTCTCTCTCAGCATAGAGCTCATATGCTGACTGCTTCTCCCTGTGATGCTTGTTATGAGTTGTCCATCCACAACCAATGAGCCAGAGAGCTGCAGCAGCGAGGGGAGCAGCTGCACCACTTCCTCCATCACAACCTCTGACCCGTCCTCCATGTCCGGACACGCCGCACTACCTTCCCTCAGTGTCGGCCCTGACACCTCCAAGCATGGAGCTCCTCCTCCTCCTCCCCTGCCGCCCCCACCTCCGGGGGCTCCCCCACTTCCGCCACCCCTGGCGACCACCTCCACTAACCACAATGCGAGGAAGAAGCGACGCGTGCGCAGCTTCTTCTGGAAGCCGATCCCGGAGGAGAAAGTGCGCGGGAAGCCCAACATCTGGACGCTGGCGGTGCGGCAGCAGCAGTACCAGATCGATGTCCGCTCGGTGGAGGAGCTGTTCGGGCAGCAGGAGGAGGCGCTGACGGGCATACGAGGGGCTGCGCCAACCACTGGATCCTCTGCTCGGGTGTCCCGATCCCGCTCATTCAAGGAGAGCAGTAAGGATGAGGTGAGTGGTTGTTAGGAGTCTGCTGTAACACTGAAACCTGCAACAGGTGATGGAGGAGTGTAGAGTGATTATTCTTCCTCCTTAATTTGAAATGGCCTTTTTTTGGCCTTGGAAGTCACTACATTTAACACAGAGGACTCGCCAGTACATCCACCTTTTAAAACCCTACAGTGTCTCCTCTAGAGATTGATACGAGTTCCTGTTTGTATCATCATATATATATATATATATATCATATATCATATAGAAGATGATGATAGGATCCAAAAGTGCTTGTATTTGTGTCAAATGCTTTTTAATTGCTTAACCAGGTGAAAACATTTTATGTTTTATGTTTTTTATACAAATGAAAAACTTCCACACTCTTCATTTCCCATGGTCTACACAACTTTCATCAGGTGTATGGATAAGTATATATACATATATGCTCAGTGAATTATCCAACCAGAGCACCATAAAAGTAAGGTCAATTATTGAGCACATTGTCATCCAGGTAAATATGGAAAAAAAAAACATGCAATCAAAATAGTGACATTTTTTCATTATTGTGATTTTCAGTGATCACTTCTTTGTTTCTCAGTTTGTAAAACGAAATCAGATTTTTCTGTTGAATTAAATATTCGTAGGTTCTCGTTTCAGAGCTCAGATTCAATAAATGTATAAAACCTGAAGTCATGACACATACAGACTCTTAACATCTACTTCTATTGTTTTTGCAAACATGTGCAAGATGTACTGGTCACTTCAGGTCCTGAACACGCCACTGATGGGATTCAAAAGTCTCACAGTCATAATCATACAAAAGCTACAGCACATAACTCTACACTGCTCAGAATACAGTGTGTATTCAGACATCCCTGCAGGGACACATTAGGTAACGGTGCCCAGTTACAGCTTTTCTCTGAGTGTAAAAAATGATTTGTGTCCATAATCAGCACAAAAGCATGCTTGCGTCACTGAGTGCTCCTGGACAGAAACATGTGAACTGTAAAGCAACACCTGCGTGAGGCGTAGGGATACTCATGTCACAATGAACTGACTGCAGCTGGACAAACCTCAAAGTCTGAACAGTTGTTACTAAACACACCTTTGGGAGTTTCAAACAAAGCCACAATCTCTGCATGCAGAGACATATCTCTAGTGCCATCTATTATCTAGCCTTTGTGTGTATCATATACTGTATTATAAGATATGTGGTTAATACTATTGTTAGAGCTGCAGCTAAAGATTAGTGTCATTATAAATTAATTCCTTTTTAAATTATTCAAAAAAATTTAGAAGTTTCCAGAGCCCAAGACAACATCTTCAGATTGCTTGTCTGAAGTTTACAGTGTTATAATCAGAAGAAAAGGTGTAAATCCTCACGTTTAAGATGCTGGTACCTCAGAACGTTTGCTTTTCTGCTTCATAACTGACTTAAAAGAATAATAAGCTATCAAAGTTCTGCTAAAATAATTAACCGATTAATTAACTTATAATTTCAGCACTATATTATTATGCAGTGTGTGGATGTAAGCTTCATCACATGGTTTCTTTATGTGTCTTCTTCCACCTCAGCTGTACTCACCGTTTGTCATTCAAACCACAGCAGAAGTGTGTGACCGCTGTTTCAAAGCTTTAATTGGGTCTTGTGAGGGAGCCTTTTTAAAAATGTACATTCTGTACCCATTAAAGGAGAACAGTGCAAGCCATTGTTAATGAAGGAGGCGTGACCTACACGTGTGGCCTGGTGGAATTTCAGTGTCCCATAGGGTGACTCTGAGGTTGGGGGGTCGGGGTAGGTGTAGGTAACACAAGCAAAAACAACGAGGAGTGGCCGGGAGTAGGGAGGGGTGTGTTGTTCCTGTTTCAAAGTTTTTGCTAATGAGAACTACAGTAAAATGACTCATGATGCCTTTCATTTGTTTTCAGATCAGCATTCTTGACTCCAAGAGGGGGATGAATGTGGGCATTTTCCTGAAGCAGTTCAAGAAGTAAGTCCTCCACCGCACCGGCATCAGCACCTGAGTGAAGAGCTGCTTCCATAACGCTCAGTGGATCATGTCCAGTGGGATGACAAACTAAAGGAAAAGCCATCTTAAAGAGTGCACGCTTTCAGACAGTGTCTCCTGGAAGGCATTCATGGTTTTGCACTCGGCTATTCACACAAAAAGTGACAGAAATAGTTGAATGAAAAAATGTGAAAGGAGAGCTAGAGAGAAAAACCCTGGGTACACACACACACACACACACACACACAGCTGGTCAGTCGCAGCGTGAAGTGGGTGTGAATGTCAGGAAAGGTACAGAGATTAGCGGACACAGCCCTCACTGCTCCAATGCCAGAAAGGTGTGTGTGGGGGGGAAGGCAGGATATTTGACCATCCTCTGGCACTGGAGAGTGACTGTTGATAATGGTGGTGATAACAATGCTAACAGGCTTCGCGTGATTTGCCGTGTGTTAGTTAGCACTCATAGCAACCCAGGTCGTGTCAGTCCAGGGAGTGAATATGATAAAACTGCTGCTTCATGGAGACTGATCACACGCCTTCTTTCTATAAGTCTGTTCTTTTTCAGTTAGTCTGTATTCTTTTATTCAGTAAGAGTCTTCACACCAGGTCAGTCACAGGTCACTGTAGTCCATTGTTTATCTGCAGCCTGGTGAGTGTGCAGCTGCTCTACTCCCTTCAGCAATCGTCAAGGTCAGAGGAGGCTCTTATTGATAGTGTTTGAGGCGCCTTAGAGTTTCAGGGACAGACAGTGTGCATCACTTTGAAGGCAAGGTCCAACAACATGAGTTTGGTATGTTTAAGTTTAGGAATCCAAAAGTTGCACACACTTATGTGAGAGATATGCATTAGCCTTATTTTTCTATTTCTATTTACCTATCTGCTTGATGCACCAAGCTTCAATAAATACTTCTACTTAAGACAACGTCAGTGATGGGAAATAGAACAGTAGCTTATAGACCTGTGATGCCATGATGTCCGATATACGATGCTGCTGTTGTGAGGCCATGCATAGAAAACTATAGATTCTGGTATTTTGATTTGTATCATGTAGTGTAGTTTTCAGTCCCAAATCTCCCATGGCTGTTCAGCTGGATTGATATCTGGTGACTGGGAAGGTCATAGCTTATGATTCACATCATTTTCATACTTATCAAACCAGTCGTGGAGGGGTTGATAAGATGGTGTGGAAGCATCTGTATTTGTTGTGTTTCTCCACTCATTTGTTCAGGCTTTCCCGTCCGCATATTTAGTATACAGTATGATATTTCATTGGGAGTAATGTAAATGAAACTCAGTGTTGTTGTGTAACTGCTTTAGAGATGGTGTGACCATGAGGCCATGTATAAGGAGTACTGGTACAGAGTGGCTAATGAACACTGGGGAAAACACTAATTGATCCCAAAGGAGATTTTAGGACTCTGAACTGCAGAAATGAAATGAAGACTGATAATTTATGTGTTTTAGCTGTTAACGCTGCTGTCCCAGAGATATGAGACCCAACACTGATGGTATCATGAAAACATTCTCAGTTTCACTTTGTGTTTTACTGCCTGGCCGAGGAAAAATCCGTTCAAAACCTTTAAAACTGAGGGAGATTAGGGTCAAAATCTGTGTACTTATTCTAATCGGCTTTCTTACCGCTCCATTGTTTTTAATTAATTGGTTCAGGAGCTCTCGAGGTGAGCTCAACCAGACTCAGCATTGTGTTACATACAGTAACTAGGCTGAAGAAGAGTGTGTTAGGTGTCTGTTTGCATGACGGTGTATTTGCATGGCTCCCCACTGTATTTTAATGACATTTGACTGTCAGCCATAATGTTCTCTGTGAGGACTGAGTCTGAGCAGTGACCTCAGCAGAGGCGGTGTTTATTTTTGTTTGTGGCTTTTCATTTGACTTCAACACTAATATATGTTCGTCTATATCATCTGTATATATTACCCCCTATCTTCTCTTATATGGTGTTACAAAATACTTTGTTTTTATAACAAGTGCAGAGCTCAACTTTATACTAACACTAAACTAAAGGAAATAGAGTTGTGAGGAAGGAGAAAGTTATGATCACAAATATTTTTTTTGTCACTGTGATTCTCATTTCATTGTCTTCTTTTATCGGCTCAATTCAAAATACTTAATTAATCTGTCAAGGGTCAATTTGGTGCAAGCAAGTTTGCAAACAAAAGTTAATTTACATACATAAAACAATAAAAAAAATACATATATTATAACGTGTTGAAATACAGAAGGATACTTATACTTCCAAAAGGTACTTGTGAGGTTTAAAGAGTGGATTTATGAGTCTATACACAAGGTGAAGTGACCATTTCTTGCACTAATGCTGTTAACAAGTCTAATGGCTTCTGGAATAAAACCAAAATCCCCGCTATTGTTTTACAAGCAGGCAATCTAAAGCACATTCCTGATGGCATTAGCTTAGAGAAGTCATGGAGGATGTGTGGGGTCGCTGATAATCTGATCGTTAGAGGACTTGTTCAGTAATAAGCTGTGCTGGAGATTTTTGTCTTTTGCCCAGAAATTTCAGAGTTGAGGTTAAGAACAGCTTCCAATCTGATTCTGTTTTTTTGGCAAAGGAAAGTAAACCAGCAGAGGAAAAAAAATAATAGTCAGTATTCTGTGTTCTAGTCTAAAGGAGTTTAGTTTACATTGGTGGTAGTAGAGTCACACTGTTGACAGAAGTGAACTGGAACACTCTCCTGCTCTCATCTCACTTCAACACTAATATCTTGTCCTCTAAGTTCAAAACTAATTATACAGCAACCCATAAATTTAGGTTCAGAAATCACATACAGTCGCCTCAGCCTGCACTGTGACCCGCAGTACAGTGAGTGGGTAAAACTGACGGAGCAGCTCAGAATATGTTGAGATCCAATACAACCAACAAACTGTGGCCTCAAGGAGTTGAATGAACATGAACCTGATCGCAGATTATAAACCACTACATTGTCTATGAGGAAGAGTTGGGCTTAGTGCCCAAATAAACACAAGATTAAAAGAGAGCACCTGTGCCATTCATCGTGGAACTAAATGAGCTGTCTGACTTCCAGGTCCAACCGCTCCATTGTTGAAGACATTCGACAAGGAGAAGGGAAGATTTATGGAGCAGAGCTGCTCAAAGACCTGATGAAGCTCCTTCCTGATGCAGAGGAGGTCTGTGTTTGACTATTTGTGTTGTGCATGTCTGGCTCTGAACAAATTATGAATAGCATAAAGCTTTTGAATAAAACTCATGATCTAAGACAGTTTATATAGACTGTAGACGCTGAGCTTCCCCTTTCTCTTTATTTCCTCCACAGATCAAGAAGCTGCAGATGTTTAAGGGAGACCCAGACAAGCTGACACTCGTCGATTCCTTTATGTACCTCTTGATCCAGGTGCCACGGTAAGTTGAATTCAATGGTGGAGTTTGAATCCTAGGGAAATGTGAAGTCACTTATTTGGCAGTCAATGAAAGGTGAAGGGTTTGCACTGTTTAGAGCTTTATCATTTTGTGCATTGAGCATATTGTGACCGTGTAGTGCTTTCCTCATTCACATGCTTATGTAAAAGTATTATATTTGTACATATAATTCAAGTGCAGTGTCTCACATTCAGCAGATATTGATATAAGTGCCAAAATGAGCCTGCCTGCAAAGATTTAAGTGCTGCTGCTATGAGCCTGTTTTCATACTCTCTAGAAAGGACTAATCTAATTCCTCCAGATTTTCTTTTCTCCAATAGCATGGAGTGGTAACACAGCAATTGCTGTATACTAGTATTAGTGGAGAGTGGATGCAGTAGCCCATGCTGGGGGTGTGATGGAGAAATAATGCAATGATTGGCTGGACCAATTAACAGCTATAGACAGCCTCAAAGCCAGCATCAAATGCCAGTGGTACTTGAAAGGAGCTATTTGTAAGTTTTGCTATCGCTACATAGCCAATGTTAGCATCAACAGCTGTTTACTTACCAGTCTAGAAGAAACATTACAAGTTCAATATCAAACTTCATTCTTTTACTCACCAAGAGCTGTCTCCAGTGGTGGAAAGCAACGTCAATATTAACTCTTATCTCTATCACATCTTTTCTTCTACTGAAGTTAGCACGCTAACCAGCTAGCCCTGGCCCGTCTCGTCACTTTCTGATAGCGACTCACTGTAGCCTCCAATAGCCCCTTTAAGGCCTGTGGGCACCATAGTATTGAAATAAAACTTTTTTCTTTTTTTTTTTAAATTATTTATAGTAAATCCTATAATATAAGTAGTGGCATGAAAAACATTCTCAGAGTAGTGAGTAATAACATTACTTCTAAATGACTATTGAGTATTCTGAGTTACTAAAAGCCTCATCCCAAGATGAAGATTTGTCAGGTTAATTTCCACTAAGTAAGCATCCTGTTTCTCCGTCCATCAACCATGACCACACATGAAACAATAGTTAAAGCTCTCTGTGGAACCTTCACCAGTGTTTTTAAACAAGACAGTCGACTTTTTTCCATCCCATCACAACCTTCAGAGTGAGGTTCATCACAGGTCGCAGATTTAACCGCCTCGTCTGCTCTGTCTCTGGCAGGTTCGAGATTCGGATCGAGGCCATGGTCCTCCGTGAAGAGTTCTTCCCTTCCTGTGCTGTGATGAGCCACGAGATCGATGTCGTCCGCGTCGCCACTAAAGGTAACAACACACGAGCTCCGCTTCCGTCATACACACACGGTCATATGCATCCAAGACGGGTGGCCCAGATATTTGAGCCGTCAGCGGTGATAAACAAAAAGCAGGAACGTGTCACCTGAGATACAGTGATGTGGGGACAGAGGGGAGAGGGAAGGCTGTGTCATCTTGGTGCTGCTTTGTAATGTTGATTTAAAAATATATATATATATATATATATCAATTAAGTTGTAAAATTGACTGTAAGTGATTGCAAAAATTGTCATCAGCTTTGTTTAATTTCAGTTGACAGTTGCTGTGCAACAACACAGCAGCCTGATGTGTGCTTTATCCTCTTTCTCAGCCTGTGCCAAAGAATAACAGCAACAGAATTTTTGTTAATGGCATCAAGTGAAAATTAACTTGAATATGACCTAACAAGACTAAAAGTCTACATGCTAGTGGCTCTTTAAGACTCTTTAAGGCTCTATTTAGGCACTATGGTGGCACAATGTTTACCATGTTCACCATAGCGTGTTAGCATGCTAATGCAAAACACAATGTACAGCTGTGGCTGATGGGAATGTCATAAGTTTTTGCACAAATTAAAAAAAAAAAGACTTATTATGCGGAGTGTGAATGTGGTGAAAAGCAGTGAATGAAACGACAATCCGATGACGCTAGCATGGCTGAAGATGCTATGTGCTGCTGAATTTGTAATGTGTAGCTGTACACACACACGCACACACACAGATCACATGCCTGTATCCACATCCCCAAACATATTCTGGGTGTTTATGAACTCACTAACAAACTTTGAAAAATATTAAACTATTTTTTCGAGCATCACTTGAGCCTCAGTGTCATTTTAGCTGAGTCACACTGCCAGGCTCTTTGTGCCGTATTGCATTTTTCTTAAAGCCTTGTTTCTACAATAGCGCGACCTTTTCACTGCATTGCAGGGCTCTCACCTAAACGCTGCATGGAGAAAATTAAGAAGAACTTTGATGACACCATTTAATTAAAACTATGTGCAGTATTTAACATTTAGCCCTACTGTTAGCACTAAAGGGACAGATGGTCGAAATGTAAAAGGAAATTCATGTAACTACAGATGAGTCTGAAAATGCTGTCATTATTACTGCTGGCTGTCAAGTGTGTGTGTGTGTGGTGTTTAACGACAGTAAAATGGTGTGTGACGGGCTGTTGTGATCTGCTTTCTATTGATCTCTTCCTATAGAGTTGATGAGTTGTGAGGAGCTTCATGCCATCCTGCATCTGGTGCTGCAGGCCGGAAACATCATGAATGCTGTAAGTCTGCAAGTCATGTTCATTTAATACTTTAACACTCCTGCCTGTCTGATTTAATGATAAGGCTGGTGTCATATTTCTTTCTCTTTTGTGAACAAATCCACTGAAAAGATGAATATTTTCCAGCTTCTCTAACCTGTCTGTGGCTCTGACTCAACATTATCTTTGATTTTTTTATTTGTCTTTAGCAAACATCACTCAAACTGAAGTATATTGTGCATTTGTTGGGGACTGTTTTCAGTCACAGATAAATATGTGGAGGGAACGTGTCACCCAGTGTAACGAGGTGGCTCGTTGACATGTTTTTAAAGAAACAGCTTGACATTTTGGGAAATACAAGAAGACTGATACTACTCTCGTATCTGTCCGCCAAATACGAAGCATAAAGACCATTTAGCAAGGAAACAAATTTCCACCTACCAACATCTCTAAAGCAAATCAAAACATTATATGTCATTTGTTAAACCCATTGAGGTGGTGGAAGCGCAATCATTTTAAACTATGGACAGTGCTAGGCTACTTGTTCACCCCTGTTTTTAGTCTTTGTGCTAAGCTAAGCTAACTGTCTGTAGCCTCTAGGTCTATATGTAGCATGCAGTACCAGTTTTCTCATCTAAGTCTCACGAGGGAAGTAAAGATGTTCCTCTAAATACTGAACAATTCTCTCAAGTGCATCAGTGTTGTATTGATTTGAATTTGTATATATGCCCAATAAAACAGACAATAAAGTAAGTTTCCTGAAGCCAAAGGCAATGTCGTCTGTTTGACTAGGCTTTTAATACACTTAAGTAGGGTCACTTCATTGTTGGTTCTGACAATAAGAAAAATATAGAATATAATCAGACTCGTCCTTTAATTTTCTTGTTATCTTTCCTTTGATCCTCAGGGCGGCTACGCAGGGAACGCTGTGGGCTTTAAGCTGTCCTCGCTCCTCTCACTGGCCGACACCAAGGCCAACAAGCCGGGGATGAACCTCCTGCACTTTGTTGCCATGGTTAGTAAAAGCTGCAGGGATACAATGATGATGCACACAATGGCATTAAGGCCCGTACTGTTTTATGTAATCCAATACAACACAGCAAAGTGATGCAACAGAAATTACCATGGAGTTAAATCAACACTACTGATATGGTGCCACCGTAAAACTGGGCTGCACTGACTCAAACCTCCACTGTGTCACTTGGATTAATATAAGGTTCTCTGGTGTTGCCATTAATGTGTATGTTTGACTCTGTTTTTCAGCTGTGATTAAGTTTATGAACTGAACATGTTCATCAGCTTTGCCTAAAACACTAGTTGAAATAATTTACTGTGTAATGGTAACTATTTTTGAGGACATTGCACATTCCCTATTAAGGTTTTCTGGTCTGATTTTCACAGTTAAAACCAGACAGAATTTTACAAAATTTTAATGAAACATATAAAATAAACCCATAAAGGATGGATCAAAGGATTATTTGTCAGCCACAGAGAATTAGCTTCCCACAAATATTTCACAGCAGTGGTGCTTGAATCAACAGTGACCAAACACTGGGATTACAGAGGGCAGGTGGACAGCAGATGGTGACAGGAAACAGAAAAAGAGCCAAGAGTGGCTGGCCAGACACTTACATAACCAAAACAACAGAGTAGTCCTTCAGACAGCAGTTCTTCCACTTTACCTTGTACTGCACCAAATCTGTGGATGGAAAACGTGTAATGTGTCTCTCCACACAGGAGGCGAAGAAAAAGGACGAGAAGCTCCTCAAATTTCCAGAGAAACTTCAGGATGTTCAGAGTGCAGCCAGGTGAGCAGCGTGTTCACACACCCTCTTTAACATCACATGGTGTCACTTGTCAATGCACATGTGTCCTGACTGATGAGACTGTTGTTATCAACCAGGCTGGAAGGAATCTCTCTGTAAGTCCAAGCAAGATAATTTGCAGCATTTTTTTTTTCACTGGAGGTTGTTGAATTTCATCAAATTTGGTTTCCAGTGGTGATGCGAGAAACGGCTCTGATGTCATCTGAATCCACATGTATGCATAACTAATCCACCTGCCGCCCGCCTGAGCACAATTTACATACCAGCACCCGATCAGTGGGATATTACGCAGGACGATATGGTAACATATTACCCTGACAGGCTGGTTTTAAATAAACAAACATTTATTTAAATTAAAAGTTGTCCGTTTTTGGTCAAATGAAAACAGCCACGGGTATTTCCACAATAGCCTTAACACAGTGTGACATTTTTAATCCTTTCAAAGTAAAAGTCTGCATCTCACTGCTACTTCCCGAACACAAACGCTGCCCAAATTAAATAATATATATATATGATTTATATAAGTTCAGCCTGATGAAAAAAGAAGCATAAAATATGTTCACATTTTAGAGAATGTAATTAATATTTTATTCACACATAATGTATTATTTCACACATTCGCTGTTAATCAAAATGGCAGTTTTTATGACCTGGCTCATCCAATCAGTGCCTGCGGATATAACTGCGATTTGTGCATCACTACTTTTCTAAGCTTTACCACTGAAAATAGGTGGAGAACAGGTGGCATTGTTTGAAGCTGTGATTGGCTGGCTGTCCTACTGACCATAGCTTCATCACAATCAAACTTTGTTAACGCAATGAGTCGTACTGTTCCAGCCTCATGCTTTAACAGAGCTATAATAACACCAGCAACTCCAAAATTCACCATAAGTTTAGACAAATTTAGTTTCTCACTGTTCCCCCTCTTTGTTGTTTTTACACACACCAGCCTCTGACAAACTTGTCATAAATATATTTAAAGTGTGTAGTTATTTCTGGGATGTGTAAATTAGGTTTTAACGGTTTTATTTATTGCTAAATTGATCACCACCTCAGCCTTATTACTCAAGCATGACATCTAACTTAAGCGCAGCACTTGGAGCAGTGTGTTCAGAACGCTGTGTGACTCTGGTGGCTGTCAGGCTCTGTCAGCTTCACAAGGTCATCTCTGTGTGGAGTCAGTACAGCTCCTGCACCACAGAGCCAGGATTACTCCTCCCTCCCTCAGTCTGCCAGTGTATTCAGCAAAATGTTCTCAAATGTTTCCACGCTTACCGGCATTATAAGGATGATTTGCAGCCTGCAGTGTGATTATTGTGTGTGCAATAACCAAATTGTCTTTTCTCATGTAGAATCTCAGTGGAGAACATCGAGTTGGAGTTTTCCTCTTTATATGTTCGGATTAAGTCCCTGGAGGAAAAGGTTCAAGGAGACCAGGAGCTACTGCGGCAGCTGGAGCCCTTTCTGCAGGTGAAGCAGCAGTAGTTATGTAATACATTATTATACACAGACACACAGAGAGAAAGTTGGATCCAGGCCACTGTACATTTCTGGCGCTGCTGACTCAAGTGCTGTAGATAATGACATCCGTAAATGTGTGTAACGTTGTCTAAATAGAAAATGTGTGTGTGTGTGTGTGTGTGTGTGTTTGTTCGATGGCCTGTCTCAGAGTTCAGCACAGACTCTCCAGGACCTGAAGAGACGCAGGCTGGATCTGCGTAAAGAGGGAAACACTCTCATCGATTTCTTTTGTGAAGACAAGGACACGTTCAAGCTGGACGAGTGCTTCCGCATCTTTCAAGACTTCTGCATCAAGTTCAAGAAAGCTGTTAAGGTCAGTTTGATTTAAGAGGCTATTACAATGCTTTGTGGTTTTGGTCATTATTCCCCAACAGTAATAATAAAATATGTCACTAATCACTAAGTTGATTAGTGAGATCAGGAAATATGGCAGTGGTGCTAAAAAGAAGTTTATACAGAGAAACACAAACATTAGGCAGCTTTATTTGGAAAAGAAAAGAAAAGATTGAAACATGAATACCCAACAAGTTTCAGCTTTTAACTTCCACCTTTAACTTAATTGTCCCCAAGGAAAATGGTCTTGCAGCCAGATAAAACACAGGGCACAGTATGACCGTGTGACCTAATATTGGATGTGCAACATCCATTTTTTTTATGAGGATTATCATCAACATTTTGTGTGCACTCACTTTTGGTTTAAACTCCAAATTAAGTGGTTTACTTCAGCTTACTTCAGCTTCAGGATTAATGAAGACTGAAAGCATTCATTCCAGTGGAGGGTGAACCACAGACAATAGTGGTCTTATAAACATAAGATCTTACTGATGTTAATGATTATTATAATGTAACGTGACATTTTCCTCCAAATTGTATCACATTGAAACAATATTGAAACATCTATTAAAGTGAGTGAATTTAGAGGTAAAAAGGGGCTTGAACTGCTTCTCGTCTGATTTGAAGTTACGTCATCTAAGTGTGTTTCTTGCATGTCTCACTTTACATTTCTCCACCTTTGTGTTTCTCTCAGGACAACATGGATCGCGAGTTGAAGGAAGCAGCCAGACAGCGTCGTCTGAGAGAGCTGGAGGAGAAGCGTTTTGCGTGGTCGGGTGCAGATCAGAGCGGGGGATTCGGTCGCAGCAGCAGCGAGAACGATGTGGAAATGCTCACCAAGGAAGGCCTCCTGGACCTCTTCCAGCAGAGGTCTCAGAGTCCCCACAGCCCGCTGGGACGTTCCGCCAGCGCCCGCCGTCACCGTCACACCATGACCTCCATAGCGGACCGCGAACTCCAGGGATACCTTGAGCTGTTCGGAGGCACCGGGAATCCCACTGACTATTCCAAGTTTAACAGCCTACCTCGGTCGGGACGCCCCGTGCAGCGGAGGACAACACCCTGGATCTTAGCCCAGGATGACAACCGTGAGTTAGGCTGCGACAGACAGGTGACGTCTCCATGTGCAGAAACTGAACCTATCAGCCCGCTGGCCAGGTTTTCCTCCTCCGGGTTAAATGATAACGAGGACCCGTACAACAACAACATTAATTACACATCTGTATCAGAAAGCAGCGCTCTGCCTCGCTCCTTTTGTTTCTTTCAGAAGCCTGTCCACCTTCCCAACCCAACATTTACCGGCCACATGAATGTTAGTGTGGAGAAGCATACTTTAGTTCGAGGTCCTCAAGCTTTCGACCTCCCTAGTCCAAACAATAACAGTAATCATATGCACTTTGTCAACCAGGGGGATGTGGTGGTGACAGATCTGGAAAAGGAGAGACGGTCACCTCCCAAGAATCTGAACTTTCCAGGTGAAAAACTTTTAGAAAGAGAGGTAGATCTCAAGGCAGTGTGGGAAGATAAAATAGATCCTCCTACACAGGCTGGGTCCTCTCCTGAAAGAGAGAAAGAAGAAGAGGACAACAGCACAGTCTCATCAACAACCTGTGATACAAACCTTCCTCTAGATACCTCTGTATCCAATAAGAAGCCAGTGTTTTACATCCTAGACTGCACAGAAACTGACTGCTCCGTCACCTTGGATTATTCTGAGGCTGAAAGCTCCTCTCTAACAAAAGAGGGACTTCACTTCAGAGCAACGGACTGCAGCAAGGATCAGGAGAGCCAGCAAGATCCAAGCTCACTGTCCTCTAATCTGGAGTCCATGTCTCCTAACGAGCAGTCTGTTTCAACCAATGAGCTTTCAGCGCCGAAATCTGTGGACGCAGCATCCATGACCCCGTCGGGGACCACGGAAGAATGGGACACGGAGAGCTGCGACACCGCTGAGGGAAAACAAGGCACAGAGAAAGATGTGCAGAGAAGCAGCAGGAAACCAGCGCACGTGAAGAGTAAAGCTAACAAAGCGACAAAGAGCAGCGGAGGTCGCGGCGTTCGAACGCTGACCAGCAACGAGAGCCAGGGCATGCGGAAAGTTGTGCCTATTAGCAAGCTTACGAGGGCGGGTAGCAGCAAGCACGGAGAGAGGACTTTGGCGCACGACAGTGGGGAGTCACACCGGCCTCTCCGAGATCAGAGCACCCCGGCAAGAGGAAGGAGCGAGAAGACCACAAGACCTCCTCGACACTCCAGTCTGCCTCCCGACGAGTCAAAAGCTCAGAGGGGAAGCAGCACGAGCGGCATTTCAAGATGGGCACGTGATTCGACCCCGAAGAAGGCCTCCACCCACAAGCCGAGCGCCAAACCCCTGAGGAACATCCCCAAGCCTCCCCCGGAGGAGAAAATGTGCCGCTCCACCATGAGAGCCTTGGCCCAGGCCCAGGCCCAGGCTCAGGCTCAGGCTCAGGCTCAGGCCCAGGCTCAGGCCCAGGGTGGCGCTTCCTCCGAGAACAGCAGCTCACACACTCTCAGCGCAAAAAACACCTCTGACGTCCCCAGCTTCGCCCGTAACACCGTAGCTTCGACCTCCAGGACCAAGAAGGAGCTGGGCCCCCCGTCCGTCCCCTCCACCCCGTCTCGCAGCCCCTTGCTCCTGGGTCGACAGTCCTCCGTGAAGCAGAACAGGGTATCACCCACAGTCCCCACCAGCGAGGAGCGACCACAAGGGACAAACCTGCGGCGAGTGCAAAGCGTGAAGGCCGCCAGTCGAAGCACCTACCGCAGCGAGACCCCGCCTCCGACACGTGAGGATATTCGCAAGACTAATAGCTTTTCCGAAAAGGCGATGACGCCCAGCAGAAGTGCTAAACCGAGCTGGAAATAAAACAAACCAACTGGTGAAAGACAAGTAGAGACTCTCTCCCTGAGCTCAGTGTAAATTGACATTCACTCCTCTTCCCCATCTACAGTTCTGACGTCTCCTCTCATACGATGCAAAATACAGGAATCTGAATCTCACCAGTAGCTGACTCTGGATCAGGTTTATGAATTGCAAAGAGCAAGATGCAATGAACCTCTCCATGTGTTCCACTTCGTTCGTACAAAAAACCTGTTGTTCACAACTTCCTTTTTTCTTGGGGGGAGGGGGGGATTAACTAAACTGACAAATGGCAAATTGGTGTCTTTACACAGAAGCCTCTTTGCCTGCTTAGCTGTCTGTGTAGCATCTGTGCTAGTGTCTGTGGTGATGTTGACGTTGAACACTACTGTCTATACAATGCTGCTAATTAGCTCTGACAATTTGAAACTTGAGTTTCAGTGTCTGTTTGATTCAGGGTTACAAGATTTGTTGTAACTTACCTTGCTGCTCTTACGGTGATTTTCCGTTTTGTTGCCTCCTCCTGTAGAGAACCGCTCCGTTTGCTTTTTGGTTCCTTTGCTTGATACCTCAGAAAAATTGCAGTGGCCTTGTACCAGCAGACAAAGTAGGATATATTCTTTGGTTCTGCATGATAACGATGTAGACAAAATCTGATCGTTTGGTTTAAAATAATTGCAATGTCACTTTTTACAAACCCCTGGTATATTACTATTACGACAATATATATAAAGTCACAGATTATATGCTCACAGTGCGTACCAACTGTTGTACTACTCGTACCTTGTGTATGTATGTGTCTGTAGTTTGTAAATGTTATAGAACCCCTCCATAACGTCATGGAGTAGACGTGCACGTAGGAAACGTTTCCTATACACAGTAGGCTAACACACGATCAACGCTAATGCTTTGAAAGAAAAGCATTGAATGCATCTGAAACAACACTGAAAATACCATCTGTCATGTGATCTAATTTTTCTACTGTGAATGTAGTCTGATCAGATTCTCTCCAGGCCTGCAACAATAGCTCTAACTGGTCATAATTTTGCTTAGCATCAGTTTGCGCCTCTTATGTGTTGCCATGACGTTCAAGTCACAGAGTGAGTCGTCCAGTTTTCTGAAAAATAAACACCCGCTGATCTTTGAAGATCCCAGATGTTCAATGAAAAACACTTACTGCTGGTTTTCCAGAATCCTCAAATACATTTGTTCTGCTGCACAATAGAAATAAATGAAGCCAGTTTCTCAAGAGGCAAACTATATTTCCTGAACTCCGCCAGAAACTACATCTGTCCTTGCTCATTTCGTATAGTACACGAATAATATAAACATTATTTTGTATGGAAATGTGAAATGATAACAATTTTACATCCCCTGTATACGGACAACAATAACTAATAAAGGTTATACATTTTGTTTAAGTATTGTACAAACTAAGCACAGACACAGCTGCCATCTTTGAAAAAAATATTCTGCTGCACAATAATGATATAATCCAGTAAATGTGGTACATTTACTGTTAAAAGTAATAATAATTTACCCCATTTGTCAAGTTGCAGCATTGTTTGTTGCAACTTTTTTCAGTGTAACACAAGTTTTTTTTTATCAGTTATATTTGGCAATATTGATGTTACATTATTTCATATTTATATTCAAAATAATGGGTCTATATATTTCTTTTGTTGAACAAAAAGAGCAAGGACGTCTGTCATTTCCAGCTACCTGAATAAGAAATTTAGTTGTATTAAAAACAGACAACATCTTTTCCATCCAGAGTCTTTGAGGTTTCTGGAACAATCTTCCTTATTTTTCATAAAAACGGAGGCCTGTGATGTTGATACAGAAAAGGCGCAGACTGGGGCTAAATTCAGCCCTGTTGACCATCTCACACCACTTGCCTTTCAACCTGCATTGTGCCATTGCCTTGATGGCAACAACATTCACAACAGTGCATTGCCTTAAAGCTTAATGTAGCCGATCCATCACCAGTAGAAACTCCTCGATTGTAAAAGGAGAGTAGAAACTTTTCCTACATTCCATCGCACCGAACTGAAACAGTGACTCCGCTGGTTAGTGATTCACTTTGTAAATAATGTAAAGACATAGTATTTTTCTGACTATCAATATGTTTACATAGCATTAAAAAAATGAAGGCCAGAAGAGTGAAGTGAAGTATGTGAGAGCACAGATATTTTAAAGTGGTCAGAGCATCCATATCTTGCATCAGATGTTTGAGAGTCCTGGCCTGCGGTGTGTTGACATGCTTTGGGTGTCTTCCTGTTCCCTGTAATGCAAATGAAGTTAATGGAGTAATGACACAAAAGACCCAGTGTGACGTGCCACTGTGTGTGTGTGTGTGTGGCCTGCATGTCGCCTAAATTTAGAGTGCTTTTCACAGAGAACAAAATGGAGTCATGTAGGACTGCAGCTCAACAACAATTAAAACAAAATGAATTATTGTTTATTAAGAGTTTAACACCAAAAAGCTAATTAGCTTCATCAGGACCTAAGGTGTGGTTTGAAGAGCAAAGGACAAAAACACAACAGCAGGAATCACTTATTTGAAAGAAATAAGCTGATTGAGAAAATGTTTTCATGGCCTTTTAAAGGAGCTATTTACAAGTTTTGCTATTGCTACATAGCCAATGTTTACATATCAGTTGTTTTGTGAGTTCAGCATCAAACTTCATTCCTTTACTCACCAACAGCTGTCTCCAGTGGTGGAAAGCAACACCAATATTAACTCTTATCTCTATCACTTCTTTTCTTCTACTGGAGTTAGCATGCTAACCAGCTAGCTCCGGCCCCTTCTCTTCACTTTCCGATAGCGACTCACTGTAGCCTCCAATCTGCCTTTAAGACAAATCATTGCTCAGAAGACGTATTATGGCCTCTTGTCTTGTAAACGCAACAATGGCGGAAGCTGTCGTCAAGTGACAACCACCACCACTCCCCCTCCTGGCAAGAAACCACGTTCAGCGGCAGAGAAAACTTACAAATAGCTCCTTTAAATGTCAGGAAATAGTGAAAATTCCCATTTTGAAGCCCATCTTAAAATCCAGTTGACCTGTTTGAAATTCTTGTATCATCCAACAAAGTATCCAAACCCAAAGATCATTCAGTTTGCTGATTAGAAAACCAGTAAAAAATCTCAAAATCACAAGGAATTTATTTGTATTTTTTCCTACAAATGACTAATTATTATATCAAAATTGATGTTGCTGATTGTTTTTCTGGCAATTGATTAATCGCCTAATCGTGTGATTATCTCATCAGTGCATCTTGAGTTCAGATATTTGAGATTTTTTAACATTTATCCTCCTGTAAACTTTCATTTAAATCACAAAGATTGTGGAAAACAGTTTGTAACTGATAAACCAACCATTTACAGCTTCAAAACCCAGGAAAAATGTGTGTTTAGCATAAATAACGATTTGTCCCTCTTTTGGAAAAAAGAAACATCTTTAGTCACAACTTTTATTTCAATTAGATCATTAATTTGGCTGCAAAAAAAGGACAAACTAACTATTATGAAACTTGAGCTGCTTTTCTCCTGCCTTGGACTCAGATCATCCCTGTCTTCTTCTGCTCTCTGTCTCTGTCCTGAGTCTCCTCCTTTGTGTCGTCTCCTGCTGTCTTTTTAACAGCCCCGAGCGTCACAATGGCTGCCCTTTACATTAAATCACACTGGCCTGCAGCAGAAGAGCTGCTGTGGAATTTGAATACTTACTCACTCTTTTCACCACAACGTCCTTGTTAGGGGACGGTTACTGCAGTAACACTGCAAACAGCAATTACCAATACTGACTCTGGCCTTGTAAACGGAAAGGTCAGTGCCGTCCACAAATTTTTGTCAAGTTAAACTGGTATTGTTTCAAGTCACAAACCTGGTACAAACGTGCAACTTTATATTTAGAGTGAATCATTTTATATAATCTTTATAGTAGTCCTATATGTGTTCCCTCAATTTATCTCTAATGATTCATGTGTCTTGTTTTGGCATTAATTTCCCCAAGGACGTCTTTTGTACACAGGAGAGGACTGAAAGAATAGTTGAGGTGTTTTTTTACTCTGATGTGATTCTCTGTGATGAGGATGTTGACGTGTCAGCTGTAGTTTTCACACCTGTGCATAAATAGGTGCCGCGCCGCTCTGCTTGGTCTTTAACAATCTGAAGTGTCATGATGTAAAAAGCTGAAAGACTGATCACTACGTCGAGCAAATGATCATCTCTGATCACTAGACCACAGGGCTGCAAATCATGATCTTAACTGTTTATATTTCTGATGTCGACATCAAAGAAATAAATAAAATCACATGTTGCTGTGTAGCCTGAAAACTTGCTCTCTGTTTTTTCTTGCTGCTCAATAATAGACGCTGCTGTGAATCATGAAAGTTGACTATTTTTAAATCATTATTTTGCTGTGCAGTCTGGAGGTCTCAATGAGGACACTGATGGAAAATTCCTGGTTGTACAAGTAGCTCAGGTAAAAAAACAAAAAAACAGAAACAAATATGGAAAATAGAACAACAAAAAATGTAAGAAAAGCCCTTAAAAAACTATTTTTTTTAGGGATGTGACGACAGTTTCTCATTCAAATCAGGCTAATATCAATCTTATTCTAAGGTGAATGTGCTGCAATAATAACACACAAACAGTAAAACCAGTTTGTCCCACGTCTGCCTTTAAACCACTAGAGTGCAGCAGAGTATCTGGGCTCATCGCTCTGTAATCTTCAACTCGTTGCATCCTCTGCCTTTTCTCTGTAACAACGAGCTTCTCAGAAACACACAAAGTGCTTTACAAATCAAGTAAATAAAGTATATACTGTGTATAGATTTAAAACAACAATTTGTTTCAATACTGGAGTTGCATGGAGGTTCAGCCCCAGTACAAACTGATAGAACCGCAACACAGCAGAACCCTCAGTGATGATTTCTGATATTTCAGCCTTTAAGCAGATACAGTTTTTAACATATGGACATAAAGAAATATCAATATCTTGTTAATCTTTCAGGATAAATACACAGGTGTTGAGTGTTTTCTTTTGTCAGCTGTGTTGTGGTGTCTTTGGGGGCCTCATTTATCCATTTCAGGCGCAACTTTTCTTGATTTTTATTTAATTGAGAGAGTAACAGCATCAAATCTGCTCATGCACATGTTGATATAAATGATTACATGATCTCCTTGGTGTTGAGCTGAGGTGCTGCAGCAGTGATGTAATCTGACATTTTTCCAGGAGCAGAGCTAAAGTGTCCAGAGTGGACCAGATAACAGACGCCAGGAGGAAGAAACAAGCCGAGACCACAGAATATAAACGGCAACCATTTTGTGTTCCCATACAAATATAAAACGTTCATTATTGTTGACTCGTATATTAAACACGTCACATTCAGATCTGTATATTAGGAATGACTCAGTACGATGTGTCCAGTATATAGTCTTATCCTAGAGGCACTGAGCAGTATGGGCTACTACCAAAGACAAAGTACGATGTACTGTGTAGCATCAGATCTCAAGTAGCTCGTGACTTGGCACGTTGATCTCTAGATCAAAGTTGCTGTAGCCATGTGTGAGGGATTATGTTCCTCCCAATCCCTCCTTATCCTGCAGCTCAACCTAACACCTGAAGGAGGATCTTTACTTTCACTCTTGACTCTGCTGCAGGTAGTGACAGGTCTTCTCATCCACAGCTGGTGAGCAGTAGCATTCATGTTCTTTTCTTTTTTTTTTCATCTTTGGTGGATGAAAGAGCAGCTCAAGGATGTTCCCTTGCTCATCAAGTACGTCATGAATCAGACAACCGGGAGTAAAGCGACAACAACGTTCCTGCACAGGAAGGACGCCTCTGCAACATGATCCCTAGAAAGAGTGAGTCACAACTTGTGTCTCTATTATGAGCGATTTTCAGCGCATATTTGCTACAGCAGTGGTTTTTTGGGAGTTCTTAAAAAGCCCCTCTTCTTCTGGGGAATTTCAAATCCTCCGACACTGATTGTTTGGATATCTGTAGCTGATTTTATCTTACATCAATCATTTACAGCTAAAAAAAGTTCACGCGAGTTCATTCTTTAAAGATTCTTTTGCTTTTTAATACCAGCTGACAGTCTGTGCAGTGTTTTACTACGGCATCCTGGTGGTGACCTTACTCCCTGTCACTTTAAAGGACACAGTGTCGCTGCTGATTCTTGTCACAGCATCGCTCTGACCTTTAACGCATGTATGCATGTAAATGTAGGTGCCACAGCCTCCACAGCACAGTAACAACATGCCTGGGTTTCACAGACTCATTCTACTACAGCCACGGGGGATTATCAGTGTAAGATCCACAGAGGACTGCTGAGCTTAGCAGCCAGTCTAAATACAACTGACTGTTTGCAGACAGCTGCCCAGGTGTCAATAAAACACTGAAGTGTTTTTTTTTTCCTTGAGAGAGTAGGAGAGAAAAGCTTTAGCCTGACAGTGGAGTGTTGATGTGGTTGATGCTGACGTCTTCCTTCTGTCCTCAGATCTACGAGACGTGATCACGCGGTGAAAGTCAAACCCCTCGACCGGCCCAACAGACGCAGAGAGACGCCACTGAAATAGACATGGGGTGAGGGACATACTTCACACACTGTGTTAGTGCCAGAAACTTTGCTTTTCCTTCAAACAAAGTTTTTTTTTTTTTTTTTACATGTTATCTTACAATACAATGCTGAAATCAAATGAATGAAATGCTCACTAGAGCTGAGAGCCAATTAATCAGTTAGCTGCTCAATAAGCTGCTATTTTGAGAGACGATAGATCTTCAGTTTCAGTCATTTTCTGGATCTGGTTTTACAAAACTTGAGAATTTGTATTTGTATCTTTGAGGTTTCTATTGATAGGAAGATAAAACAGAATATAAAGACACCACATGGGGCTCTGGGAAACTGTTATGGACACATTTTGACAGAACTATGGAATGAACGATGGAGTGATGAAAATAATCGTTGGTTGCAGCGCTAATATTCAGAGTTACATTCACATTATTATTAATTCAGTCCATACATTTTCATGGCTGCTATTAAAGTTTAAAATACATTATTCAAGTACTACTGTATCAGACACTGTTCCTGCAATAACTTTATCAGAGCTACACTCAAACTCACTTCCTGCTAAGACGCAGTACATGGTCTGGAGATTTGATGGTAATTTATTTTAAGGGCTGCAGCTTTTTAAAATAAATCTGACGGTCATACATAATACAGTTGATTTTTCATCTGTTTTCCTGTTGCCAGCGTCAGGACAGAAATCTCACATCAGTAAAAGGACAGAAGTATATCAGCTGTTTCATGCTTTGGGTTTTACTTCACAGCAAATACGTCTCTGTTGACTAAGTGGATGTCCTTCTCCGACATAGATGATACTGTACATTCAACGGCATCCTCTCTGATAACTGTTTCACTCCACAAAAGCCTCATTATTATCATTTCCACATCAGACATTCGTCGCTATTTGGTCCTCAGCTTATGTTCAACCAAAACAGCGTGAATGAGACAAAAGAAATTGGTCAATTATTCAGCAGCCATTCACAGAGCTTTCTGCTAATCCCACCATGCTCTACTGAACTAATGGCGGCAGCAGGTGCAGGCAGCTGTGACCAGAGAGACATGAAATTATGGACAAATGATCAAACTCTACTCTGCACATTCTGGTTTTGTTCTCGAACCAGACTTCGTTTACAGGGTCAGTTCACATGTAGGAAACATTGTGGTGTAGGATTTATTGGCTCTTTATGTGTAGCTGCTTTGATGCTATTATTTGAATATGGTATTTTTTCCCCCCTCTAACATTCAAAGTTTGATCAGGAGTATTGAGTTTTTACAGTGAGATTCATTATATTCTGTTTAATTCTCAAACTTAAAGCAGAAAGCTGTTGTTGATCTACACTGTGCACTGCATGGAAGGACTTTAAAGTTTTAGTCAGTGGTGGAAAGTAACTTGGATTTAACTATACTGTACTTTTTTGTACTTTACAGTCCATCTGATGTTACTTTGTTGGTCTACTTTACTTTTCAGACCAAATCTTACATACAAAACAATCGCTTGTACAATCGGATGCTTTAACTGTCAAATGGAATAAAACATATTTTAAAGTAGCGTCACCTTGAATGCTACAACACTGAATTGCATGTTAAATGTTATTGCATCAGTATATTGTGAATGTGTAATCCTCTGAGGGGCCTTTCTGCATAATAGGAACTTTTCCTTTCTGTACTTTGAACTCATTTTGCTGATAATACTTCTGCACTTTTGCTGAGGTAGCACTTTGAATGCAGAGTTTCACATGTAAAGGACTTTTAAAACTTTGATGTGGCTTCTTTAGCTTTCACGAGGACCTGGATACTTCATACTGTACCTGTGAAGTTATTTAAGAAACAGAGACGCGATGCTGAAACAAACAGAAATCTTTGCACCAAGTCTGTGATTGTGCGCTGCATACTAAGCAGATGCCCTTTGACTGTGGCACACAAACACACACAAATACACACACACACACACACACACACACACACACACACACACACACACACACATATGCATGCACACACACTGCATTAGTTCTCTAAAATAGTTGTGAGGCCTTCAGATGCATCAAGATCAACCCCTCCCCCTCCTCCGATACACACCAGACAATAAACCTCATGCCGCCTTTTTTTTTCTATCACACAAAATCAGTAATGGAAAAGGAATGCAAATAACCTGTTTCTGTCTTTCTTTCTGTTCTTTTCTTTCTTTCTTTCTTTCTTTTTTAATCTGAAAAGAGTCTTTCATGGGCTGCTGCATAATGTAGGGGTTGTCAAGGCAACAGCCTCCCTCATAAGAAGGGAGGGGCCCGACTGGAAACCACAGTTAAAACTGGTGCTGGGATGTCCCGTCAGGAGTCCCAGGAGGAGGCTGGTGCTGTTGAAAAACTTTACAAACACACTCAGTTTTCTTTTTTCATGCTTCATGATAGATGCTAATAATGTACAGTATATACGTTTATTTTAGAAACAAGTGTAATCTTTCATCTCTTTATTGAACACACCCATTAAACATTCACAGTGCTGGTGGAAAAACGAATTGAACCCTTTGGGTTTAATAACTGGTTGAACTTCTTTTAGTTCCAATAACCTCAAACAATCTCTTTGTGTAGCTGCTGATCAAACCTGCACAATGGACAGCTGCTTCAGCTCAGCCATGATCTTATGTCTTGTGTGAGCCGCTCTCTGAGAGTCAACAGCTTCTCTACGGAGTTAAGTTCTGGGATCAGACTGGGCTTCTCCGAGAACTGTATTTTCTTTGTTTGAAGTCATTCTGTATTATTTCCATGTTTATGGTTGTTGTCCTGCTGCATCTCTCTGACAGCCACCCTGATATTATCCTGTCAGATAAACCTGGTAATTCATTTTCCTCCCCATGATGTCGGGTCGTCCAGGCCCAGAGGCAGCAAAGCCCCAAATCATGATGCTTCCTCCATCCTACTTCACCTTTGGGACGTTGTTTTCATGTTGGTGTGCTGAGCCATTTTCACACATAGTGCTGCATGTTCTTCCCAAACAATTGAACCTCAGTCCATAAAACCTTTTCTCAGTAGTGTTGTAGAAAGTCTTTGACAAACGTTATGCATGCAGCTCTGTGGTGTCCATGGCAGAACACCGTGCTCTATGAGGTTAACCAGCTCCAACGGTTAGTTTAGGCTTCTTGCTGTTACTTTCACTGTTTAGTTTCGTTGTTGCATAATTCTGATCAATCTGCGTTTGAGTCTCTGGACTCATCTTAGCAGGACACCCACCTCGAGGGAGATTAGTGACAGAACTAAATCATCTCCATTTAGAGACAGTTTGTCTGACTGTGGACTCGTGAATATCTAAACTCTTTTTGATCTGTAACCCTCTTCCAGCTTTTCTTGATCATTAAGTCTTCTGAGGTCTTAGGCATGACCCACGTCAGCAGATGCATCTTATGAATAGCAGACTAAATGTAATCTCACTTCAGGAAGCTTTTAAATGTAGGACTTTTACTAGAAATTACATTTATTTTGCACTTTAGTAACTGTTTTTGTGCTTTGTACTTTTGTTGCTATGACACTTCACATTGGGGATCAAAAAGTATTTTATCTTATAGGAACAACTTTTATTTTATAAACCAACATGGAGTCTACAGTTCTTAACAGGAGACAGGACAATGTAATTTAAAAATGAATAAAATTGTATCACTTTACAAGTAGCTAATAGGCTGCATAAAGCAAAGCCTATCATAGGTGATTCAAATATTTTTTCACTCGGCGCGTCACACAAACCACAAAACCGCTTGTATAACCGCTGTAGAGGAAAATAGAAATAATGCATGGACACAGAGCCTATTTTTACACGTGTATGTAATATTGATGAAGTCGTCTATTTTATTTTTTTTTATTTTTTTCCAAACTGAATTAGCTCGAACTGCATCCGGCGGCGGATGCCTGTCCCTTTTATTGTCGGAGGATCCCTTTAATAAACGAGGTGGAAGTGAGTTGAAGCGGCTCCCGGTTCAGCCGTGGTTGGTCCGCGCAGAGCAGCAGAGGGGACGGGGAGTGTGGAGCAGACACAGCCAGACAAACACAGCAGCTCAACAAGGGGGAAAAAGTCAGCGAGGATCACCGCCTGTCACCTGACGACATCCTCATGCGTCATTGTAGTTTTCTCACCGGCAGATAGGATAACCTTTAGGTGAGTGAAACGGAACACATTGCATGTCCTTCAATGGGAAACATTAGCTGGGATTGAATTGAACGTCTGCACTTGATTTGATGAGAGAGTTGGATTAACGCATTAAACCAGAAGAAGCTTTTAGATGAAGAATTATATCTGATTTCAGTATAAAATTACACACGCCTCCAATTATTTAAAGTGCAAGTGTCCAGACGGTTCCTGTCGTTACTGCCTGCGTCCTCATGGTATGTTAATTTATGAATGTGCACCACTTCACTAATCCATTTACAGCAGGTCTGTTCCCAAGGCAGATCTGCAGCGGGACAAGCAGCAGGCTGGTGTTTCTGTCAGCATCTTAAAGCTGCAAAAACTTGAATGAACCTCGGTGCCTGCTGGTGCACTTCATGAGTTGAGTCGAACAGGGTGTCATGGATCACATGGCTGGTGGTTTTATGTGCAGTGAACATAGTTTTAACATAGTTTCAAGTGCACAGATTCAGTGATTTTCTCAAGGTCTACCGTCAGAAGGCCTCAGCCCAAAGGTTGCTTGTGAAAAGGTGGATGTACTGACTGCTTCTAGAGTGTTTTCTAAGAGGAGATATTTAATTAGAGGTGAGTATTCAGTTATTTGAGGTTGAACTTGACCTATAAGTATGTGCATTTAGATTTGACACTAAAGCTGAACGGAGCTTTTCACAGCACAGATCCTGACGTGTAATGGGCCTATAACCAATAACTGAATCAGTTTCTGCATTGCACTGCAATAAATGCTGGAATGGAGTCATCATAACTGTGATCGGTTCCACCTGTGTGTGTGTGTGTGTGTGTGTGTGTGTGTGTGTGTGTGTGTGTGTGTGTGTGTGTGTGTGTGTGTGTTACGACAAGTCAAAATGTCTGCTGTGAAAAAATGTCTGTGAATCAAATTCATTTGGGAAAAATAGAAAAGTGCTGTGATGCTAGAAAGTTAATTACAAATCATAAAGTACAAGATTGGCAACAAATAAAATAAAATAAATGTGTAGTTCAAGTTCTTGATAAAGGTATATAAACAAAATGAAACATGGCTTGTTTCATTAGTACTTTACCCAGTTTTGTCACTGGCTGATAAGCCAGTATTAGTATTACTCCCCCTAAGACCACAAATTGTAGTTTGTTCATTTACACATTAATTAGACAAGATACAGTGTGTTACTGTAAACTGAAGAGTGCTGGTCGAAGAGTCAGACCAGCTGTTTCCTTCCATTTTCGGGTCTTTCTGCTAAACTAAGTTAATCATCTTCTGGCGCCAGTAAATTGCCTCAAATGATGTCACACAAGTCACCGCCAGCTGTCAGTCTGAAGACTGCAAGTTTGAAAATGAAAAAATAACCCTGATGTGTGGAGTGAGAAAGAAGTGAACTTATCAGACCTCTATAGTCCGCTCCTCATCTCAGCTCAAGGCCACATTAGCTGCTATTAGCAAAACAGACCCAAATCTCCCGCTGAACATATCGGTGGTAAAGTTGCCTTGTGGGTAATGTAGGCACCAGGTTTTAACCATAGAAGAGACAATATCTTTGGTGCTGCTGCACCAATTTTAATTCTTTTTTGTAAACTGTCCACCATGAGTGAAGCAAAGACTGGTCTGGGATATGGTTGAGGAGTGGTGTAATATGCAAAGTTGTCCTATTAAAGTTGTGTGTGTTCTTGAGCAGCTGATGTGGCGAGTGATAGCAAGAGTTACGTGCACGTTCAGGAGTCACCTCTCTTTTCAGAAAGCTCTGGAGAGCTGCGTGCAGTCAGGGAAGCTAAACTAACTGCTGGATGCTCAGCAAATCCCTCCGAACTGTACAGCTCTCTGCTTGTTAAACCAGAAATTCAAAAGATGCTATATGTGTGGGTGTGGAGGATTTGGAGTTGTTACAGGCAACTTTGACTGAGCGGACAGCTGAGTAACAACAATGATGAGTAACGTAACAACGTGCTTTTGCTCCTGAGTACTTAATAATGTAATTACTTTCTCAAAGACTTATGTGTAACGAGTAATTGATCACAATTTTCAAGTAACATACCGAGCACTGTGTATCTGTATGACTGGTGGACAAATAGTCACAATGCAAAACAGTGTCATTTTTTGTTTGTGTCTGGATTAAACTAACAAGATATAACGTGTCATGCACTAAATTTAGAGCCAGGCTAGCTTTTTCCATCATGCTCTCCCAGTCTTATTGCTAAGCTAAGCAACTCCCAGCAGGGAGGAAGCAAATAGGTGTATTACCCAAAATGCTGAACTATTCCTTTAACGTCTTTTTTCAGTCATTGTGACATTAGAGCTGTGGTCGTGGGAACCAGAGGTAGAGAGTGGTGCAGTAAATGCTGCATAACTCTCCCACCACTGCAGTGCACTGACTGTGCTGCAGCTGTAGCACTGCAACTGTGCCTGGGAGTTTTCTCCTGCTCATGAAGAAACAAACTGAGACAACTGGACGCTGTGAAGGAGTTTAGAGTTCTGCTTACCCTCAACATCACATACAGCTGTTAGCTGGCATGTCACCATGCATCAAGGCTGCTCAGTAAAGTGCAGACTCACTGCTGGTTGATTGAACATATACGCTGAGCTGTAAATGTGCAGTCTTATGCAACCGGGTACAACAGCTTTGCAAAAACCTATACCGTTTAATATTTTCAAAATATTAGAAACACCCATCTGTAACTGTGGCCTTCAAAATTTACTCAGGAGTTTCCTGACATATTGTCAACAAAAACTAAAGCTTATAAGCTCCAGAAATGTTGACAGACATGTGTTCATGTGTTTTCAAATATTGTTTTTTTCAAATTATATTCTTCTTCACTGATTTGGATAGTTTTTGATTTAGGTCTCTTTTCTCAGTCAAAGTTCGTGTGCAGTAAATATCAGAGAAGTTTGACTTCTGAAGGGTTTTGTGGAAAAAACAAGTTCATATTTCTCAAAGTAAAGTTTAAAAAAATAATTAATTTTGTAACAGTCCCAAAACTCAGGCATCATGTTGCTACTAGTATTGAAAGTTTACAAGCGATGCTCAGTCTTTGACAGGATTTATTGTAGGACTGTTCTTTTGGATTCCTTTATATTGTACAGGTTCTCCAAATAAACCAAATGTTGCAGCAATGGTTAAACAATTTTTATCCCTAAATTACATCTTCAGATCTCTAATTTGTGCGACACTTTATTTAGATAATCATGTCAAAATTCAAATCTTTAATGTCTAATGCACAGTAAACAAGTAGTACTGTGAATGTCACTAAAGAAATACAAGTTAGAAAGTTGGAGTAATACACCCAGATGATATAAAAATACTGTAATATTTTAGCTGAATAGCTGACCAATCCAAATCCAAACATCTATTGATTTTTAATGTTACTGTATCTCTAGCACTTGATTACACAGATAAAGATTGAAATCTTTTTCCCTTGCCAATGTTGACTGGTGTTGATATTGATGCTTTTCTGGTCCAGTGACTGAAGGCCCTGGAGGCTTACTATTCAGAACTGTTGCTCTGTGACTCTGTGACCTCCAGGATCAATGAGCTCTGCTGGTTCTCGACCGCGGCGGCACAGCGTCTGTCTGGTTACAGCTAACTGATTAGCACGGGACATCAGTCAGCTTAGTGACTCTTAACCGAGCAACACCTGAGAGTGTAAAGGATCTGGAGAAGTCACAGTGTCTCTGTGTGTGAAGGCGCATAACAAGATGCACGTTAGGGCTGTGAACTCTGTCAATGAGCCTGCTGTTAGTTCATGTGTAATGTACAGTCATTGTGAAAATTCCCCGTACAGTACAATAAACAGTATAGATGCAACTAATGATTATTTTGATCCTGGATTGATCTGAGCAACCTGTCCATTATTGTTAAAATGTACTTGTTTTGTCCAGTCAGCAGGTCAAAACCCGAAGATGTTCAATTTACAATGAGGTAAAACAGAAAAGCAGGACGTCCTCATGTTTTAGAAGCTGGAACCAACAAATGTTTTACATGACTGCTTGATGGCGTCAGTTATCGTTGATGATGAATTTGTTGATTAATTTGAACTCTTGGGCAGAGGCCAGGGTTACGAAGCTTTATTTTGAAGATTGACTGGATCGGACTTGGTGGCGCTTCATTGTTCCTCTGAAATTCTTTTTGAATTTCTTAGAAATTTGTCTCGCATCCGTCATTTTCTGTTCCACGTATATTGTGGCATTTAACAAAAAAAAAGCATAATATTATTATTAAACAGCTGCATTGTATTCAGTTTTATTGTTTGTGTATGTCTGTAATATGTGTTGAGCCGTATCTTGTGTCCGTCATATAAAGGTTGATGCACTCCTGACCTCCTGGAAACCCACTGTCTGATTTAATAATCTGATGGATTGAGGAATGAAAGAGTTTGTAATCTTTTAAGATCAACCTGTGGGAATAATACATAATACAACACAGATTCCTAGATGTTTACAGGGAGTAACCTGTTGAATCAGTGTGTGTCACAGAGAGGTAATGGTGGACGATCCTTTCCCCCTGTCTTAAATCTGTCTGTGTGAACGTGTATATCATGCTCCAACCAGCAGGGGATATCAGCATTGCACAAAAGGAACATCACCCACCTAAATAATAAACATAAGCATAAAAACGGACTGACAGCCCAGTCGCTGGTTGTTAGCGTATAGCCTAAACGATTCTGGACTTTTATATTTGAATTAAAGGAAATGTGTAATTTACAGGTCAGTGGTCCATAAATCTGTCATTTTCAATGCTTTCTTTCAGCTCAGTAGTTTCCTTTGAGACTAATGCAGAGTGAAAAAACAAACACAAAAACCTCAGGTAGGACATAGCAAGCGCTCTCTGTGTACACAGTGTGTGTCTTTGCGTTTCAGATTATTCCGTGCTCCATCGCTTTTCATTCTTTTGCATCTAGGTCAAGCAAATTGTCTTTGTTTTGTTTACTCCAGGGACAGAGGGAGGCAATAGTTAAAGTCGCCCTAACAATCTGATACTGTTGTTGTGCTTTTCTGGGGTTCAGATCATCATTTTCTGCCACAGTTAATTATTGGACTCCCTTTAATTATCCTCTGACACGCAGTCAAACTGGTGGTCGCTCAGACTTCTGCACGGACTGACTGGTTTGTTAGCTTTAGCATGAAATGTCATGAGCTGTGTCACATTTGCTTTTCAGATGTTTTATCTTCATTACTTAACCAAGCGTTCATACCTGTTTACATTGTTTTATACTTGTGTTTATATAGAGCTCCAAAATGCACAGTAGTGGATTTTGTCAGCTGGTTTCCTTTTACTTGGTTATACTAACGACATTGTCACATTAAATAACACTAAGATGAAAAGTATTCCCTTCTCCATATAGAGCCGCTCTCTGTGCTGAAAGTAATTCAGTTAAGTAGGAGTGGATGTACAGGGGGGAAACAGATGCATTTGGATAATTACTACAAACATTGTTTGCAGTCTGCAAATAAAATTAAAGCTTTCAAGAGATGGGGAAACTCTCTAGGGGCATATACGTCTGTGCTATGTAGTGTAGGTGTGTGTGTGTGTGTGTGTGTTGTGTGTGTGTGTGTGTCTGTGTGTGAGTGGGTGTGTACAGTCTGAAAAGACGGTATGAGTGATTTAGTTGTTATGGAACAACCAGTGTTTTTCTGCCAAGGTGGAAATGTTCAATATGAAGCAACAATGACGGGAAGTGTCAGAACAGGATGGTGATTTTACTCTCATGTACCGAGATACAACTGAGGTCTATAAGATTTCCATAAAGAGACACTAATATAACACAACGCACACAGAGCTGTAAATAAAGCCTGAACCTCAGTTCTTCTTGGTACCAACAGAAATGTATCCAGATGATGGCAATTCATCCTGTGGGGAACATGAATGGATCAAATTTCATAGCATCCAATTAGTAGTTGTCAAGATGTTTCACTTAAAAAACAAACTGTCAACCTCCTGGTGGCGCTAGAGGAAAAGTCTGAGTATTATCAAAGTCAGTCACATATTTCAGTCTAAACCAACCAACGTCGCCATCTACAGAGCCATGCTGCTAGGATATTAATATTTCTCTCATTCCTCAGAGTTTAGTGTCATGAAAAACATTGTTTTGGTGTCAGAACCCAAATTCAGGAATTGTGTCTGCAATAGTAGCAAGAGTTTAAAAACTAAAGTTATGTTTATTAGAGCACAAACCAGTGAGAGAAGTTAGTTTTGTGTGTCAGCCCTCATTTGTGGTGATTTGTTGGTCAATTACTTCTTCTTTTGCTCCTGAGTTGTAGTCTTTGGTTCTGTTGCATCGTCTTTGTCTTGTTTACTTTGCTTCAGTGCACTCATGTCTTCAAAAAATGATGTCATTCCAGCTTGTAACAGAGAAAAGTAGAGCTCATGTACACTCGGGGCCTTTCTGGGAAATGGAGATAAAATTGTGCACATGGGGAAAGAGTTCAGCTTTATCCACCTGATTAAAAGTATTTTGTCTTTTTACAGTAAATGATAAAAGGTACGTAGCATGTAACAGACAGTATCCTGTCATACCAAGTCAGACATCTGAAATAATTTGGCTTCTGTTGGCCTGTTTCCCTCTCTCTTCTCTCTCTGTCGCCCGTCCTCCGTCACTCCTTATCTATCTCTCCTCTGGGACTCTTGCCCTCACCGGGGTTAAAGAGCAGCACAAGCCTTAAGCCCAACCCCTCGCTGGCTTCACTAAAAACCCTCTGATTGGTCAGTTCTTTCCCTCTACACCACCGGCAGCCCCCCCCCCTTCCATCTCCGCTCGCCCAGTGGCACCCTGTCAGTCTGTTTGGATTATTGTAACAGCAGCTCAGGCCTCTCACATGCGTTCCCCTCTCTGCCCACTGCACACACTTCACTTATATCAGAGATGAGGAGGATTAGGTGACTGAGAGCAGTGTTGTTTTCACCCCCAGAGAAGAGAGAGGCCAGGAGAGAAACCATGGAGTTGAAGTAAGTGGGATGTTTGGGATTTAAAGATGGAGAGAGGGAGGTTGGAAATATTGAGTAAGAGTTGGAAAAATGACAAGTGGAAAGGAAGTAGGAAATATATATGATTTAAACGAAGGGAGAAGCTGTACCGGTGTTGATTTGGGAAAGTCATTCTGCAGAGTACAGTCTTGGATTTTATTTTTTCTTTTTGTTTTTTTTGTGCGTCAGTCTGCTTGGCCTCCTGTAACAGGAAAAGGTTATTGTTAAAAGATGCTTCTGTAATTCCAGGCTCTTGCCCTGGAGGTCTTGTGAGGAGATACTAGAAACACAGGTTCCAGCTGCAGTTCACGTTCTCTCAGGTGTTCACATTGTCTTTTATTCTCAGCAAATTGTGCTTTAAGGAGCTTTTTCTGTGCAGTTGCATGCACCGTAGACTCCCAAGAGATTATTTACTTGACTCTCATTTCCTTTTCCTGTTTGTCGTGCTCGCTGGTTACAGTTCATCTGTCCTGAAGAGTAGCAGGTGCAGTGCACGGCATGTTCATGTGATGTTTGCTGAGAGAAAGTGAAGTGAAGTTTATATGGCACAAAAGTTTTTCTGCATGGGCTTTATAGTCTGCAACACTCTCTATACTTGGATATCTGTAGAGTAAATATGAGGCTTCATTCATCAGCTGATTAACATTTCATCATTTAAAATATAATCTCAACTCTAAATATAAGATTCTTCTTTATTAGTCCCACAGTGAGGAAATTTGCAGTACAAAGAAAAGAAAAACTGCAAAATGTCATTATAAAATACTTCAAAACAAGATGAATAGTAGATAATAATATAAAATGTACAATTAGATATTTAAATATAACAGAGATATATCAAAAATAACAGCAGATAATGGATATATGTCACATTTTCTGCTGATGTGCTGATATGACTGTTAAGTGCCCTGCAGTGGATTAAGGATCAAGTAAATCAAAAACTGAAAGTGTTTACTGCTGTTACTGTTTTACTGACGAGGTACATTTTGTCAGGACAGATAGCCGCATGCTTCACTGGATCCCGTCTGACAGATGTGCAGCATGGACACTTTCCAGTGGCCTTACGTTGGCACATCTGTAGACCTCAATTTGAAGTCAGTAGTTGACATACAGTACTTGCACAGACACACACACACACACACACACACACAGACTGAGACGCATTGTCTTATCTTTTGTCACCAGATACATGGCTGGCAGATGTAAAGCCAAACGACACAAGGACACGGGGTTTCCTTGTTCACTCGGGGCGCAGCCTTTTTCTCGGAAATGTAAATGCGATTACACAAACCTTCAGAGAATGGTAGAAAATTCTTCTTTTTTTTCCAACAGTAATAACTGCACAACTCAGAAGAAATCATCATTAACTGCAAAATGTCTTTAAAATGTCTGAAGAAAACCTCCAAATGGCATCTGCAGCGATATTATTTGTTTATGGGTTTTTTTTAAAAATCACTCAGTGGCTTCTTTATAGATGCCGCTGGTGGCTGAAGGCGTGCTCTGCCGCTGTAATCTCTCGTCATCCTGTACCCAGTGGATGTTTTAGATTAACATGAGTGTTCTGACAATTCAGGGGGTGGGGCTTGTGTCTCCCTCTGCACCAATAAAAGCACGTGATTCCACTGAAACAGAAACTGGAAAGGTCCTTATGTTTTGTTGTTGTTTGTTTTTTGTTGTTGTTGTTGTTGTTGTTGCTGCTGTTGCAGTGTGGGTGATGAAATGGTGCGATTACCAGGGTCGCCATGGACAATAAGCCTTATAGGCCGACCATCTGGCTTTAGGTGCTGACAGGATTTAAAATACAATAAATGCTGAAAACAAACAAACTGCAACTGTCACCTCGCACATAAACAGCAGTTACAGTGACAATACAGTGTGTTTTATAGATGTAGCATTCAGGGCCGTGTGGTCCTCTCCTGATTATAGTGGTTTTAGACATAATGAACATGTACGAGCTGTTGCCTGGTAGCTAAGTGGGCGGCCATTTGTGTCTTTTTTACCAGCAACAGTCATTATGGTGATGTAGGCGGTGATGAATGGGATGATGTGATACTGCTGCCAGTTCAAACTGTCAGGTCCTCTTTAGTGTTTTGTCAGGCTGATGTGACTGAGGTTCCTGCGAATGACTGAAAGAGTAAACCTCATAGTCTTATCTCGAGTCTCCAGGATGGATGGTGAGCAGCCGCACGACGCACCGTCATGGGGTTTCTGTATCCACAGGCTTCTTCTCCGCAGCACGTGAAATGTGATCAGGCAAAACACTTACACATTTGCTTTGTGAGAGTTACATGAGATCATCGATACTACTTTCATATCGGCTGACTAAGTGAGGAGCTGGAGCCAAGAGGCGATTAACGGGGCATTATGCACCATCCAAAGGGCTTGTCAGATGGTCGGATTGGAAGGGGTGGAGGTGGGGGTGGGGGTTAGGGAGAGGCTGGTCATATCTGTACCTTTCCAAAACCGACGATCCAACATTCACACCCGCTTCACGTCGTGATTTGCTGACTGTGTGTCTGTGAAAAACTACGCTCGTCTCTCAGAGACACACAAATATTTGTGGCACCTGATTGTGAAAGTGTGCACTATTTTCCCCATATGTAAACAATACTGTGTCTCCCCCCTCTCCATGACGGCCCGTTTTAGACTCAGTCATGGCCGTCCAGCCGTGTGCCCTTAGCCTAGCTTAGCATGAACACTGCAAGCAGGAGGAAGCGGCACGCTAATACCCCTAAAACCATAAATTATACTTTTTAGATCACGGTTTGTGTACAAATGAGATATAACATGGTGTATTGGAGTTTTTAGAGGCGCTGATAGGTGAAGTTCTTGGCTTTGGAAAGTTTGCTGTCTACCCCTGTTTCCGAACTAAATGCTAAGCTATAGGGCAATGGCCTCCTCGCTTCACCTCTTTACTTAAAGAACTGTTTCAATCTTCTCACTTAACTCTCAGCGAGAGCACAAACGCTGTGTGCACCAAGTGTATTTTCTAAAATGTCAAGCGCTCATATGAGTTGTATGTTGAAGTCCTTTAGATTGCAGCTAACATGAGAAACATAGTATGAATTTCCTGAATTGAATAAACGTGTGCAAAGGAGAACAAAATATGATTTTTACTCTAATCGGATAGATGTGACAAAAGTATCTGTTTAACTGCAATTAAAACAATTTAAAAAAACCCGATAATTGATCATGAAATATGAGTTAAAATTGCTGATGTAAAATAAAGCAGCAATAAACTGTCCTGTGACTCTGTTCTCACACCAACATGTCGGCGTAGCAGCGGACCTGCATGTGACTGGACTCTTGGACTTCTGACCTCACACACCAGTGACTCTTATATAAGAAAACATTATAAAAAGCTCAATAATGTGCAGGTGAAGGGAGAAAAAAAATCAGCTGGTCTCCATCAGTGCTTGTTTGTACATCTCCCCACGTATATTCACCTGTTTGTCGTCACCCTGGCTGTTTACATTTTGAAAGTGGTCATTGTGACTGAGCAGTGTCGTCATTGTGTGGGGTGACGCTGCATTTTGTTCCGGTGTGTTTAGGAACAGAGGGAGCTGATAAAAACAGCTGAGGTCAGTGCTCTGGAAAGAGCTGTGGGATGGACGGCAGGGGGAAACCCAGAGCAACATACAGACCACTGCAGCCACTGTGTGAACCGAAAGAGAGATATACTATAAGAGACCACTGCATGAAAACCTGTTCCCTATTCGTACCGGTGAGTGGAAATGAGCTGGTTTTGAAAGTATAGCTTGGCCTAGAGCCTCAACATACAACTGGTTAAGTTCAACTTCAGTGAAAGTTGATTTTATGTATTGGAGGATGGGTTGTGGAAGCGTTACATATCCCAGCTCTGAGGTTAGGCGGGTCAGCAGCCTTTTGCTGTTTTATGGTTGCCTTTGAAGTGTCTGAATGCATCATGGGTGATGATGTGGGTGTGAGCTGTGAAGCAACTAGAACAAGTTAAGGATGTGTTTACTCCTGCAGTGTGTTTATGCATTTGTGCCCTCGAGCTGTTTGCTATCGCACAGACCCTCCAGTGATGTAATGGTCAGATCGGCGTCTTTGAAACTGACGGACACTAAAACCCCAACCTCTAATTATTTGCACGGCCTGCAGGTGAAAATCACATTTGTGTCCTCAGAGGAAAATATAGGCCTCTGCTGTGTGTAGAAAGTCCACTGATGAAGCCTTTTAACAGCATCATGTTAACTGATGTTAGCACTGAAAGGCCGGACTGTCGGTGTGGAAGTCATAGCAGCTTCCAGTCCTGTGGTGTTGACATTCAGATTGCACACTGTGCCTTTTAACAAAGCAGAAACAAAGCAATGAAGAGGTGTGTTGTTTGTCATAGAACCTGGTGACTGGAAGGATGTGATGTTTGCATTATCCAAATTGAAGGCCGCCTGTATAACCACTCATTACAGGCACCCTGTGGGGATTCTGATCACTAGTTGCGCTATGGAGCAATGTTGTTGTTTGTTTTCAATGATTGGTGTTTGTCTCCGTGTTTGTTTTTGTTTTAGAAGAGTACCAAAGCATAAGGCTGGTAATATTCTGTATGTTTCTTATTGTCAACAAAGCAGATACCAAAGCCAACAATGAATTGATCCGACTAATATGTATAGTCAGTGTAGACGAAGCCTCTGTGGCACAGACCTTCACTGTTGTCCAAAAACTATTAACACTCTCACTTTTGTACTGGGTGATATGCTCTTTTATTAAAAACCAACATGTGCACTGTAATTTATTTTGATTTTATCCAAAATACACTGTTCTTCTGTCATAAAAACTCACTAATGATCTGCATTCGTGCCTTTTAATCCACTGCTGAAAATACCCCCCGATAAGTGCACTATTTTCCCCAGTTTGAGAAACGTTGGATTAAAAACTACAGCTGTTAAAATAAATTTCTAAAAAGAAAAGAGAGGATGTATTTGTGATCTGCTTTTAGATTTACGTCTTTAGTAGAAAATGCTCTTTTGGTTGAGTGTCAAGGACAAGAAAGGGAAATTGGAAAGTGTTGAACACTGACTTGTAACACATGGTTGGTTTTCGCTGACGTTCAGTAAAATTATAGAATAACAGCAGCCTCATCCTTTAGGGTGCTGAATCTGAGACGAAGCTTTGGAAATTGATTGTTTGTGTCATTTGTCTTCATGTTGATGCGACACCCACACAAACAACAATTTTGGCCCGTGTGTTCTTCTCTTCTCTTTTCTCCAGAGTTACTTTGGCTTCTCTTTGTTCTGTGTCCCACTCGTCTGACTGACTCAGAGCTCGCTGAGTTTGGCAGAGGCTGAGATGAGATCACTGGAACAGCCTTGGAGCTGCCAGGCATAATGAAGTGTGTGAAAAAGCTCTGTCAACTTCAATTGATGTTTTTTTTTTTAAATGAAATGATAGAAGTGGTAGAATTCAGGATTTCCTCGTGCTATTTTTCACTGTTATTAGTAGGTCAACTGATGACCGTGAAACTCGGAAAATAGGGTCAAAATTTCTATTTAATGCCACTATTTTACAATGTGTAGATTCAGATGTGTGTCGAGACAACGTTTCCTGGTTTTACCTCGTCACTGATGGAGTATATAAACTACAACTGTGGAAATCCCCCTGACAATGTTTTGTTTGATATCATCTTTCCTCAAACAGACTGATCTCAATTCTCAGCAAACTGATCTTGAGCTGATTTCAAAGTACGCATGTTTTCATTTTAAGATCAAAACAAAACTACATTTATTTCATTGTTTGTACATCGAGTGAAGTCTTTAGACAACTGAACCTGATTTTTCGGAATGAATTTTCGTTTTCTTTCACTTCATTCATTCAGCCTGACATTGTCTTCACGTTTCTGTCTTTTCCTCGAGAGGGAAAGTTACTTTGTCTTAGTTTTGCCTTTAACCAATGAGAAGGAAGATCAAGAGAAGCATCATCTTCCCAGCAGTTGCTAGAAGCAGTTAACATAACACTGATCAAAGGAACATTGTTATTGTTATTCCTGTTCTAGCATCAGCTACTGTAGCTGCTTCGAGCTGAACTATGCTTGAGGCCATTTCCTCTCATTATTTTTCATGTTAGCAAGCTACGCAGGAAAATGATTTCCAGATTCTTAATCTTGACCACGAAGATGCGACTAGTGCGACAGTTTGTCCAAACAGCGAGCACGACATGGGACCAGGCTAAAGACAACAAACTGACATGATGGTACATCACCATGCACATAAAGTCTTTTAATCCGATCATTTGGTCGACTAAACGCGCTCCCTGTGTCAACTCCACCACATACATACTGTATGTACATACAGCGCTCAGTATACTGGCGTGAGGCAAAACTCGACCAGTGTAGCTTTATCAGAAAGGTCAGTGAGGTCAGTGTTTTACTGATAAAACTTCTCTTCCTGGTTCCGATTATTCATCCTTACAAACGCAGGAAGCTTTGTAGAGTTTCGATCATCACGCAGACGGCGGTACAGGCGGAGACTGCGACCCCGGCCTGTGAAATCCCACGAGCCACAGGTGGCCTTCGTCATTTCATCCTTATGTCAAGAGACAATAAAGGAATAGCAACATACTTTATCTTTAAGAACTGACGTACTCGACCTACTGTACGATACGTGTATATAGTATGTGTGTGACGGTTCAGGACATGAAGGAATGTGTGCTTGTGTTTTAGCAGATTCGAAGCACTGTGCTCTCCTCTTTTGATTATGTAATACTTTAATTCCCTTTGAATCATGATTCTCTTTCATCTTCCTTCCCTTTCTTCATATTTTGCCTCTTAGCTTTTTTTTTTTTTGCTTTTTTTTTGTCTGACTGTACAGTGACTCAGCAGCGTGCACACACCTGCACACATATGCACTCAGAGAGATCCCTCTGCCTTCAACTCTATTGGCCGTTTTGTTAGATCACCAGCCATCAGCCAATACTCGCTCACATACTCCTGATGCTGCACACGCTCCCTGCACTGCAGTGAGCCAGCATTTAAGGGGTAGAAGGGAGATGAATGGATGACACAGACTGAGCAAAGAATGCGAGGGATGGGAGGAGAGGAAGTGGTAAGAGAGAGAGAGAGAGGGAGGGAGGGAGGGAGGGAGGGAGGGGAAGAGATGATGTAAAAACTGAAACACAATCTGGCTAAATCGCCCCTCCTCAACTTTGCTCACGTGTGCGTGCACACCCATAAACACACGGAGGAGCTGTGTCGCTCACACACCTCTTGTCGTCTCCTGTTTTGGCTCATTGCTGCTACCTGGAGGGAAGCATCATGTCACGTCAGAGCTGACATGAACTGAAGGCATGTTTAGAGGGATCTCGGTGTGTTTTCAGTGTGTTCCTGCGTACAGGAGTGGATGACGCCTGTTGATCGGTCCATAGATGCATCACTGTAAGTCATCCTGTCAATTCATGTTATGTCGTGCTGAGCTGTTTGTGGAATAACTGTTGTTCTTTTTGAGCTCACAGTTTGCATGATAACTGTTTTCTCATGGAGTCTCTACATGCAAAAAGCTAAAATCCCTATGAGTTAGTACAAACTTATCCAATAATAATCCCTTTCTTTCATGTGTACCCTCCGCTGTGTGTGAGATGACAGCTCCATCCAGCAGGAATTATTCCGCTTAGCTGGTGCAGATCTGATTATGTAAGAGTGGAGCGATGTGTGGCTGCCACGACCTTGTGCACTGTCAGCACAGGGCTGCTTGTGTTGTCCTGTTGTGGCTGTCTGCAGAAGGATTTAGGATTTTTAGTTTTACAGTCTGAGCCGTAGTTGATGCTCTCAGGCTTCATCTGGCCCCGTGATGCTGGGAACTTATTAACATACAGCCGAGGAGCTGAGATTTGTCTTTGTGCCTGTTTATATATATTTGTCATTCAAATGCAGATGATTTCTTTTCCTTATACGTATGGATACATATTTGTGATTTTAAGGATCTGGTTTCATGTTTGACTTGGCTGTTAACAGCTTGTTGATGTTTTGCCATTACAGTAAAACTGTTTCTGTTTCAAACACAAGTGCAGCTTTGTGAAAGTGGACCGAGACGCTCAACATCACCACTATTTGGCAGTTGACACAGCAAACACATAACATACCAGTCATGTAGCATATTGGAAATTTTGGGCGCAACCCACTGGCAGCATGACAGCTTTATCATAACAGCAATTTAACCTCCACTCTCCGTTTTCACGCTCACCACATCACCGCTTTGTAGATACAGGCTCTCATATCTGCCTTCAGAGAGGAGAGCGAGAGGAGGAGACGCTTATATGAGAGAGAGAGAGAGAGAGATGAAATGAAAATAGACGAGAGAGGATGAGAAGGAGAGCATGCACCGTAGAAAGAAGCACAGTCCCTGAGGGTGTCCTCTCAGCAGCAGAGGTGGCCTGTTTCTGTGCCCGTCTCGAATGTGAAGAGACAATAAAAGCACTGACACACTTTCTGTGGCTAAGTTAGCTGCCAGATAATGTTTCAGGGATAAAATTGTGCCATTTTGGTAGTTTCAGTGTTCGGTGTTGCCGAGTGCTTTGCTTTCACTTTATAATCAAATATTTATCTCTTAAAGTGCCTTTTATGACAATCACCCAGCAACTACTGCAGCTCATATACAAGTCCTGCTCTATTTACTAACTTCTACTGCGCTGGTTCCCGACATGGGGCTCGAGACCTGGTGGTCACAAGATGAGAAGCATGATAAGAAATAAGAAAAAAAATAAATAAAAAATCATGTGGTATG